>NW_010972909.1:6371152-6416398 GCF_000737465.1 Haliaeetus leucocephalus | reverse complement strand
CATTTATGTTCAGGAGGTATGTGTATGAGGGTGGTGGTTTTTTTTTAAAAAATCCATTTGCTGGAGCAGGTGAGATATATTCAGATGTTACCAATAGCTCAGCATTACAAACCACCTTCACTTTTATCTCTAACATTATCTTAAGCAGCTTCTGTAAGGGGAGATAATTGACAGGATGAGAAATAGAAAAGAATATTTTGATCACAGCTGTTTGAGTAATATGAAGTCCCACCCATATATATAACCCTTGTTACAGACATGTAGCAACTTAAAGGGATACTGGATTACTGCTATTTGCTCATAAAGGCCAAGAAAGGGTTTTCCCACTCAGGTATATGACCCTTTTGGAGGTTATCATCATCCCCTGATGCACTGAAGTTTTGTCCCCATAGGCAGGATGTGCAAGTTCTTCTAGAAGCATGAAAATTCACTTGTGTAGTAACCTTGTCTTTCTGATTTTGTTAGGGTTAAACCAACTGCCAGATTTGGCAGGGATTCCTGTCTTCACATTAAGCTGGCAGAAATGACAGAACGACACTTCCCTTTTTTTTCTTTTTTCGTTTTCCACCATCTCATAGAGCACATTCACCTTCCTGGAGACACCTGGAAATGTTGTGTTGCAAATTCCCTGCTTCTGCTTGGACTCGTTTTTTCTCTCTCTGCTTTCTGTGACACATTGCTGATTTTATACCAGGAACTACTGCTACTGAGCACTGCTGCTAATCAAGCCATTTCTTGCAGATCAGACTAAGCATCTCAAAACCTAATTTACAACTGCATATTTGCAGTTTTCTACTGCAGAAAGAAGGAAATTAAGAGAATAGCATAGTATCAATTCATTTCTGGCCTTACTGAGTATCATGTCCATGATCTCAAAAACACATTAGTCAAACACCTTTCAAATTTTTTTCAAGAAGTGTCTGAGTTGATCCCATTCACTCTTCCTAAGTTATGAACTAATGCAACCACGAGGCAAGAATTCTGTGCTGTGAAGTGGGTGGTGACCTTGCGGCAGCAGAAGAGGCCCTGAAGGCAGGTGCTGTGTTGGCACTGTGCTGCCCGATAACCTGCTGCGACCAGCCTTCTCCTTCACAGAAGGTCCTGCCAGTGCCTGAATCCCTGCTCCCTCTGTAGTCCACCATTCGTGTTCACTTCTGTTTGTTCTGCCCTTGCAGGAAACTGAGTATTTTTTGACAACAGAATATTGAGGGCTGGCCTCAGAGAATACAAATAAATCACTCCTTTAGCTTTACAATCCCAAGTCAGACCTGGCATTGAGGATGGCAATGGCTTTGTCCTCAGGGAGTGCACATTACTGGACGATGGCTCACCAGGGACCCATTTCTGCGGCTTGCATCAGGTCACAAAATAATTGTGTCAGAAAAACAGGGGAAATTGTAAGTGATGGAGACTGACTCAGCACAGTCATGTCTAGCTAAGCCATATGAGAAATTCTTTTGTAATCCCTTTTGCTCTGCAAGCCAGTTTGGGGTGTGTCAGTCGGAGGAAAGCTTCTCACTAGCAACTAGCATTGCTTCACTCATTTTTCAGATTAAATGGGAAATATTTTTTGCTGCATCTTGTGTGAATTACAGAACAGATCACAGGAAGGTGATGCCCAGTTCATAATGCAGAGCAGATTTCTCAGGGCACTGGAAAAAGCCTATTCTTTTTACATCAGGCAACTGATCTCTCATGACCAGTAGCTTCTGCAGATACTCACCAGCTGGCTCAGGTCTTGCTGTCAGGATGCTCACATGAGTACAGAGCTTTTCTCGGTTGTGAAGTTTCATAAATACCTGGGTGTTCCCCCACAACAAGCTGTCCACTGCCATAGCTCTCTTGGATGCTGGGCAGCTTGCTCAGGGTTAGCCTGAGAGTGTCTACCCAGTTGCTGACCACAGCTGTAGATGTGTCCTCACACACATTGAGGGTCTGCCTTGCTTACGTTAGGACCCAGGTTCAGGGGTGGATGAGTGGACCTTGGAAATCCACAGAATGGTCCCATGAAGGGAAATGGCAGTAACCATCACCACCTGCTGGAGATCCATAAAATCACAAGCTTTTGCAGATGATGTCTTGTTTCCCTCTCTCCACCGGGTACTGCTCAACTTTCTGATGACAGCTGGGTGCCAGAAAAGTTATCTGCCATGCCACAGCTATGTGACTTGATGCCATTTGTGTAGATGCTTTTTCTCCCTTCTTGCATTGGGGTGACTAGAGAAGACTTGCTTTTCTATTCTGGGGCTAGGGGTAATAAAGAGATAAAATTTCTGTTCTGCACTGCAAAAAAAGGGCTCACCTGTTAATTCCAGCTTCTCGCAGGCAACCTTGTTTACACCCCCAGATCTACTTCTGAATGGGAGTCACCCTCCTTAGCAATTTTTTGCTGCCAGGAACTTGCTTTCGGTTTCCCTGAGTGGGGTGGTTTATGCGCGTAAGAGCAAGTCACCAGGAGGAAATAGTTGAGTAACATTACCGTCCAAACTTCAGTGTTTGGGAACAGAAACTGAAACAAATGTAAGACTAATAAAGAGACATCCATCCCTCAAGAGACAACAGACAAATCCAGAAATATCCATGGCTGCTGTCGCTGACAGAGGTAAGTACCTGTATGTGAAAAGCAGGTCTAGTTCTCCATATTCGGTGTAGATATTTATTGTAGTTGTATCTAAGGAACTGATGAGTACAGCCAAATGTGTGCATTGGCACATGAAGATATACAGGAGATACTTGTGGATTTTGTGTGTTATCTCTTTGAATGCATTACCATATCTTGAGTCTTAGGTCCAGCTTCAAAATATTAATATAATTTTGTTAACCCTCACGTGGCATTAGGCAGGAAGAATTCAAATTCCAAAAGACCTCTTAATGTGGAAAGAGATCTCAAAGGCAATTAAGAATGGAGAAAATTAGTTGGCTTATCTTTTCGCCTATTTTGTTTTCAATGCAATAAAATATTAGAAGATGCCTCTTAAAGAACTGGTGCAATAAGGCTGTGCAAAGAGCTGATCAGGTCTCTGTTGATGTAGAAGACTATTTTATTCCTGCTGAAATGTAATTTCACTGTGTATATTTCATAATTCCTCATCTTAAAGAACTAAGAGCTGTGGAAAAATACCTTTAGTATCTTAATTCTAAGTAAATGAATTCTTTTCTTCAATAAAATGAGGGTTCTTAGATCCTTAAGTTTGCTCTGGATGGACTTTTACAAAAGAAATAACTGTCCTTGATCACCCACAGTTGTTTTCATCTAGACCCTCAGCTAGGAAGGGATGAATGAGTCATAGGGTCAAACTTCTTTGCCATCACAAGAGACAAAAATGTATATAATCAGGCAGGTCTGTGGCAACCCATAGGTATTTGGTAGTCAGAAATCACCCTCCTATCTGCACTGATATTTTTCCCTCGGCACTGATATTTTTTCACCTTTTGAAACAGTTTCATACTAAGAAAAGAAAGAACCATTGGCTGTGGAAATGTTTTTGTCTAGATTGACATTATGAGTACCAACAGGAAAATAGCTGAAGTTTTGCCAATAGAAGTGGTTTGGAAGATACAAAGGGAGAAGAGATTTTATTCTGCTCTTTCATTAGTCAGGGAAAAGCAGATGCAGTACTGCTGAAATCAGTGAAGTTAAACTTGAGTGAGATCGCAGTCAGCCCTAATGTGTTCAAATGAGTAAAGGTTCATGTACAGCATAGTTTAAACAACCATCAGGTTCAGCTCCCGGGTAGAAATCCACCACTCCCGCATCCCAGAGTGGCTGCCTTTTTAGATAAAAGAGATTTGGCAGGAAGTGTATGGACTGAAAGGGGCCAGGAGGTGTAGAGGAAATTTTGTTCTCTGATCTGCTATCCCTAGTGACCGACAATTCTGTTCCATCTAGATGCTGCACCCAGAGAGAACATCCAAGGGTAAGAGATACAGTTCTATCACTGTGTGCTGCCCGGGCCCCATGGCAATTTCCAGACATAGGCAAAGCTAAGAAGCCTTGTGCCTTGTTTTCTTCTTACCATCCCTTTCCCTGATCTTCCTTTCCAGTTGTCTCACTGCTTTGACCAGTGCTGATCTCAGAGTGGTGATGGGGTTGCTTACTCTCCCAACACCTCTCAAGGAGGTGCTGTGGGTGTTTCACCAGGGCCACTCTAAGGGAATAATTCTGAAGCCTTCATCAAATTCCAGATTTAGATCATTAGATTGCAACATTCTTCAAGCTGCTTATTTGTGATGGGAAAGGCTGAGAGTGGGAGGCTTGGCTGATGTTGAGAGCAGGCAATGCACAATGGGACCAAACAACATTGAAGTGGTGGGATCATAGTACTGCTGGTACATTTGTCGCAGGTGGAAGCTACAGCCAAATGACTTCAAAAGAAATTATTTGCCTGGCCAACATCCAAAGGTGGTGTACCTGCTGTACGAAATCAGGTGGAGCAGAGGTACCATCTGGAGGAACTGGTGCTCAAACAATTCTACCCAACACGCTGAAGTCAACTTCTTGGAAAATTGTTTCAAGGCCACACCATCTGTTTCTTGTTCCATCACCTGGGTCCTATCTACTACCCCCTGTGGGAAATGCTCCAGAAGAATTCTGGAGTTCCTGAGGGTACATCCCAATGTGACCTTGGAAATATACGCAGCCAAGCTGTTCAAGCACCTGGATATCCGTAACCGAAAAGGTCTCAGGGACCTGGCAATGAATGGAGTCATTATACGTATCATGAATCTTTCAGGTATCCCAACTGCTCTTTGGCTTTGTCTAGATGTGGATTGAAAGTTCTGGGATTATGTGCACTCTCAGCAGTTGTGCTTTGTAATAGTGGTGATGACTGGCGTTGGGGAGGACTAGTGAGTGCAAAAGTGCCGCTCTCTTCTGCCTTATTTCTTCCACAGTCCCATACAGCAGCAGGACCAGCATCGTCATTTCCTTTTGCGAAATCTGAAGGAGAGTTATGTCTTTCTCTAGCCATCCACGCCTCCTTTATATACAGTAAAAAATCCTGAGTGTAAGATAGAACCTGTCCCTTCTAGCATATATGGGCAGATCAACTTGCCAGCTGCAGCAAGTAACGGGTTTACCTTGATAGCTGGAGGAGACAATATCTAAAGGATACTTTCAGAGGATGAATCACAGAGGACATCTTGCATGTGTGTCTTTTAATATGTATATCTTGCTTGTCTGTTGATGCTTAGCTGTAAAAATAGTCCAGACAAGTAGCTCACAGAAAGGAACATACATTTGAAGAGATGAATCTCACATACCTGCCTGGATACTTGCTACTGGAGTGTGCAGCTAGAAAACCTACCAGCTCAAATGTAAACTTAAAGGACATTGCTTATCTTGGGGAACCTGTCTCTGGGATTATACCACCAGAGCATTGACAGAAGCTCTGGCCATCCTATCAACACTAAGATCAATATGAAACTGCTAAACGTTAGGGTGTTCACTCCAGGTTTTCCATGATCATCAAGGTAAGTCAGACAGATTCATGACTGAAGCAACAAGTTTATCGTCTTAGCCAAAGCTGCTGTGATCAAGCGCAAGGCTGCCAAAAGGTATGCCTGAACAGCCCTGATTGCACATGCTACTTCCCTTTTCAATCGCTCCCAAAGAAGCAGCCTGCCACTCACTAACTCCTTCTCCCTTGGCCAACATGCTCTGGCTTTATGCCCTGATCTGCTATCTGTGATAGGGGTTGCCCAAGCCACCATAGTGATCTTTCTCTCTTTGGCAAATCCCCTTTTTAGACATATTGCTATTTGTAGAGTTTTGGTTCCCCTTTCCACTAACTTATTTGTGTATTTGCAAGTCATTGTTAGTCCCTTGCATGAATACCCTCAGATGAATATCTTTCTCCTGCCCTTTACCGTTGTCTTACTGAGAAAGAAGTGACTCACTGACATATTCATGAAGAAAGAACTGGGCATGCCATTCATCAAGTGTGACTGGATATCTCTCTTTTCAGATTACAGTTACTGCTGGAAAACATTTGTTGCATACCAACATGGAAAAGAGGATTATTGGCCCTGGAGCTTCGCTTCATACATCTTTCTGAATCAGGCAGAGCTCTCTCATATCCTTTTGGTTAGTATGCACTTGAAGAAAACACTGAGAGAGAAAAGTAATGCAAAATCCTAGGAAAAGGAGGTTTGGAAGATCCTGGCAATAGTGTTAGCAGAAACAATAGTAGGAAAAATAAGCACGGGCTTGATGCTGCATGAACAGAGGGCTGAGCGGGCAAGAGATTGCCAAGGACTATGATCCTACATTGTGCCTTTGTGGCCAGGAGTAGAGAAAAGATTTAGCAATACTCTCACTTTTTTTACTAAGGAAATGGTAAACTATTTCAACCCTTTACATGGATCAGCTACAAGTTCACTAGCTTGCAGCTTACTGGAGCTATTTGATCCCAAAAGCTCCTTCAGCTGTGTAAACATGATTCAAGTACACTTGTATTGCCTCTCAGGACAAGGCCACTGATTTTAGTTAAGTTCTGAGCAAGTTCAAAAGCCCAGATGGGTGGATTCACTTTCAGAATCAGAGCTTACACATAAGAGTATCATATGATTGAGATCTGCATTCCCTATTTCTTGCAATCCATACAACTGCAAAAAGTTATTTCTATGGCCTGGTATCCTACTATACAAGAAAGAGAAGGTGGTCTATTCAACAGGAGAGAAGACCAGGACTGGAGTTAACTTCCTGGCTCAGCCACCCTTTGCGGAGCAAGCCAGTTCTTGAACTGGTCCCTATATGTAGAACAGGGGCTAGCAGAATGGACAGCAGGAGATAGAGGAAGGGATGCACAGAACTACGTAATACAGACAGGAACCTAAAAGTCTAGAAGGAGGAAAACTAACCTGTTTGTAGGATGCTATAAATGCCTTGTTTAATTTCTGACTGAGGAAAAGGTATGCATTAGCATTCATTTCAGTTCCATCCACTCCAAACTTTACACAGGTCTTTTAATACCGCAGATTAGGTATACCTCAGGAAAGGACCTGACCTTTCTAATTCTGTCTGAGTAAGACATTCAGGTGACAGGATACAGTCAGTGGCATTATCCCGCCAGTCAGCTGATCTAACAAAGTAGTTAATGCAATGTAACTGTTTAGGAGATATTTTTCCCTTGGCTTTCAGCCTTCCGGAGTCTCCTAATGTCTGAGATGATTAAATAATTTAGCAGCTTACGCACAATCAAATGCATAGTGTGATGCTTACCAGGGAGCTGAACAGAGCTGTCTGCTAAATGCTTGTGAGTACTGACAACATGCAGCTGACTCAGCACAGTTCCCTGGGCAGCAGGACATGGCAAATATGCCCTTCAGGTCTTGGTTTTAGAGACAGCTAACAAAAACCTGTCCCTCCCTGTGCCCCTGGCATCCCTGTTGTTTACCTGCAGAGTCCTGGTGCCTGGGAAGCTTGCACTGGGACACTCATGCTGAGAGTCAGGCACTTGCTCAACTGCTCTGCTGTCTCGGCGAAACTCAAGCCACCCTAAAATGAAGGTGAATAGGGCCCGTTATCAGTAGTTCTGACTAATCACTAACCCGCCCAGAAGGAATGGAAAGGTCTATGCGCTCAGCCCTTGTGAACACCCAGCCCCATTGTACTAATTACACAGGGGTGTAATGAGGAGAGTGAGTTCCAGGCACATGCTCCAGAGAAATACAGACCATTGCGTCAAGTCATGCCCCCCTGGCATAAGAAAGACAGTGAGGAACTGGAGAGGGTTTGGTGGAGTACCACTGTGATGGTCAGGGGGCTGGAGCACTTGCCTGACGAGGAGAGGCCGAGGGAACTGGCTTTGTTAGACCTAAAGAAAAGAAGGCGAAGGGGGATCTAGCTGAAGCGTCCCACTACATAAAGGCAACAAAGACCGCCAGGCTCTCCTCAAAGCTGCACAGAGGGAAAATGAGGCAACAGGCACAAGCTGCAACAGGGGAAATTCCAACTGGAAAGAAGGAAGAAGTCTCCCCAACAGTGGTGCCGTACTGGAGCCAGTGCCCAGAAAGGCTGTCAGACCTCCATCCCTGGAGATGCTGAGAACTTTCCTCTAGAGCTGCCAGATGTAGCTTTGGAGTTAGCCATGCCACAAACACGTTGTTGGACTAGAGACCTCTAGACAGCCTTTCCAACCCCCCAAATTCTGCCTTTCTACAGGATCTAGCTCCACTTCCCCCGAATTCAGCTACGCAATCTGCCACCTTTTAAATGCTTCTGTTTCTGACCGGTCTGGCTTTCTAGGAGGGGTTTACATGGCACAGTAAATTCCGAGGTGCTATCCTGTTGTCTGGAAAGCTGTGACCCAAGGGAGATTATCTAACATGCTGAAGGTGGATCAGAGCGATCTGTTGGACTAGATGCTGTATTTTGAAACTCTGGATCATGTTGAAGAGACAACTTAAGTTTTTAGCACCTAATTTTTAATGTTCATGTTTCTTTCTTCCTGCTAGGGACTTCCTCCATTGCTGGCAAACTGAATACTAACAAGCATTAGCAGCATGTTTCAAGCTCACTTTTATCATAGCACTATTTACAAGACTGGAAAAGCCGGTCCCTGGCAGTCTTTTCTACTGCAGCCTTGAACTATCACCTTCGTACTGCCACCAGAGAAGGCTCTTATCACTGGCTGGGCGTTGCTAAGTATTGGACACAGCAGAAGCAGCACATGAAAAACCATCAAGAAGTTCAGATGATGCAGCCAGGCAGCCAGGACACAGCGGTCTTGGTCTTTACAAGGCTTCCCGAGAGTCCAATGGGGATGGTGACTATGCCCCAGGATCAGGCTTTTCATGTCTGCTGATTCTGCAATCAGATTCTGTGAGTACCTTCTTGAGAGGTCTGTGAGTAACATTTTTTGTGCTCTGATCTGTTCCAAAGAAATAATCAGAGCAATGCATTCTGGTTTTGAGAATTTCATGAAGATCACTTTTATGGCTATGTGTGTATGCTTCAGAAAATACTTCATGCTATTGCAGTATTTCTGTAATATTATTATTATATTACTGCTTTTATTAAAATATAATGCTATTATATTGCTAAGGATTATGTTGCTTCATTTTAAGGTTTTATTCTCCCTACTTTTATGAAAACAACAGAATAAAAGGGAAAACGTCCACTCTGTGGAAACTTTTCTTTCTTGCTCAGTTCCTGGGCACATCCTTCTCTTGTAATTCCAGACTCTGGAGTCCTAGCTGTTCATCGTAAACTGGGGGAACACAGTAAAAAGTCTCTGCTTTTCCAGCTGGAAACACTGAGTGGAGTGGTGAGGTAGGAGATAGTGAGAGCTCTGCGCTATTTCTACAGGCGGAAGGCAAAAAGAAGGTACAGGTGTGTTGGGCCTTGGAGCAGTTCTCAGTTTGCATTGCAAATAATGCAAAACATCTGAATGAATCATGCTGGGAGCTCCATGTTTCAGGATTCCCCACCCCTCCAAGCAGGAGGCCCATTGTGTGATCCCACTGGGGAATGTGCTGCTGCTGGGATTTGCAACATGCAGGCACAAATGATTCTTTGAGGAATAAGGCAGGGGCTGGTGGGAACCATGCCTATCTCTTCTAGTTGATTAATGCTTATAGCATCCTTTGGCCATGCCAAAGCCTCCAGATGTTTAGCAGACAATCAAGACAGCCAGAAAAGTTGCAGGCTGAGGAAGCAGCTCCAGCCCCTGCTGTCTGAGAGAGCATCTAAAGCTGAGCGCAGCTGGCTAGGGAGTGTCTCTTACATTAACCAAGTAAAATTACTCCAAGCAATGTATAGCATGGCTAAAGTTTTCTTTCCCCTGTCCAGGACCTCAGGCTGGATGTCACAGGCTTGCTTTCTGGCCATTCTAGTGTTAGGTCTTTGTTTCCTTAGGGAGAAATCAAATCACTTGATCAAGATGTAGTGGAGTACACCAGGGTCCATAACCATTCAGCAACATACTTTCTAAGTTACTGGTCTGCTGTAGAATGTGGCAAATTGATTTGAGCTTAATCAACATATGTATCTTCAAACACCTTCATTTGTGTCTTGCTTTGAAACTTCATTATGCCACAGAAGTCAGCTAAGTCCCATCTGAGAATCTAAAAAGTACAACAGCACAAAGCTCTGCAAAAACGTGTAGTGTCTGTGGCCAGCACAAAATGGAAGCCCCAAGTTTTAAGAAAGTCTGCAAGACCTGAAGACCCATCCATGTGTCTTGTCAGAAATACTTAAGCATCATAGAATCTTGCTCACAGTTTAGCATAGCACAGAGAAGGCTTTACCCATAGCAGTGTGGAACTTATGGACACATTGCTAGTTCACATGAAATAACCTAAAAATGCTGGCAGGTGTCACTATGTTTCTGTACCTTAGAATAAATATGCAGTCATATGACCTTGGAAAGGTTGGAGCTCAGTGTACCTAAAACTCCAGCTCTCTGGAGGAAGACAGCAGGTTGGATGGCCCAGGTCTTTGGAGTAGGATGATGACATTGCCTGGAGATTAAAAAAGATGTGAATTTGAATGAGGAGGGGAAGGGGGGTTGATGGGAGAGAATTCATCTGAGAAGACCCAAGAAAGAGAAGAGGAGCCTTCTGTAAGTAGCACTAGATGAAGGGGATTACATGGTCCAGAAGCTAGGGCTGTGTCAACCACTTTGTTCTACATGAGAAAGGACCAGTAGTCCAGTAAGGAATGTACCAGGCCAAAGTTGATCTTAATCCTATAACAGCAGTATGGTGACCTGCTCCAAATTAATTGCTTTTTCCTGCAGTATCTTCTGAGGGTGAGCACAGACCCTGCTGTGAAACCTCCAGCTTTGTTCCTGGCAGTCCAAGGCCCATCTCAGTGAGCTATTACCATGAAATAGTTTTACTGCAGACAAGGTAGAGAACAGTGCCTTTACTGCAGGACAGAGGGGTTATTCCTGGCACACCAAGAGGTACCCTATTCTTGCTTTGAACTTCAGCTAATACTCATCTGTTTAGCCCCAGGCCAGAGAGCCCTGGATGAGGGTGGGGTGGTGGCCAAGGGACAAAACCAAGGGAGAAGTCAGAATATACAGCAGAACAACAGAGGACAAAATGATTGATGAAGGAGGAAGAAAATGAGATCCCACCAGGCTCCTCAGTTTCGTTTAACATGTGTCTCTGCAGCATTACCCGGTGCAGCTTCTCTCAGACAGGTAGTGCGGTAGGTATGATTCCCTCCAGGGTGTGAGGAATGCCTTGGGGATTAATAACAGTAGGTCAGCACTAGCAAGCATATGAGATGCAACCTGATGAGTTTTGGACACACATCCTGGAAGCTGTTGTGCTTACTCCTGTTCCATCATCCTATCTCAAAACACTATTGGCAGGTGTCCACTGGCTCCTCAGGGAGCAGTGGGTGCCTGCACAGGGATGTGCTGGTTTATGTCCCTTTTCAGCTCCCTATAGTATTCTATAATATCGTACAGCATTGACTCTCTGACTCTTACTCCCAAAACATGTGTTTTCATTTGTTGTCCCCTGTAATTATCTGGTTTTCTGTCCAACTCCTTGTTTGTTTGTTCCTCCTTCTCAGAAGGGTAATCAGTCTTCCTAGAAGTCCCAAAAGAGAAACACAGCAACAATGGGTTCCTGAAGGTGAAATACTAGGGAAGAGAAGAACAAAGTGAGAAGATAGAATACTTCTCACATGACGCACTCCCAGGCTCCAGCTCTCTTCAGCTCTTCCTAGGCCAAATGTGGTTTCTGAGTATTCAGTAGCCCTTTCTGAAGCATAAGCAGCTACGATGCTGTTCTGGGAGTGGAAATGAAGCAGGATCTTGGAGACAGCTGAAAGCAGAGACAGCATTTTATGGAGGCTGTAACAACTCCAGCTGGAGTGTGATCAGGGTCCCATGGCCCTGCCCCAGTACAAGTGAGGGTCGGGGGGGGAACCAGAGATGTGCGCATTTGCTCAGCAGCAATCCTAGTCTGTTAGGCAAGAACTTTGCAGTGGTGATGGTCCTGTAATGTGTAGGACTATCTCTAAGGGAGCAAGAGGACACCTGATAAACCAGAAATGATGAACAAGGCAGCGTGAGGGATGGTGCCACACTCCTAGTAGAGCCTGGACTGTGAAGTGAGCGCTGGGGATAGTGCTTGGCATTACCAAGTCATTCAGCTGCACAGAAGTGCCTGGATTAACTGAAGTGCACATACTCATTTTTATGAATTAGCCAGTTCATGATTCTTCATGGAAGGCTCAGCCCTTTCCCGGTGAAGACAGGAGGACAAACTTTCTCTGGTCCATTTGGAAGCTTGCCAGTTCCAAGTCAGCTTAGTGAAGCTTTTTACACCAGTTTTAGCTGGCAAAGTGAACTTGCAATCTCCTGTATCCCTGCTGTGCTCCTCCTGGCATGTAAGGGCCTAGAGGTGGGTCTATAGAGGTAGCCTATAGAGGTAACCACAGAAGAGAGCTGGTTTACTCTCATCTTCATCTGTCCCTCTGGAGTGGTAAAAACATTATTCCAGCTTGTAGAGTAGGGTAGTTCTTAACTGTGATTTAATAACAAGATTATAGCACAGACACATCGACATCCTCCCTGCCCTGGAACTCAGGTGCGCTCACCCACATGAGGAGACAGGCCCCTTGCAGGCAGGAAGATTTCCTCCCTCAATATTAGCCCTGCACCTCCAAAAGTCACATCAGTCCTTCAGCTGGCATGCTTAATAATAATAATGACAACAGCAGCATTAACAATGGTGTTATAGCTATATCTGATGTGGCTTTGGAAGCCTGAAGGGAAACATGCCTATCACAAAGGCATATGAGAGATTTAAAAGCCAAAGGCAGCCTTCAAAATACTTGCCATGCTTTGGTGCCTACTCTTCTGCTCTGACCTCTGCTCTTGCAGCAACCCACTTTCTCCTTCCCCTGCAGAGGCTCTGCTCATCACTGCTGGTGTTGTCAGAACAAATGGTCTCTTCTGTGCCAAACCCCTCCACGTTTCTTCTGTGAACCAAATCCGATTTCCAACGCCGCGAGTATTTAATACATATGTGATTAAATAATGAAATTTCTGCTCATAGAAACACCAAAGGGTCAGCACCAGGGAGGGGAGAAAAAAACAACTACTCGAGCTAGAGGACAATGTTGGGCACAAATACATCTAGGCTAAAACTCCTAAAGGGGCAAGTAGCAGGGGACTGGACTCCATGACCCTGAAGCCCCTTTCTGTCTTGGTTTCCAAGTACCAGCAGGCAGGAGAGCAAGCAGCAGGGGGGAGACGTGCCTTGAAAATCCCCCTTGTATTTGCAAGGGCCTGGAGCGTGTCTTTGCATTGTTTAATGGTAATCTGTTTCTTATTATTGCAATGTGATGTCCAAGGACGCTGTGTACTGACCTGGAGTAATGCTGTGTGCAGCTGTGGGAATGATGTCAGTGTCCTGCTCTTCAATGGGCATGTTCCGGGGGTTGTTGAGAGCCGGACTGCAGGGGCCATTTGCAGCGAGGAACAGCATCCCTCCAGCCAACACCCTCGTAAAGGGTGCCAGACACCCCTGTGCGCCAGGAAATGACAGCCATGCCTGGTTTTCCACACTGTACCAATAACCATCCCATCCCCGTTTATCCTGTTTCCTCCGTTATCAAAGACCGATCCTGTACCTCGCTCTGCTGCGGAGCTGGAGCTTCCACAGAGCGGGTTGTCTCTGTATCCCAGCCCCCGGGGTGATAAAGGACATGTCTGTTGTCATAAGACTGGATGCGTCCCGAGGGTCCGATTGCCAAAAGGTCATGCAGGTGGCTGCGTGCAGATACACGCAGGATGACGAAGGAGCTACCCCCAGCCCGTGGGCAGGATGGTTCTCAGCAGCCCCCTGGGCCTGGTGAAGGTGTGCTTACAGTAACAGGGCATACAGCTTGAGCGTGCAAAAAGCACCCAAGACATTACACACCCAGTCATGGGGGCAGGCCTGGCAAAAGCTCATGTTTGTGCCAGATTTGCTGGGAAATCTTTTGTATCCTGTCATTAATTGCGGCTGTAGTCCTTAGGTGTGAGAATGGGGAGGTGGGCACACTCGTGGAAAGGCAGGCTCGGGGCGGCAGCTGTGCAGCTATTCGGATGCGCCTGTGCCTTGCTCATCGCTGCAAACCGTGGGATGTTGGACCAAGTGAGACTGGGGTTTTCGGCTAGCACCATAGGCCCCTGCTCTGGCTGTTCCCCACAGTCTCGGGAGGAAACACCCACCCAGATATCATAAGCCCCCGTTTCCCACAGCTCAGGCAATGGGGCCTGAGGTATATTTGCCACAGTCTCCTTGAGGGGTTAGGTTTTTCCCAGGTGCATATAAAGGAAGGTGACACCGAGAATAGCACAGTCACTATCTCCATAAGAGACAGGCTGTGAACATAAGTGGTACTCAAGAGTATATAAGCAGCAGTGAAATGTTCCCTATCTACACAGTCTACAAAGCAAGTAAAAAAATCGTAGGCTGAAAAAGTAATGTTACTACATAACTGTCATCCTCCAGGGAGTTATTCTTTACAGAGACACCTAATGCATCTGAGGTTGAATTAATAATAATGGCAATTCAAAGAATACCTTGTAACAAATAATATGAATTGGTATCTGAGAGCGGAAAAAGTGCAGTTGAAAAGACTCTCATAGCAGAAGAGCTAAATTCCTATAGCTAAGTTGCATGGATTAGCTAAACAGTCCACTGAACTTAATCTGCTCTAGATTCAGAAGAAGCAACCTGGGATGTTTTCTGAATGCAGTGCATGTTTCTTTGCGTTTACTCATTGCATTTATTCTCCTATCGTATAATGTCACTAATTGTCATGTTTCAATAGGTATATTCAATTCAATGTTTGTCAGCATTTAAGCAAATGCCAGTGTCTCAACTGCTTTTTAAAGAAATGCTACTTTTTCTAGTAGCTCTCCAACAATTTCACTGAGAAGGACAACGGTGTTGTACAGGCCAGTCCCAGAAGTTGGAAGACAGAGATCCTTTTTCCACCTCTGCTTTTCTTCTTGTTTTGTGAAGTATGTTGAGTCAGCGCTTCTGTGTCCACTTTGGTCAGTTACAAGTCATGAATGGGGACGATGATAGGCTTGCAATCAAGGAATGTTGCAATCAATCATCTTGAACAACTTCAGCGTTTACATCACAGATATTTGGTAGTATTTCCAAAGTACCTGTTGCCTGAACACTTTATCTGCCTTGATCTGCTGGGTGACACTGTCAACAACTTCAAAGTTAAAAGTGAAAAGGATAAAGACAGTTTAATAGGATAGTGCCAGGTTGTCTCTCCAGAAATCAGAAAGGATAGATGTCATGTCAACCCTTTTTGTCAACTTTTAATTCCCTCACCCACATAGTACAAAATAATGACAAAACCAGATGCTCGTTTTTAAGACCTTTATTTATATAAATAATATCCACCATATCAAACAAATATACAACACCATGCTTGCAAATTAATGCTTTGCAAAGAACTCTCATTGCTATTCCTGGTCGAAATTCCTCAAGCTGAGAGTATCTCAGGAGCCTGAAGTTGTAGGAAGCTTGTGATGCACCCAGTTGTGACTGCTCCTAGCAGGAGGAGGCACCGTGGGAGCAGGGCTCTCTGCTGTCCTCCTGCATTTGGCCTAGCACCAGAGGAGGTGTTCTGAGGAGCGACGCAGGAGCCTCCAGCCTTACCCGGAAAGAGGAACGGGATGGAGCAGAGAACTCCCAGCCATCATGAAGGAAATGACAGAGCACCCCCAGAATGTGGGACACACTTAGCCTTGGCAAAGCCTCAAGAGGTTAGACTGCAGAGGACAATCCATTTGTAATTTAGATGGTGGGAAGGTGGTGGTGAGTAGCTGTGTGCTATGAACACGTCTTCAACTTGGTAAAGACTGTGTCCACAAGATCAGGTGCTAATTTGTCCCCTACAGAAGACATCTATCTACAGGCTGTATAACTTTGCTCATGCTTGATGTTTTTTTCTGGTCAGCTCTCAGTCCAGTCACCAACTAGCCATACCTGGCCATATTATGGGCAGTAAAAGGCCTGAAAAAAACAGAAGACTGTGGGACTGTTGAGGTGCCTCCAGCAGAGGGCGGCTGGCTGGGGAGGGAGCGTATTGCAGGTCTGATCTGGGAGGAAATGCTGGGTGGATGAAAAGTATTCCAGTAGTGAGAGCTGTGGTGCTCCTCCCTGAGGTGTGCGAAGAAACAGATGGTGACCGATGTGGATGCCAATACACCATCTAAAATGCCACAGCCTCAACCTACATGAATGAGAAATTATGTCTGAGGGACAATACGGTGTGGAAATGAACTGTGATTTCCAGTAGCTGTATGCTGGAAAAACATTGCAGAGGTGAAGTGCCTTGGAGGCTCCTTTCCTGGCTGGGTGGGATGTCCACACACTGATCAGTACTGACTCCGAGCTGCCACGGCTCTCAAAATAGTTAATAGGAGTTGAGTGGACTTCCTATTTCTGCATGGGGAGTGTCTTGCTGCACACCCAGAATTGCAGCTCACACTTGAAAATGTTGGCCAGCGAGTCTTCTGGTTTCATTTTAGGCTTTTATTGTCTAGTTTCAACCTCCCCTAGGGCACAAAACCTGGCCCCACAGCTACTGAAGCTCCCTCCTTTCTGGGCAGGAGGCACGACAGGGCCTGGGCCTGCACACGATCCACTTAGAAGACCTGCTGGCTTCAAGTGAGGTTTCCAAGCTAAGCTACATGGGCTGTCCACAACTCACTTCAATACTCGCAGTCAAGCTTTCCAATAACTGGCCAATTCTGCTGTTAGGACATAGGCTTTACCACTTAAATGGTGATGGTTTTCAAGTTCCTACCCACATCTGGAAGGACAAATAAACCATTTCACAGGGGAGGACACAGAGCAGCTCAGTGTAGTGCAGCTCTAAGAGCCAAGAGACTTGCTCGCCGAAGCCCTCATGAAATGTGCAGATCATTGCGGTGCCAGTGAGAACACAGTTGCACAAACAGCTTTGCAGGCTGTCTGCTCCCACCTGAGCAAGGCTAAACCCAGGTCTCCATTTAGTGGATCACCTAAATTAGCTCTGCAGGGACTGAGGGAGGTCAAATCGCTCTTTGGCAATGTCACTGCAGTCCTGGCTCTTCCCAGCTAGCAATGGATGAGGTGTGAGTCTGGGGAATGTGTCTTCAGAAGATCAGCCTAATTCTCCTTGGAAATGAAAAAGTAAGGATAGTCTTATCTCTAGACACAGGGCTGGAAGGAAGAGAGATGTAAAGAGGGAAGAAGAGAGAGATCTGTTGTAAGGGAGAGAGTTGGAAATCAACAAGTGTTGGTGAAGTCTTCTGATTGCTGATGACTTTCACTTCAAAGTCCCAGAGTTTTAAAGGCATCTCGTAAATCATCTACTTCGTACAGCGGCTGCAGGACAAAATACAAATGGTAGGTCAGTTGTCAAGTGAGCAGGAACCTATGAAGGTGGGGAAGGAAGAAGGAATGGCAGGAAATGGGATGAGAGGTGGAAGAAGGGGAAGCGAATGAGGAGAGGAGACATGAAGGAGGTTGGGGGACAGAGGCACGAGGGCCGTGGAAGGTGAAGACACAGGAATGAATGAAATGGCAGATGGCAGAGATGGGCAGCAAGAGCAGAAAGGAACTATAGTGAGGAAGAGAGGAAGAAGCTGAGGGTAGGAGGCACTGGAAGTGAAGGAGAATCGGGCCTCACCAGGAGGATCCGTCGAAGTTTCCTGGACAGATGGACAGCGTTTTCATGCAGCCCTTCCCAGGCTTTGAATGTCTTTTCCCTGTTCTCCACAAACGTGTTCCAGCAGTAGAAGTAATCTGTGCGAGGCACAGGGGAGTTACAGAGTGCTCAGGACTGCCCCAGAGGGGACACTGACCTCTCCTAGGATCACCACATCATCGCATCCCACCACCGTCTGCTCTGGCTCCTTGTCCTAGCTCCTCCCGCCCTCCTGGGTCTCCCTAACCCCCCATAGCTTTCCATCACCTCTCTCCCGCCTGCACATCTCACCTTTGAAGGTCATGATGGCAATCTGGGCCCCGGCCCTGTGCAGGCGCCTCAGCCCCTCCGGCTCTGCCTTGCGGTCCTCACAGAAGTAGAGGCGGGCAGTGAAGATGCGGAGGGTCAGGTTGGGGTAGGCGCGCAGAAAGTCGGCCACGTGCCGGGCGCAGTCGTAGCAGGGGCTCCAGGAGGTGAACCAGGTGATACGGTAGCAGCGGCCCGGGTCCAGGTCCCAGGCTGAGATGTAGCGCAGGAAGAGCACCTCCACGTGACAGCCCATCTTGGTGAAAGAGGGAGAGGGGCAAGGCGTGAGGTGAGGAGGGGGGAGCGGGGCGTACGAGGGGCGAGGAGGGAGGTGTGGGCTGGATGGGGTGTGAGGGGGGGAGAAACAAGGCGAGGGTAGGTCCCAGGGTCAGCGCGCCGAGGGAGAAGGCGCAGCGGTACGGAGGCAGAAGACTGGCTAGGAAAGCACAGGAGCACACCGGGACGTACAAGAGGAACGGGTGGGAGCTAGGTGGAAGAGTAGGTAGACTGGTAAAGCAGCAGAGAGTATGGGTGTCTGGCTGGTAACGCACTTGTGGGTAGCATAAAGTACAGGTTTACTTGGAGGTTGCACCCCCCAACCAGTATGCACCAGTGCAGCGTCCGTGCTCGTGGACACGTGTGCCAGTGCCTGCGTTGCTGTCGCAGCCCTCCTTTCCCTGCTGCCCAAGGTGATCTGGAGCTGCAGGCACCTCAGCATGGATGTAAGAACAGGATGCCAAGGCGTTCCCGTACCTTATTGCGCAGGTATCCAAAGTCCAGGGAGCATGATGTAGCGCTGTCACGGCGCTTTACAACATAGCAGAGGTAGGTTTCACGCCGGCCCTTGGCCCAGCGCAGGTTCTTGAAGTTGTAGAGGAAGAGTTTCCTCTTCATCAGGAGGCTGCAGGAGAAGACAAGAGAGAGTTTACATTAGCCCCAACCTGGAGCCAGCAGTTGGCCATGTCTTTGTTGAGGGCTCAGCACCAAAAATATCCTCCTCGTGTCCAGGCCTCTCAGTACAAGACGAGCATCGGTAATTTGCATGCAATGTGTTAGGGAAAGGGTGCAGACTTGACTGTGGGGATGAAGCAAGTGACCTTGTGAGTGGAAACAGTAAATGAATTAGTAGTGATTAGTCAAACAGCAACTATGCCTGGGTAGAGTGCGAAAATGTCTGCAGATATCCAAAAGATGGACACCAGTGAGGGAGAAGGATGAAGGCATCTGAGAAGAACTGGGAAGATGAGAGGGTTTGACGTTCAGTCATCAAGAAATATTATTTTTGCTGTATGAAACCCTGAAAAGCCACTGGGGCAAGGGATGGACCAAGTTAGAGCCTCTTTAGAGAAGACTGGACAGAGTTTGTTCCCAGCATTGCCCAAAAGAAGAGCACGGTTGAAAGTGTGCAGGGCTGGGGGCTCGGGTAAGGTGCCATACACTAGCTGACCTAATACGTAATGGGGTAGACATGCCGACAGCTCTGCAAGCACAAGTACCATTCCCACATTAGACAGGCCTGCTCCCATGCCCAGAGATCCTGCTGGGGAGGCAGCAGGAGCACGGGGAGGGTAAAGTAGTCATGAGTCGTATCTAACAGCCTCGCTGCCAAGTGGAGGTACACAGGCAGCTGAGAACAGCTGTGTTCATTGAGGTGAGATACTCACCTCCCCCACAGCAATGCAAAACAGAAGCGAACGGGTTAAAAATAATCACATCCTTTGTCATCTTTTCCCTCTGATAGGCTGACGTTCAGCAGGGAGATGGGGACAGTTTTAAGTGATACTGAGCTGGGTTTTTTGGGGGGTCTCCATGAGGTGTAGGAATTTAAATCCATTTTAAATCTGAGAGTCTGAGAAAGGAAAAGTTTTTTTATACAAACACCCTTCAACTGTTTGCTAATGTCACCATAAAGTCTGAGCACTGCAGAGCACTTAATCTCCAGCTGACAGTGGCATCCTCTCTGCTCCTCCAGGAGCTTCTGCCCATCGTGCACCCTCACACATGGCTGCTGCACCACAGGTACTCAGGACTCATTCATACAGTCATGCACATCCTCTTGCCTTTTGCTACCCAGTGCACGTGCTTTGCTCTCCTGTAGCACTCCCTATTGCACCTCAACGCTGCATCATTGCCAGAGAGGCACGCTCTTCCCTCAAGCACCCGTGCTACTCTGATTGTCCTACAGATAGGCAAGCCACCTGCACACATCCTCTTTCCTGCTGTGTCACCCTCAGCCTGCGGTGCAAAAAAAATACCTGTCCTGCTCACACAGAAAGAGTGAGCACACACATGCTCAGTTATGCCATGCTTCATACAGACATGCTCCTAGAGAAGTAGATCCCATGGGAGTTATGGCACGTCTCCTGCTAGGAGAAAGTCCCTAGAGAAGACAAGGCTCTGCAGAGTCCTGCACACACTCAGAGGGCAAAGCATTCCTACTGAGCATTTTATTCAGCCCAGCAACAGCCTCAGGCAGTTCTTGGAGGCCTGTCCTGGAAGCGCTGCCACAGTCCCCCACCGCTGGGCTTGTAGGTTGTGTCAGGAGAAGAGCACAAACCGATCCCACTGCATTTCATCGCCCCTTTCTCTGGCAGTTCCTGCTGGGTGCGTGTTTCCCATATCCACTGTAGGTTCTTCAACATCAGTTTTGATTTATTTCTCACACTTAGAGCCGCCCCACTTCTTACCACCTTAAATTCACCCTATTTCCTTGCCTTTGTACAAACACTTCTGAACATATATATTCCCTAACACACGCAACACAAATGTGAAGTTGGTCCCTTCACAAAACTGTCATCCAGGGGTTCACCTCAGGCTTCCCCCTGTTAGATGTGTGTTATTGCAGGGATGTGGGGAAGACTCTTCCCCCCTAACAGAGGTGCTGGAGAGTGGACACCCCTTCTATGTGTGACACATCCTCAGGTTGTCCAGAGAGGATAGCCCAGACGATCGCACGGGAAATGAGCAGGTACGATAGGCCAGAGGCTTGGAAAGCTCTTACCTGGGCTGTGCCACAACAGCAGAAAACAGAGCAGAGGAATTGTGAAAAATGCAGTTGCTTGTTGAAGAACCGTATAAGCCAGGTGAAAAACAGTGACAATTATTTTGATGCTTCATCAAAGCCCACATGGAAAAATGCTTTTCAACACATCAGAAACTTTAGGGAAAACAGACTTTCCCTTTTCTTTTTTTGTGAATTTTGGGGCAAAAATGCTTGCTTTCAAAATGTTTCTGATTCTTCTTCTAACTGTCCCTTTTCTCACTTCTTCCCATTTTTCTGTATTAAATGGTTTTGCCCCTGTGGAGCAGCACGTGGATGCAAATAAGGGTGAAGAACAAGGAATGACCCCAAAACCCAGAAAAATAAAATTATGATCACTGGGGTTATTTTTCAGAACAAAGTGAAGACAATTTTGAATCACAGTTCCTGTTTTCCCTTCTCTCTGGATTTCACTGTCCCAGGGTTTTTTTTGCGAGGGAGGATTTCAGAACATGGCTGGTATAAAGAGAAGAATAATGAATAAACAGATGTTGCGGGGAGCAACTGAGCAGATATGCAGTTAGGTACAAACTGCTGGATACATCTGCAACTCCTATAGCCATAGCATAGCTCAAGGGAAAGCAGCAAGGCCACAGGAGCTGTGATTATACCCGGGCACTGAAGAAGTAGATTGAACAGAGACCTTCTCCTCAAATAAAGATTCATGAAGCCAATCCTCAAGTCAGAGTGAAGGCCCCTGAGTGTGAGAATGATATGCAGTTGTGAGGAGTGATTAGTGATAATTAGCTCGTGGAGTAATTGCAGTGCAAGTAGAGGAATCCAATGCTGGAACAGTCTGCGCTTATGAGCACAAGGGTGTGAGCAGCAGAAACACAGTAAGACAGAAATCTGGTGCAACAGAAAGAGTAAGTGGATGAGGAGGGAAGAGTGGGCAGGGATTGAGGTGCTTAAGCGGCGGATAGCATCTGAATGTTCATCTTTCTGTTATGTTTTTTTGTTTCTAGAAAAGAAAAACTATGAAAAGGAACAGAGAATAGTCACGAGAAAGAGAAATGACAGAAAGGGAAAAGAGTACAGGGTGGCAGATAGTCAAAGAGAAAGAATGACGGAGACACAGAGATGCAAGGTGCAAGAGCAGGATGGGGTGGGGAGTTAGATGACTGAGTCAGATGGAGAAAGGGAAAGGGACGGTGAGCACCAAACAGAGAGCAGGTTAATTCTAAGAGAAAGACCCTTGTTTCTTAGATGAGCAAGAAACCGGAGGCACTCATTTTACCTGTCCATGACTGCCAGGGTGTCTCTCAGGTGATGGGATTGCAGGGAGGTTGTCTTGCAGGCTCCGTCTGTGCAGCCCTCTGACTTGATGTGCAGAAAGGTGGACTGCCCCGTGTGTCCCCTCCCCATTCACCCCTATCTACCCCGGCTGGCTTTCGTCGGGGTGTGGTTGAGGGAGGAGTTAGAAAGGTCTCAGGAGCTGGAGAACGAAGGGTTGAGATGCGAAGGGGCATCAGTTCTGAAAGATGCTCAGCACCCATTGGTCGCCTCCCCCCGCTGCAGTCCCCATTGGGCCCTCCCCGCCTGCAAAATTATTCTGAATTAATATCAATAACATAATGAGGCAGGAAGCATTGTCTAGTGGTTAGAGGGGGGCCTGAGAGCTTGTGTACCACTAACGTGAATGTGGGCAAAACCACACTATCCCTCCGGGCCTCGGGTCACGCAGCTGTGCCGTGAAGATGGTGACCGTGCCTTGCCCCGGCGCAGAGGGAGCTCAGGAAACACCGAATTGTTGGCAGGCTTCCCCCCCGCTCCTCCGCATCCCCCTTCTTGGCAGCACGGGGCAACACCGAAGCCGAAGAGGGGAGTGAGAGGGACCCAGCTCGGGAGAGAGCCCGGGGTTTGACGGGGAGCACCTGGCCCCGCGTTGGCACCTGAACACGGCCGCGGGCGCCTGAGCCGCGTCAACACGCCGGGAGCGGTGGCAGACCTGCGTTTGCAAAGCTGTACACAAAGCACGGGTGGGGAATGACTCGGGGCCAGATCCTGCCGTCCCAGGCGGCACCGGTGCCGCGATCCGCCGGCGGCAGGGTGGCTGCCGGGACCCCTCTGCCCGACGGCTGCGCCCAGCCGGCGTGCCGTTGCATGCCGTCATGCCCGGGTTCACCCTCAGGATGCGCGGTCTCCGCCTGGCCAGCACGGCTCCCTGCCTGCCGGGCTCTGCTCCACCGCGGCCCCACAGCACCTGCCCAGGCACCCGTCCCCTCCGCAGGGCTCAAGGGCACGGCACGGGGCAGACGCTTCGGCCGGGAAGGGTGCTGAGCAGGCAGCCGGGGGATACTCTGCTCCGTTTCTTCCTCAAGCGGGGCACGGTCAGTGCTACGGCTGAGAAAAGGGCTTTTGTTTACCTCACGCTAGGGTAGTTCTTCGTTTTTTCTCCGCTTGATTTACTTTCCTTATTAATTTTACTGGCTTTCAGCACGCTAGGACTGTGTGAAACCAGTATATGCAAAAACATGAAAAGGAGAGATGAGTTGCCAGAACAGAGCAGACGACTCTCTAGCCCAGCACTTTGAGAGTTTTTGTCTTTGAGAGCAGCTGGCATGGCACACTTCAGGAAAAGAAGCACTCCTGGGACGTCCAGGGCTGGGCTGTCCTGCTCCCTGGGGACATGTCTGGGTAGGGCACACACTCAACCAGTCCACATTTGGGCAGCTGCATTGATCTCCAGAGTTGTGGCAATTACCCTCTTTGAGGATCTGGCTCCTAGGTTTTGACCAAAGCTAGAAGAGGCTGCAATCCTTGCCAATCCCTGTCCTACCTAACAGAGTCAAAGAGGAGACTCCTGCTGATGACACAGCTGTCCCCCATCAGCCTTTGCCCTAGCAGCACCTTGTGACAAATCTCCTAGGTCAGACCAAGAGGCGTTTTGTCCCCCTTTCATACTAGTTTTTTCTTTTAATAATGCAAGGAGGATGTTTGTTACACAGGACATAAAAAAAAGAAAAAAATAGCAACACGCCCCGGGAAATCTGCTTCTTAGAGATCACAACTGTTTGTGTTTCATCAGATAAATTAAGGTAGTTTCAGCTTTATTCTTGTTCTGGCTCCTAATTTCCATAGCCAAAAGCTTGCAGAAAATTTTACATAACATTTTCTGCTCTGAAAGGAGTCAAGAAATATCTTCATGGCCAGCCTGTTCTTCCCCATAAATTAAATTTGTGTGTAATGATTTTCACAATGGTTTAACCTGTCAAGTCTCATAAAATGTTTAACTAGATCCTTTCTCTGGTCCTGCCTGTAAGTGGAATTCATTCCTCCATGTTTAAAACGTCAGCTCTTTTCCTTATATGTTGAAAGCCTCTTTGCTCTCCACAGAGATAAAAAAGAAAGAATGAATGAATGAACAGATGAACTATATTTATGTGACTCTTTGGCAGGGCTCTCAGGTCTACATACTGATGTAGGCTTTCTAACACCCTTCATTTACACCGGTAACTTCCCTCACACTGCAGGTGCGACTGCACAAAGTCAGTGGCAGTGATTCTCTGCCTCTAGCTCTAATCCCCAGAGCAGAAACGTCTTGGTGTGGATGTGTGTTGAGTGTCTGATAGCAAGTCTAGGGTGACATCTCGAGAGGGACCCTCAGCTCCTCTGCAGTTCTGCCTAAAGCAGGAGCTGCAGTCTCTTGCCAAGGCAAGATCTTGCTCATTAGCAGATGTCACCTCTGCTCTGGTTAAAAAGAAAATAGTTTGGAAAACCACGGAAAGGTGGTTGATGCCTGATCTAGCTGCTAGTCCAGCTTCCTCCCTGGCTGTAAATTGCCAAATCTCTAACGTATGGTGGGGACCCTTTTGGCTGGGAGCTAATACACCTGAGGAGAGATGCTGAACACTCTGGCTTTCCTTCCTTTCTTCTCAATGCAAACTTACTTGGAGAAGGGACTGGGGATGGGAGAGAAAAACAATTTTACTGAAGATGACTCCATCTGTTTCTGATCAAAGCCCAGGTCAAAGTTACAGGCTAGTGGGGAAGGCTAGGAAGGGTCCCTGTGCTGGTGGTTTTGGAGTGTTATCTAGCAAGAGACACTGCTCCAGCTTATCAGGATCACAGAAGGATGTTCCAGCATCCCTTCAGGTTTCTTGTGCTCGGGGCTCTATTCCATGTCTTGAAGTGAGAACAACAAATAACAGCAGGCTGAAGAGCCGCGTAGGGGAGGAAGAGGAATATCACCATTACTGTTACTAAAGATTCAGAAAGCAAGCTGATAAGAAATCAGAGAGCAAAAATGTGGTGAATAATTAAAAGTAATTACCTAGCCCCAAAGCAGAGGAGAGGTTGCTTGTTTAGTCAACAGGAAGTCATGTGTTCGTGTGTACTGATATAAATACATATTTATTTTTTCCATTCACCCTTTGCTCAGAAATCGCATTTTGAAACAAGCGCCAACATCACCAGTTGGTTGGTTCTTGTGCTGAACACAAGAAACGCAGACACCTGCTTCCCCTCGCCTCAAGCAAAAACCTCAAGCAGAAAAACTTTCTCTGCTCAACAAGTGCTGATGTACCACGGACACTGACTTGCACAGAGACCTCGAGCAGGGGAACGGTAGAGCTCCTTGCAGTTAGACACAGGCAAATAAATAAGCCGATGCGCTTATTTATTATAAGCACATATAATGTGTTATGCTTATTTAATATAAACATATATTAAGCATAAGCATATATTAAAGCATTTATTTATTATAAGCACGTTACATTATAATCTGTGTTCATTCCACAAAGATTCATCACCCTATTTTGAATGACAGACCCAACACATAGGTAGCGCACTCGCTCAGGCACCTCTGCCAGGCAGACCACTCTCATCACTCCAGTCCTGGGCGTAAAAAAAATGCACACTAGATGTAGAGGCAGCTTGCTGTCTAGGACATGGGGCAAAGGACCTTGTCCCTAGAGCTGTCAACTCATCTTGTGACACAGCTGTGGATGCCATGCCGGGGGAGAAGGTTTCAGCAGTTGCATGACAAAGCACTGCCTTCCGTGGTGCGGAATATGGAGCACCGCGGAGATGTACGAAGGCTGTGAGGACGTCTATGAGGTCTGCCCGGGGTGGACATCACCAGGAGGGAGGTGTGTGGGGGGGGGGGGGGTTGCTAACGCAAATCTAAAACACTGTCGGGTGGGTGTCACTGAGGCTGCATCTAACGATGGACGAGAACAGGGATCCCAGGTCATGAGAGGGAAGTGGGAAGGAGAGAAGGCAGGAGTTCAGGATGCGTGGGAGTGCAGCTGGGAGCGTGGGTTTATGAATCCTGGATGCCTGCGCTGTGCTGCCTGGACTGCTGCATGCTGCAGAATTGTAGATGATGCCAGTGATGCATAACCAAGGGCATCTGGGTGCTGGGTGTGCACTAAGATTATACGTTATTATGCATTTTACTAGTAATTTGGCTTTCCAGTCTTGCACTGCAAAACCTTTACCTGGAGACTTGACTCATGGTTTATTTTATTCCACTGCTGAGCTTGTTTTGGTGCTGGAGGATGAGGCAAATGAGGGCGAAACTATTGAATTGAGTACACATTTTTCAACCGCAGTCCTGTGAGTGCCTCTCATTCCTGCCCTGCAGCTCTCTGCTAGCCCAGCCTGGGGCTCCTTATAGAAACTAATGACCCTTAATCCTGCCTCCGTGACCCCACAATTTTTTCTCTCCCTGCCTGTGTTAATTCCCCCCACTATGTCTCCAGGCAGCAGCAGTTCCATCCCTTGCTACCAGCGACTGACACCTGCTGGGATCGCCAGCAAGAAGGGAGGAAAGGGGCTGGGTTGAGTTGAGAAGCTTGAGACCTAGTGAATGGCTTCCCCATCATGAACGCAGGTAAGAAATGTGACCAAAATCCAAGTACTTGCACTAAATGTCTCCAAGCGTCTTCTCTAGCCTGAGGCCATGGCATGGTTGGCAGCTTATCTCATTTACACTAAGAAAAACACAGAGTCTGCGATCA
Source organism: Haliaeetus leucocephalus (assembly GCF_000737465.1). Classification (NCBI taxonomy): domain Eukaryota; kingdom Metazoa; phylum Chordata; class Aves; order Accipitriformes; family Accipitridae; genus Haliaeetus; species Haliaeetus leucocephalus. The sequence goes on along the minus strand of NW_010972909.1, from coordinate 6,389,409 downwards.
AAGCAGAATGCCCTTCCCCATGCTGAGAGCTGGGGGTGGGGAAGCACCCACCAGAGCTGCTTGCACCTTGCTGCTTCCCACTGCAGTGCATGCAGCTCCAGCCTCCAGCACGCCCTGACTTGGCTTCTGGCTCCGTGCTGCGCAGACCCGGAGAACACATTCATTTTGCACAGGGAGCTGCAGGCTGTGTTCCAGTGTTCCTCCACCCTCCTACAGCTCAGCCTGCTGGTCTGGGCACCCCAGACCCTGCTCCCAATCACATCTGCCCCCTCCTTAATGGAAGTCTCTAGCTCCGTATCTCTGCAATCATCTGCTAGTCGTGGGGAGAAACCCAGTTTTGCACCGCAGTTTTTCACAATGAAACTCACCTTCTAGCTGTGGTTATGGTTTCACAGACCAAAGTTGCCTGTTATTAGCTCCTGTTTGTGCAGTTGCTGCAGCTCGTGCTACTGAGTGCAAAAAGAACTTGCACCTGGGGCCTGGGTGGTAAATCCTGATTTTAATTTCCCTGTTGTCTTTGGAGAAGTCCTTTGCTGGAGAGGCTGGGACAGAACTGCTTGGGAGCTCGCTAAAGAGCAGCATGTTGCATGGTTCTTGGCTTGCAGTCTGTGTTGAGTTCCCTGCAGTTGTACAAGCTTTCCTTGGCTGGAGGTCCTCATGAGCAGTGTTCTTGCATCTTACAAAGTTTTCTTATCAACGAACCAAGCATTTTCAGAAGATTCAAGATAGCCTTGCTACTTCTTGTCTTCCTCGCCCCCCTGAGTTCAGAGCTGCTCCTATGCTCTCATCACTGGCCACATCCAGAGGGTTTGTGGGATGCCACCACTAACCTCTAACTCCCTAAGACCAAAGTGTTGGACAGTAGAATTAGGGTCTGCCCCTGACACCCTGATCCTCTTCCAGGGGGCCCAGTGCTCTTGGCAATGGGGGTGGAATGGGGACCCATCCTGAGGCCAATGAAGTGAGGGAGAAGGGGGTGAAAAGTGATTCTTATTGCATGATGAGGATCATCTCCTTTGCTGTGGTATCTCTGCTGTCTTCCTTCCTTGCTAGTGCACTGCCATGCCTGGCTGTGCTAACCGTTAGCATCAGTTATTTCTTTAGCCATGACCGCATGGGAGGCTCCCAAGTTTCTGCTGTAAGGAGCGAAGTCAGAGTTGTGAAACACTTGATCTAGCTGCCCGGGCAGGGGATGGTATCCAAGAGTCTGAGGAGGACTTCCCAGCCAATTTCATAGAGTTTAAAAATACCCTTTCATGTTCCAGCCAAAAGCATGGGTTCTGCTTGGATGAAAAGGCTGGTAGAAGCTCCTGGAAAGCAGAGGAGAGAAAGAAGAGGAAGAATCTGAAGGGGAAACAAAGACCCTGGGAAACTACTGATTATGAATTACTATTATCAGAAATTTTAATTCACTGGTGCCCGCTGGTTTTAGACAATGCTTGTAGCATTGCTTCTGCTTCCCACTCAGATGTGTCCTCCAAACAAATATATCTCACTAAAACACACAGCTCTTGCATTCACACGCACAACCAGTTAATTTTCCTTTGCCCGGTCTGTACTCAATGAGGGGACACCATGTCCACTCATCTCTTCTATCATTTCCGTGCAGGTACAGGTAGGGTAGGGCACAGGCACATTTACTTTCAGGTGGCTAGCTTGCTCCCATCCCAATTTGGAAAACTGATGATGAGACCAAAAAGCTCACAGATCAGAGAGGGAAAAATCTACCCTGAAGCAGTGCCCCTGGGGACTCTCAGGGAACAGCAATGGCAAAGGGGCTTGCAGAGACTGTGAAGAGTTCAGACACCTTTCCTAAATTAAAGCAAAGGGAAACTACAAAGATACCAGCTGATGGACAATGGAGCCAAGAGAAATGGTGTAGTGATGGTGCTGGGCTCAAGCAGAGCTGATGAGAAAATTCATTGTCACCATGGTGTGGAGAGTCTCTGACTACATTCACACTGCACCAGGCAGAAAAGAAACTCTTTTGAACCCTTCCTCCACAGCAAGGACCAGCCTGGAGGCTAAGTCTAGGCTGTGGAAGAAAACAGGTTTCATCTGTTAATCCATAATAATGGCCAACGCAGCTTGCTCCGTCTGGTCTGTGCTGTTTGGGACCCAGGCAAGAGACACAGTGAGGTGTAAGCATTTTCCAGTGGGTGCATTCTAACACCATCTGACTTTGGTGCTACAAGGGAAGAGCCAGAGCAGTAAGCCCCACAGGAATGCCTTCAGCATGGAAAGGCTTTGTAGGTACAAGGTACCCTGTGTGAAACCAAAACCTTGGTCAAGACGTCACGTTGGCAGGCTGTCCTGGCTGTCATGTTTGAAGCAACTGCTGCTGCTGCACGTGCGACTGCTGCTCCAGCTTCTAAGGCATTGGCTAAGACGCCAGAGAAGGTGGTGGGAGGATCCAAATCCTGCAAGTTCCCAGCCTCCAGGAGGGCTGATTATGAGGGCGATGACTGTCTCCAAGAAGCACAGAAGAACTTTCTCTCACCACTGGAGTCTACGCGGTACAGAAGGACAACAGCTGCACCAGGCTGGGGCTCAGGAGCCTGGACAAGGGCACCACAAGAGGACTTGGTACTTCTGACTCCTTTAAACTCAACAACAAGCCAAGAGGAAGGTGCCAAGAAGGCAGCAAAGGCCAAGAACCACCTGACCCTTGACTGGCACTGCTAAGAAGCCCAGATTATATGTGTCTGTGAAGGAAATCCCAAGGAAAGCCAAGAAACTGGCAGCCACCATGGCCAAGAAAGCAATCAAGAGCTTAGAGAATATGAGAGCTGACAGACCAAAAAAGGCAAAGATCCAGCTAAGGGTAAAACTGTGAAACCCAAGGCTACCAAACCCAAGGCACAGAAAGCGAAAGTGGCCTCAGGCTGAGAAGGTAGTGCACAAGAAGTAGATGCTGCATGAGCACAGGCAAAGTCTCCTGCTTCAGGGACACGGAGTGTAAATCCTTTAATTGAATCATTGATTTTCATCATGTTTTGCATTTTTTAACACAGTTTCCCCAAAGGAAGATAATTAATTGTAATAATTAAAATTCCTTGGTTTGCAATAAAACTCAGGCTTTGTATGAATTAAATGTTTCTTCTCGCTATTTTCTTCAATCGCCTGCAACAGTATTGTAGGGGAGATGGAGACAGAGTCTGCTCAGAAGTGCACAGCAAAAAAGAATAGAGGCAACAGATGAAAGCTGCAACAAAGGAATTTCTGATCTGACATCAGGAATATATTCTCCATCTTCAGTGTGGTGCAGCACTGGAACAGGTTGTGGGTTCTCCATCCTTGCCAATTTTTTCAAAATTCAGCTGGACAAGGCTCTGCGCAATCTGATGAGCTTTGAAGTTAGCTCTGCTTGCTAACTTTCAACATAATTTTATCTATGATCTTAACTGGGACGGTATACTATCTCAATAAGGACATTTATTTTTAAAAATGCACAGCTTCATGCACATTTATTCTTATATTTAAGCAGGTGAGTTCTCACATTACTTATTATTTAGACACACTGAATTACATATGTTTATTTATTACATTTTTTTTGTTAATGTCTACTTTGTGACAAGCTGTATTTGTATGGAAATTGCAATCTTAGTAAAATGCCCCAAACAGCATTCTGAAAGATAATTTATTCATTAAATGGAGCTTTGCTCTACTGACGACTTTCACCAATTCCATTTTTTCCTATACTTCAACATAGTAGCAACAAGTACATATGGCTTGCATTTTAACTGACATAATTTATATTATTGAAAACATTTTTGTTTGAAAAAAATAATTTACACTAATAACAAAAGTAGACAATCAAATTCACTCATGATGTTTCACACATTTTTTTAATAGCTTTTTTTTAATAGACTAAACTCCAGCTTTCTATTTTGTGGGAGTTTATGCCAGCTTGCTACATTACAAGGGCTAAGAATGGCAGGGAACAGAGAGAAACAAAGCAATATGCTGAAGATCAAAGAGCAGGAGGAGAAGAGGAGATCCAGAAATAGAATTCAGATTTTGTGTGCCCCAGTCAAGGGGCTGTTCACAACTGGACAAATGCACCCTGTCAAACAATGTCAGACCATGTCGTGCCAAGAGTAAATGTAATGGGACTGTGCACCTTTAAAACATTTAAAAAACAACTTTTTAAAAATTTTAAACTAAAATCCCTTTTGGTTTCAACCCAGCTATTCTTTATGTGATAGGGGTGCTCTTTCCGGATGGGTTGCAAGCACCGCTGCCCCCTGTGAAGGACAAGCCCCCACCCCACCAGCAGCACGCTCTTTGAGGGATCCCTCCAAGCCGAGAGGCCTGATGACAGCACGTTTTGTTCAGGCTGTGGGTTCTCATGGACAAGATCCAGGCAACATGGAGCTGCCAGGCGACTTGGCAGCTGCTTCCACCAACCTCCCCCTGCTTTCCTGCAGCATCCCCCTCCTCCTCGCCTTGCTGCTGCAACCAGGGGCTGCCACCTCAAGACACGCGGTTGCTGTTCCCACAGCGCACAAGTCGACCTGAGGTGCCGTTCTCCCCTCCCTGCTCTGACCGGCACGTCCTTGCCTTCAGAAAATCCCGAGCTTGGCAGCTGAGGGAGCCACAGCGCGTGAGAACTGGAGGGCAAGAGAAAAGGAGAGCTGGCGTGGGCTGAGCACGGCCCCCAGCCCCAACTGGCAACGCCACATCGGGCACCCTTCCTGCCGCCCCACCGTCCTCCTTGCCGTGTTTCTTGCTGCAAGGTGAACATATGAACAGAGAAGAAAGAGGAGAGATGAGGAAAACAGAGGCAGAGAATGAAGAGGAGAAGGAGAGGTGGGAAGGTGGAACAACCCTTGCTTTCCAGGCGCGGCAGAAAGCCCTCGGTGTGGCCGCCTTCCCTTGCAGGGAGCTCCAGCTCCGTATGCCCAGCAAAGTGAGGTACCACTTCAAACTGGGGACCAGGCATCGGAGCACCGGCCTTGAAACAGCAGCCTTCAGACTGACAACACCGACCAGTACTCTGGAGCCGCGACAGCAAAATGAGCGAGAAGAACCATTGTGTGGGAAGTGACTGCAGGCCATCTAACTCCCGCTCCAGGTCAGAAGAGTTTATGAGAATCGGCCACAAACTGTAGATCATGCTTCTAAAATGGGACCCTGGCTAGTCCAACTTCATGAGAAACAGACCTAGCTGGAGCTGTATTTAAAACCATTTCCCCAGCTTCCAAGAGAAGGCAACGTCCAGAGACCAGCAACGCAGCACCGTGACAATTCAGGTTGGAATGGCAGCGGAAATAAATCTGTGTATGGGATAAGTGCTAATGAAGATGGGCAAGCCTGCCTGTGGACTCCGGTACTGTAAGGAAAGGGAAGAACAAACCGAATTACAAAAAGTCAATGGCATATGTTGTAATCTGCTCACACAGTCGGTGGAACGTGCCGATAGATCGAGACTGCAAAGGCCAAGAGCTCATCAGTCAGAGCAGGATCAGGCCTGTGTAGATGGGAGCAACATCAACAGTCCCGGGGGCTGAGGCCGTTTTCATTGTAAGGGTCCGAGACAGGGACACCGCAGCATTAGCCAGGAAGGAGCATCGATTCCAGGGGATAGTGTTGTGCAATAACCTGCATTGTGCGGTTTAGTCCTGAAGAACGATGGGGCACTGTCAGAGGCAGTTCAATGGGTAATTTGGGCCACAGCCACTTTTGTGCTACAAATACCATCTAAATGCAGACTTGACTGCTTGCACATGAAGCTGCTGCCTGGAGTTTCCCATGCTCTGAGTGCTCCATCTTTTCAACCAAAATGTGATGTACAGTCAGTGCCTGATGAATCTATGCAAAAGTCAGAAATTCAATGAAAAAGAGATTTTCCTAATCTTTTTGACCTAGATGTGTAATTTTTAATGTATTTAATTTCAGTTATTCCCATTACTGAGTTAAATGGCTCTAGCAAACAAATTCTTCTTTGCTTATGAGATGATTTATCACAGCTCTTCTCTTAAGTCAGCCATCGTACTATCTTACTTGGAGATGGTAATTCTCCACCAGCAAGTCATGGCACATGCACAGTGAGAAGATGTGTTCTCAGCACAAATCTCACAGGCTAGGAGGAGTTATCCCTGTGCTAAGCAGCTATCAACTGTCAGGAAAATCTAGCCCAGCTATCCATGGAAAAAAAATGCTGAAGATAATTTTCTGTATCTCTAGAAAAAATAATGACCTCCCAGGAAGACCTGTGATTCACGAGTGAAAGGAGGGTGGCAGGGGAGGACTGGGCTAGCAGGGAATAAAGAGGTCCAAATGACAGATCTGGGCTGGAGTCAAGTCTGCCCACAAATCTGGAGGAAATACAGCTAGAGACAAATAAACCCAAACACATGAGAGTTGCCAAGAATAACGGGAAATAAATTTTCTTTTAATATTTTTGTGTGCATTATATGGACTCTAGCATTAAAACAGTGTTCTCCTGGAAAGGAGCACCTCTTCCCGTCCCTGCTGAAAGCAAGCAACAGAAAGGCTTCTAACCATTCCCCAAACTGTATGAATGTTAAATTTCTATATACTGTACAGTAGCAATGTTATACAGTTATATATCTATATCTATATCAGCTTACATTCAACTCTAAATACAGAGTGGAGACTTGGCCTAGTCCGATTTCCAAGAGCTCCCTCTAACACCTCATCTCCATCCTACCTTCCTCCACATAGGCAAACTCCACAGGCGTCCCAGCATAGAAGTCAGTGGCTGCCAGTGGCTTGAATGTCTTTGAGATCAAGCTCTCACTGCCCTCCTCCCTACAAAAATGTGCATATTCTCAGTACAGAGAAATTCCTCCTCCATCCCTAGTCTCATGAGCCTCGGGTACTCAAGAGGAGCATCATCCTCTGTGTAGGGGTGTGATGCCCCTATGTATAGGGTGAAGTTCCAGTCACCGCATAACTTGGAATTCTTTCTCCTGTATAGTGGGTTAATACAGAGAGATTTAGCCCATCGATGGCCAGTTTTGACCTTATATGGAACAAATCTGTGTCTGCACAGGGTGTCTTCCCCTACACAGAGAATGTCACCAGCTTCTTGCTGCATACAGCAGAAATCTGAGTCCTGGGGAGAGGCTCTTACCTTAATTGTTTTGCTCTTTTTTTCAGAAATGTCTGCCTCTGTGCAGCAAACTGTCCCCTATATTGTGTGACCCTGGCCCTGTGCAGCACACCAGTGCTCCTGCAAGGCTGAACGGTACTCAGTTCAGCAGCCGAGTACATTATGCGATGGGGGTGAAAACTAGCAAACTGGCTTTCTGTTAGCTGGAAACAACACTTAGAGATCCTAAAGACAGGGTCTTGCTGATCTGCTGCAGTGAGCTAAGCTGCTCAGCTCCAGTGCCCCACAGAATCATGCCACTGAGAGTCACATAGAGTGATTAATACACTTCAGACAGCTCTTCCCCACTTACACTACCCCATCTCATAGTGAAAACTGCCCATATACCTGGAAATGTTCTCTATATATCTGGAAAACAAAGTTCTCAAGCAGACCGCAGACATCCCATGCTACCAGAGTGAATTCTTTTCCCCAGGTTGGCCTGCCTCTATAAGTGCTTATACCTGCAGATACGTTTACCTCCCCACCAGCACCTGGCTCTGTGCAGGTCAGCACAGCCAGAGAACCTGCAGGAAAACCCAGGGATCCCAGAGAACAATTCTTCTCCCACATCCCATTCCAATTTGTGACTCCTTTCTGCTTTGTGCTGGAGCTCCCAGGTCAGGAGGTAGGAACTCAAGTGGAGCTATTGAAAGCAGGCTCAGCAACTGGAGTGTGGAGGTAGCCAGACCAAGACAAGTCACCAGGACAAGCTAATTCATTGCAAGTTCCCAGTACTGCAAGGACACAGAGGTTCTTCATGGGCTTTCTTGGGCTTAGGAGCAGAGGCAGCCCTACTTACTGCTCCCTGGAACTTGCCTGGAATGGGCATCAAGAGATTTCTTCAACGGAAAGGGAGGGACAGAATGGGGAAGAGGAGAGGAGGGAGAGGAAGAGGCAGCACTCTAATCCAACATAATCTTCTTGAAAAAAAGATAATGCCATACTAAATCCAGAATACTTCCTTTTGGTAGCAGTTGTGTGTGAGGGAGGCAATGGACTTGAGACAAAGAACTTCCCAGAGGTAGTTATAAATGATCTGCTGCCATACAGGGACAATGAGGTTTGCCTTGGGTTGAGGAGAGCTCATCTCCCAGTTCTGTCACTTCTCTGAGGCCAGCAGACACAGGAGGAGGCTGTGCTACCACACAGCAAACTCAGTGGCTCAGGAGGACCAGAGAGGCTCAGGCTGACTAACCATATCTGAACTCACACTGATGCCATGTAAGAAACCAGTCCTAGGTTTGCACTCCTCCACGTGAGGCACAGCTTAGGGCATCTGTACCGTTGGAGAGGACTACATCCTGTCCCCACGTCTGTCTCTCTGCAGGGGCAAAGCAAAAGAAGATGCAGCACATTTATAAGGACCTCTGGGAAATAAGCAGTTCATGGCCTGCCAAACAGAGTTTGAGAGAAAAGAGGGGACAGCATCCCACATCCTCAGCAACAGATTTAGAAGATGACAACAGCCACCATGAACAGACTAGCAGAGAGGGGACTCTGTGTACTGCAGCACCTGAAGAAGAGGATGTGGGGGAAGGCAGAGAAGCAAGGAAATGGCAGGGAAATCACAAACAAGAAGGACTTGTCTTGGGTTGTAGGTAGTGAATGATGATTTCTCTTCTCTCCCTTCCTTTTTCTCTCCTACTGTTGGCAGCTCACAGAGCATCAGGCCTTCTGCGCTGCTGCTGCTCCAGGAGTTGTCTGCAAGGGAGATGCAGGGGTTGCCCAGATCGGCGGAGACGTCGAGAAGGAAGGCCAGCCAGCTGGCGACAGATCTCATCTGAAGACATAGCAGACACACACAGGTTGACAGATAATCAAAGTTTCCTTCAAATTCTTCACCACCAAAATAGTTAGAAGTACATCCTTCACTTCATCTACAGAAACTGTTGGAACTGCTGAATCCTCTTCTATGTGAAGCAAGTGAACAAGTCCTTAGGCTTTTATTCATTTCCTTCTGGCTTTATTCATGTACAATACATATTAAAATCACTCGTATTTTGCTGCAACAAAGACTGCATAGAAATCTAGACTGGATCCTTTTTCTATTTGTGAATAGAAATACTGAGCATTACTCTTTAACCTCAAAGGAATGCAACTTTGAGTAAGGGTGTTTCTGGGGCTAGCAGAGCATGATCAAGACTGAGGAAGGCAGAGCTCTCATACATGGTAGTACGATATCTACTTCCCAGTGTTTTTCATGGCATGCATTCTGGATGCAAGGCTGCATTGCATTACAGCTCCCCCAAACCAAGTCCAGGGAAAATACTACATATGGGTTGGGTAATTAGGTAGCTTGGAGACTCTATCAGATGGCTACAGCTATTCTAGGTTAGCTTGTGCTATCACTCACCTTGCATGACCTCGTTCTCCTTGCAGACAATGCGAGAGCACACCTCCTTGTTTATTATGTACATGCGACGCACACTGAAGGATCACCAGGAACACGCCAAGGACAGTAGTGAAAGGCACAGGGACCCAAAGAAATAAAAAAGGATACAGGCAATAAACATGTATAGTCACTGATGAGGAGGCAAATCCTAAATTTTTAGGATTAGTTAGTCTAGAACAAGGCTGTTGTCAATAGGAAAGTAATCTTTGTCAAGACTTCACGAAATGGCCAAATACCTCAAATATGGATTACGATATAGAGCACATTACAGCTCCTTAGTGCTGCACAAATAATAGTTATTGCGCTGTTTTAATTAATCACCCTAAAAGGACACTCTGAGGATAGGATGCATCTCACCAACTGGTTCCCTGAGGGAACCTCTAGTCTTCAAAGGAAACAATTGCTGAACTGGACATGCCATTTCTGGAGAGTTTTTAGGGCTTTTCTTAGAGACTGCTGGTTTCTTACCTTGTAACACAGAGGTAGCTGATACACTGCTTTACTGGTTTGTGAACAGAGTACAGGCGTGTGCAAGGGAACTTTTCTTCACGACAATCTGGGAACACACACAGAGAGAGGTGCAATCCAGCATCACTGGCAGAGGCACTCATTCTGGCACACTTATGACTTCATCACTAGGTACTGTCCTCCAGGCTTCTAGGGAAGGCCCCTAGCCACTATTTTGCACTCTCTTGTGAGAGATGGGGATGGTTTAGAGAAGAGGGAAATAAGGTAGACATTTCTGATCCCCTTGCCTCATAAGACAAAAGTAAGGGAAAGTTGAGTGAAATGCAAAATAAGCCCACTGGGAATCCTCAATACAGAAGGCACATGCTGTAAAGCGGACAGACACAAATAAACAAAATGTAAATTGTAGTCGCATGTTTAAGACATGTTTCTAAAAGATCTGCAATCTCAGAACTCAGTACACAAATCTAGTTCCTTTCTTTTCTGGACAATCAACCCTGTAGCTAACTGTGATGGGTTTTCTTGTATTTCCTTCTGAAATGCAAGGTCTCAGCCACTGACAATGACAGAATATTGACCCAGTGTATCTGGTCTGGTGATCTGCCAGTTCCTCCCCTCCTCGGCATGCCACGCAGGGGAAGACTTCTGCTTCCACTACCATCGTTCTCTGGTACTTCTAACTCAAGGAACAGGGTGAAGGTAATTTCCCAGGAGACAAAGCTCAGTGCTCAGCGAGCACCTGCCTGGAGAGGTAACAGCGTGGGTCAAAGTGGGTCTGGGAGGGGGTGCAGGCAGCAAACTTAAACGTACCTGATGAAGCTGTCGTAGTTTCACTGTCAGACTGAACTGGAAGACAGAGGGTAGCAAAGTTAGTGTGATTTACCATGGTTCCTTCCTAGACATCAGCTTACTCAAAACAAATAACTGGAAAGCACTTTCAAGAGCCCTCCATTGTAACTTCTAATGTGGAAAAAAGATTTCATTGTTACTGACATGAAACCAGAAAAGAAGGTACAAATCCAATATGAATCTAGTGCCAGCTACCTAGCCAACAGTGCTAAAAAATCTGTCTAAGCTTTACCATAAAGCATTGCCACTACTGTTCAAAATTACACTGTAAGGGCATCTTGATACATAATTTGAAAGGTTGGGTAAATGTATTTAGTTGCTGTTATTGCCATCCACCTAGGCAAGAAGCGAAGGAGCCTATGACTGCCTCTTACTAAGGCATAGTGACACCTTTAAGAAACAGCATCCCCAGACCGCTGGTTCTTTAATGTCCATGGCAAGGGGTCAAAAGGAGGTTGTTTTGTTGTTCCCTCTGATACAGCAACCTGCCTGTACCACAGTAAACCAGTACATTGTATTATTTACCCAGGGAGAAACTGGAAAGGAACTCAGAGGACTGACTGCCAGGCGCAAGTTTTCATCAACAGTTATAGAGGACTTGTACTTCTCTTGTTCACATGCCATAGTGTCAGCCAGACGCACAGACAAAACAGATGGGCATAGAGAGGAGTTTTTGGGCATCAGGGCTGCGGTTAGGGGCAGTCAGGGAAGGCAGGATTCTGGGTGTGCAAGGGAATGGGCAAGGAGAGGGAAGCGGGGGGGCCACAACATTTGGCTGTGAACTGAGAATAAACTCACCAGGACTAAGGAGCACAGGTGGTGTGACAGCTGCAGCTGGAAAAAGAGAAGATGTTCTGAAAGATCTTAATTTGAGCTTTTAGTCTCTTTCCCCCTCCCACAGTTCTGCCGATGGCTCACCACTCCTGACCAGTTGCCATCCCACATCTGGGTCATAGAGAACACTGACAGTGATGTTATCTGATTTGTCAGAGTAACTGCAGGCTTTCCTTGTGAATATGCTGGGTGTCCTACAGATGATGGGATGCTGTAGGGCAGAGATGGGTCCCATGGCATGTCCTTTGTGAAGAATTTCTTCTCAATCCCGCAACAATAAGCGCTTTGAAGCCAAAGTCTGCTGTAAAGGCTTCACGTTCGGTCTTTTCAGGCTTAGATGTAGGTTAGTCACTGCCAGTTTGGTCTGGACACCAAGCCTTGTCTACCCTCCTACAGACTGTCAGGTCTCACACACTGAACATGAGACTGACACAGGTTGCTTTCACCTCCCATACACACCAGGAAGATCATGCACATCATGTATACAGTATTGTGCTTCCACTTTTCTCCTCCAGTGCTGTCCCGTGATAGCTGGTCAGCTTGACCCACAACACTCTAGGCAGCTGATGAGCAGAGTCACAGGGCAGAGGAGAGACCATGGAACTGCTGTCCTGGAGAACAGGACACCACTCTTGGATGAGCTCTCCTACACACACAGCACACTTCCCAGCAACAGCCAAGTGCTGCTGTCTCTCCTTTGTCTCTTGAACCATATCATCAACCAGATGTGTCCTCCCTCTCCCTGTCCTGCCTGGTCCCCCCACCTCAGGGGTATGTGTTTGAGAGATTGACCCAGCAGAGAGAGAAACCATCGCTGAGGCCAGTGGTGCCGGATTTGAAACAGTACTCTTACAGAAAAAGTGGGGAGGCTCCTTCTTGAGCCCCTGGCCCTCTCCTCTATTGCCCGTTGTGAGCCCAGCAGGATTAGTCTGTCTTGTAAATGCCAACACTCACATCAGGTCTGTGTCCTTCCCCTGGGGCTATCTCCACAGCAAGGCTTGGTTCTGTAAGGAGGCACACTGCACGCTCCAAGTGCTCATCTTCCAAGCCTCCGCCATCTACCCTATCTTTCACATACATTTCACTGTCTCCCAGTGACACAGCCACAGGCATGGCCGGGAAGACAGTACTAAAAGAACAGTATTTCCACCTCCCCATCCCACCACTGCTCAGAGTTTGCTTTATTACTATCTTGTGGTTTTTTTGCCACCTCTGCCTCCTGAGCACTCAAGCATGGCTGCTAGCTGTCAGCAGACACGTACACAACCTGTGTCCCATTGCTGCCCAGTTAACCGGTGAACCTGACCAATTTCTCTCCCTTGTCATTTAGTCTCTTCTTTCCTGCAACGTTCTCTGGAAGCCCAGGCTACGTGAGCTTTGGATTTCGTGGCTTTCTGCAGTGCAAGCAGCTTCCAAGAGCCCTGGTACACTGGGTGAGATTGGCATTTCCTTGGAGAACAGGCCATTAAGTCACCCTAAATTCATCTCCCTGCATGGACCACAGAAAGGACTCCCAGCCAGCCATAAACACTGGAAGAACACTGCTAGATGTCAAAAATGGGGAAGAGGAGTTTCTGAGCATAATGGGTAATTTCTGGGTCTATGTAGGCAGGAATAAATGTGAAAAGGGGAAAAGAAGCCTGAAGTTGCCAAGAGATAGGCGCTTACCAGAGGTGCTGACAAGAGACTCGGTACTAACGTCACCTGGAAAAGAGAGAATGTCCTTGAGAGAGCTTGTCTTTACTTTGTGGTCCCTGACATAGCTAGCCATAGCTAGCTTGAATTACCTTGGCTGCCACGGTAGGCTCCTGAGACAGTGGGATCCAATCCAGTAAATACATAAACACAGTACCCCCATCCCACCCGTATCCAACCACCTTTTCAGTGACTGGCCTGGGACTGGATTTCTTAGTGCACATGTTGCATCAACCCTTACTGAACTCTGGATTCATATTCTGACTTCTCAGATATGGCCGCTGTGGGCATCTCAATGGGAAAGAAAGACATCTGAAACGAAGGCGCTGATGGCTCCTGCAGCAGGACAGACAGCTGAGGCACCCACTGCGGAGGAGGGAGGCAACTCCAGGACCTAGCCTTGACTGCAGAAATTCATCAGCAAGTGAGTTTCTTTGAAAGGCAACTGATGGCAAAGCTGGGGTAGGTGTGGTGGAGGGACAAAGTGTGAAGGAAAGGGAAGCTTGGTGGACACATTTTGGACTGGCTTCTGAATAGTTTTCTGGGAAGTCCAAGGTATTACACATGACAGGATCATAGCTGGGAGATCTCTGATGGCTTAGCCAGGGGCTTCAGTTTGAAGAAAAGGCAGGCCCTTGTGGTTCTTCTGGGTGCTGAAGCATGATGCAAACATACTTTCATTTTATCTTACTGTGTCACAGAAATGGAAAAAGGTCCAGAAGGATAAAGCAATTCACCCCCAACAACACAGACAGTATGAGGACCAGTCAATAGCCTTTCTCAGTGGCCTCACTGCTAAAGCACCATGCCACTTGGGCACCCTTTCTCTTGGGATTTTCCTGAGCAGTGGTAGAGTTCCCGAGCATCTCAAGACTGAAGGGTTATCAGCTCTCCTGGATTGCCCGCAACCCTTGACTGTGAACATAACTTCACTTGCTTCAGCTAAGTGTTCAGGACCCCAACACTAGTGAATTATTCGTAAAGAACACACAACACTTAGCAGGTTGTCTTGGAGGGCTTGTTTAATCTTCACTGAAAGGCAAGCTCACAATGTCACAGACAAGGAAACAAAGAATAGCATTTGCAATTAAACAGGCTGTAACTACACAGGTCAACTGGGTCACATGAGCAGCCTTTAGCACCTAACATGCCTGTAATACTTACCAGTTGCACTTTCCAGTTCTTGCCCATTGACCACCCATGGAAACCAGTCTGCAAGAGAAGAAGAGAGAGGAGTGAAGAAAGGACAGAGAGATGGATTTCTATAGTCTGCAGGCTTTGTGAAATTTTTGAGATGCTTCTCTGTCCAGGAGACACCACTGCCCTCTGCTGAAAGGAGAAATGCTCTCCTCTGCCTCTGCTGCTGGCTGGATTTGTTCTTTAAAGACTTGTGGATACAGTGGATCCTCATCCTATCCCTGCTGCTTCCACCAGGGTCCAAGGCTAGGTACAGGGACAAGATAGTAAATACCTCCGGATCTGCTACCAGGCTTTGCATTCCTGAAATGCCATTTGATGCATTTTGAAGCCAAATTGCACCGTTGCCTCTGTGCTCTGGAGGCTGGTCAAAATCCCTATCTCCATTTTATAAAAGAGGAAGCTGAGTCACAGAAATTATTTGCTTGGGGTCACAGATTGAGTCATTGGCACAGTAAGAAACGGATTGCAGGTCTTGTAGCTCCTTAGGCAAATATTTATCTGGTCCATCATCCCTCCTGGGTATGGAGCACAGAGCAGAAGATCTTTCCCCTCTTAGCCCCTGGGCACACTGGAGAAGGAGAACGGTGAAGGCTTGGCTGTGCATGCTGGGTGGAAGAGGATAAATTGAAACTGAGCTAGACTGTTCATTTGTCCAAATATAAAGGGTGAGAGAGCTGCTTCCTACAGCAGCCAGGAATAGGAAAATATTTCCTGCTAGCCACAGAGGAGGGAAATGTCTGCATAACTGGGGTGGGATGAAGGAAGGAGTTGGCAGGAAAAACTCAGTGATCTGGGGCACTGCAGGGATGTGTGCAGGACCAGCCCAAAAACCAGTACACCCTGCTATGTCTGATGAACTCAGCCTTTAGCTTTCTGTTAATGGGAGCACGGCATGGGTAAAAACTATCAGTCAGGTCTGGAGCTTTTGTCTTAGTTCTTCCTCATTCCAAGAGCAGTTACTTGCAGACTGCAGAGGGACTCTTGGGACCCCTATATAATCCTGCTCTGCAGCATTACAGGAGTCGCTGGACCCTGCTATTCCCTTCCCCACCCAGCTGCCCACAAGGGCTCAGCTGCTGGCGACTGACCCAGACATGTTTAATAACTTCAGTGCACAACGTAGTACAGCCCAAAACTTTCCCTGTTCTGGCTAATCTCTTAACCATAACAAGTAGAGGAAAAAAATTATATTGAACACTTTCTCACTTGCTTCTGATACAAAAGGAAGGACACAAATTCGGATACCATTGCAGGGGCCAGTGGTGCCAGATTTGAAACAGGAGTCATAGGGAAAAAGGGGGGAGGCTCCCCTTCTTTTTTATAACATTGAAAAGTCAGCTCTTACTAGCTTTCTAGCTTTTTTTTTTTTTCCCCTCCTCCCTAGGAGATAACTAGAAAACTGGTCCAAATCTAAAACAACAGGGCACAAGTAAAGTGAAACCTCTGTATATGAGAAGAGGAGACAAAAGAGGTGACTTCCTTATCAGATTTTCAACCATTTCAATTTCTATCTGCTATGGTACCTGACTCATATGTTTTATAAGTGATTGGACTTTATTGTCCAAGTTGCAATAAATTCATCCTTGAAGTCTGAGAAAACTGCAACCCTAATTCACCAAATCTGTATCTCACCAAAAACCAAAAGAGACAATGAGACCAGCTAGTGATTCCTGTTGTTTTCCAAGTTAAAACAAAAAAAACCCCAGGAATGCTAAAACAAAATACACAAAAGTCAGAAATATTCTTTTCAGGCCTTCTTCATGCATCATAAAAACCACTGCCTTTTTTTTCTGTCTCTAACTTTGTAGGCCACCTATAAGCTCATCTCTTGAATGCCTCACCTCCCTGCTTCACACTTACAAACATGACATCCTCCACTGTGCACCTTTACAGGAAAAAGTGCTATTGGGAGCAGAATCAGGCTTCAGCATGAGGGTAGGACTGAGGAGAGTAGATTGGAATAACCTGACTTGAATAGGATAGGTAAAGTCATCTGTCTCCTACATACGGTCTTTCCTGGGCAAAGCTTTTTCTATTCACTGGAATTAATCTTCTTTTGCTGTCTGTCCTAAGTCTTCTGACTACAAAGTCTGATGCTGCCCTCTTGTTTAATTTTTTTGTGATGTTCCTTTTTTAACAAATTCGATCCCACCTGAATTTTTGCCAGAGTAACTCCAAGCAAACAAAGACATGGAGCAACAAAACATAACACCAACAACAACAAAAGCAGAGAGCGGTTTGAACTACGGAGGTTAGGTTTCTCAGCACAACTATACAAAAAACTACAAAACCTCCCCACAGCCGAGTGGCCTGGAATGGGGCCATTCCAGCAGGAACCGCTAGTGACAGCAAACTATGACAGAACAAGTTTTGTGGAGCACTGGGAAACGCTCTGCAGATCATCCCAACACAGGTGGTACAGCTGTCTATAGTAAGCACAAAACACAGCTAACCCTCTTCCTCAGCTCTGGACCTGGCTGTTTTGCTTACCCAAACATCCCTGCAGCGGAGGCTGTGGACCTCTGTCTCTTGCGACTCCCAGTACTTACTGGAGAGTAGACATATATGGGAGCCAGTCCCCAGTTCCTAAATTTTTCCTTACAACCATATATCCACCTTGCCGTGTTTGGTCCTTCCCCCTTCACCGTCCATCTGTGTTTCTCTGTCTTTCTCCTTAGGTTACTGCACATTAGCCTGCATAGGAAACTCTGCGGGGCCGGGATGGAGAAGAAATCCTCCCCCCGGCGTAAGGACTCACCAGCTGGGGACAAGGAGAGTGCTAAGAGACACAACAGTATACAGGCTCCAGAGGTCTTCATCCCTGTGGAGTGGAGGAGAGAGGAGTCAGAGGAAAGCTAAGGCAGCAACAGGGATACCCCCCCGATAGCCCAGGAACTCTTTGCTTGCTGCCTCCATTTCCCTCTCAAGACCATTTGGTCTTCCCAGCCTCTCTCTCACCTGTCTCCCTCCTCATCTGGCCAGTTTTCCAGGTGTTTCTGAAACATTTTGGACTGAATGTACAGTTCCATCTGCTTGCTTTCTCTTTCCACCTCCTTTTTCCAGTCTCCATCTCTTTTCTCACCCAGGTGGCCAAGCCCCCCCTCCACACACACCCCCCCAACATGCAAAGAAAAGTTTCCCCTTGTTCTCTTCCTCCACTCTCTTCTGCTTTTAAATGATCTTGAGGAGCACTGAGAGGATAGGTAGGGTCCCCATCACTTACTGCAGCCCTCGGTCTCCTCTCCCCGCAGCAGCAGTCGCTCTCTCTCTCCCCTTCAGTGGTCCCCCCCACTTTGGCTATTGGATAAATCACATGCGGCCACACCCAGAACACGTTCTACTTTTGGTTGTCTTCAAAATACGAATTTGTGGGGAGAAAAAAAAAAAGAAGAAAGAAAGAAAAAGGAGAAGCCAGCGAGATGGTGGGACGTGGTGTCATCATGCATCTGGAATGAGGGGGGGAGCGAGGAGCAGCAGCCCACACCCTCATTCCAGAGTTTATTATCCTCCGAAGGGAGCCCGCTCCTCCCATTCCCCCAGGAGGGCCCAGCACCAGGGACGGATTCTTGCCGCTGCCTTAGGCCTCCGGGTCCCGTTTCGGTCTGTGCGCCCCCGTTCTCCCCCCCACACCCCCCTTCCCAGCCCCTCTTCTCCTTCCGAGGCCGCCACATCTCGCCGGCTTTCCCCACTCCGCCG
>NW_010972909.1:6365340-6371142 GCF_000737465.1 Haliaeetus leucocephalus | reverse complement strand
GGAATGGGAATGGGGAGGGGATGGGGATAGAAATGGGAATGGGGAGGGGATGGGGATGGGGATAGAAATGGGAATGGGAATGGGGAGGGGATGGGGATAGAAATGGGAATGGGAATGGGGAGGGGATGGGGATGGGATGGGGATGGGGCTCCCCCCAGGACCACGCTTGTGTGCATTTGGGGGGACGGGGAACAGGCAGCAAGCAGGGCGCTGGGTCCATTCTGCAATGCCATGGCCGTTCTGGTCAGTGTTAGAAAGGTGGGGAATAGGGAAAACGTGTGCAAAAAAAAAAAAAAAAGTAAAAAAGTAGGAAAATGGGAGAGACATAAACGGAGAAAGGAAGAGGAAGAATGAGATCTGCCCCCCCCGCCATCCTTCAGACTCCCTTGTGCCTCCAAGCACGCTGCATTTTATGAGAGAGGGAGGGGCAAGCCCATGAGCCCCACTGGAATAGCCGTACTCCCCTAACCCTTCCTCCAACAGCCCCGGGATCCCCCGTCTTCTGTTGCTTTCTCAGAGATTTCTTTTCCCTTTGCTGCTTCTGGAATTACTCCTCTGGGCCTGAGGAGGCACTGGCTGGACGGTGCCCCTTGTACCAGCTTCAAGGCACAACCTCAGTCCTGAAGCCAAGGAGAAAGCTAGGAAATGACCGAGCTCCCTCCCTCATGCAGCAATGAAAGAGAAACCTTGTAGGGGAAAGCTGTGTCCCCAACAGCTTATCCCGGTAGCCAGGTAGCCCTCGTTTGCTCTCAACAAATTGCAGACTAGAAATAAAATCCTATAATGCCTTGTACACAGTTACTGAGGAAATCCTCACTATGTCCTCGCTGCCCCAAGAGACCCAGAAGAGTGCTACTGCGTGTGACATACCTGAAGCCACCACTTCTTACCTAATAGTGGCTGAGCATCAGCTGTGGCAGTGCTCAAAAGAAAAGACAGAATAGATTGCTCCTTCTTATTTCTGCTCCTCCCAAGACTTGCGGGGAAGCAGCTGTGGTGGGCAGTACCAGAAGAGGGGTAGAGGGGATGGGGAAAGCTAGGCATTTCCCTGCTCACCAGGGCAGCCCTCTGGACCCAAGCACCATCACTGTTTTACTGGAGCGAGACACCATCATTCCCGCTTTCAGGGACTGGCTAGAACTCAGTCCACTGGGGATACTCAAAAGGTATGATTAAACAACCAAAAGAAAATGATAGAAGTTATAACAGCACCCCGGTTTGAGGAATCCTCTCAGATCCTCAGCTTTTTCTGGAAGTCCACATAGTGGTATGTTTGGGCTACACCTTTCCACACAGCTTGGTTTGGTTTTTGTTTTTCTCTGTGCCTCTGTGTTGTCACTCAAGCCTCTGCTACTGCTTAACTGGATAACTAAAATAGTTTGAAGACCTTGTGAGTTCTGAACACATTTATTTGGAAACTTTCATTGATGCCCGATGTTTTGGCCTAGCAATCTGTTAATGTACCACCATCTCCCACAGAGCGCAGGGTTCACCTCTAGTCCTGCGCAAGGTTTCTTCTGATTGCTTTTGAGCCTTAAATCCTTTTTCCAAACTGGAAGACTGTCTCCTCCCCCAGCTGCTCCGTGCGGGTAGACCACTTGTGCTAGCAGCACCCCTCCATCTGGAGAGCCGGGGGGGAGGGAGGGGGATGCTCCCGCTGATGGAATCGCTGGCTGGGAAGCAGTTCCGTATTTTATATGCCAGAGAAACCGCAGTGAAGTAACGGGAGGTCTCGTGGTGCTCTTGCTCGCCGTGGACACCGGAGGGAGCTGCAGCACACCGGCATGCGAAGCCCCATTTATTTTTCCCTCTTGCAGTCCAAGCACATTCTGCAGGAGATGTGGCTCTGTGTCTGCAGGCCCCAGTCTGGTATGAAGCCTTCTCCTCTTTGCTCTCCTGTTTGTCAGTCTGCTGGATCCACAACTGTTTAACCGTTTTGCTTTTGGGGACAGAAAAGAATCTCATTATTTCTTCCCCCATCCTTGCCCCATGACATTGACAAAGATAGTTAGACAGCCCTCACGGCTGGGAGATATGAATAATTAACATCCTTCTGCACCTTCCCTTCTCATTCACGTTGCTGTCTTCTGCTTTGCATGCAGCCATCCTTCTTCAGCAGAGGGTATCTTGGGGACATCTGCAGCAGATGACTCAAGGTCAAGCACTCTTCCCTCTAAAAAGTCAGGTATCATCACTGTATGGTGGGAAGGAGAACTGCCGCAGTAAATAGCGTGGGTGACTCATAAAGGAAACACTTCCATAGAGATATTCCCTTAAGCTGCACTGACCCCAGTGCCCGATGGTGTTTACTTAAGATCAGAAGCAGTGACAGTGATTCAGCAAAAAGTTCTCTTCCTTCCAAGTTGGTACTGATCTCGTTATGTTACCAGGGATGCTATAGCGATGGTAGTGTGGTATTTTGGATGAGACACAAAAAATCAGCCTTCCTGGAAATTAAAATCTCCTGGTGCATGTCACCTCAGAGATTACTGCATCTCAGCAGACAGGTAAGTGATCCTGGGGTATGCTATTTGTAAAGGTCTTGGAGAGGTATTTGAATGCCTGCTGATTTCTTTCCCTCTCTCTCTTTGTTTCCCTGGCCTTCGCATATCCTCATGGTAACTGGGCATTAAGTTACATCTGAGTGACGAGAAATTAATGAACTGTTGTAAGATGTTTGAATGTGTCACATCAATAACTGGCAGCACTACTGGCCATGTGAATTGGGGCTGAAATGAATTTTCTTGGCACCCATGCTGACAACGGCCTCCACTAATACCTGAGGTCTGATGCTATCTTGCAGTTGTTGCACTGGTGTTGCTGAGGTCATCAGTGGGAAGGGACATGAGATCAAGGCCTGATCCATCTGTCCCCAGTTTTGGGAGGTTCACATCTGACTTTGTATCCAACCCATTGTAGAAGTGCAAACACTACAAAGTACAGGAGCCTGGACGCAATCCACCTCTTTTTGACTGATGGTCATGCTTTCTGTTGTCCCATCTACAAGAACAAGGAATTCTCCACCACGTTATTTCCAAATCAACAAGCCAGTGTTTAGAGGGCAGGCAGTCTTGCGGCCGCAAAATACCCTAAGGCAGTCCATGAGACTCTAATTAATACCTGCTCAGCTCCTTCAGATCAGTTCATTTGTGAAGAACTGAGCGCAAGAAGAGGCAGCCAGCAAGCTCTTTGCTGTTTGGGTAGTGATTTGGCCATGTAGCCAAGAAGGCTACGGTGAGAAGTGGCCAGGACCTTCCTTCTTCCCTTGCCATGCTTTGGGGTTTCATTCTCTGCTCTTTCTGTAGTTCTTACTATCACAAATGTCCTTCCTTTCCGGTCCTTTGTACTGTCTCAGGGCCGATTCCTCCTGGCTATTTCACACGTCCCTTAGTATTCCCCTTTCTCCAAGCAGCTAAGCTCAAATACAGCTTCTCTCAGGGCATTTTTTCCACAACTGCTCTCTCAGGGAGACAGGTAACACTTTAGGCTTAACAAATGTATAAATCCCTCCTGTAAGCCCAGTTATGTGAGTCCATATATTCTTTGGACCACATAGAAACGCCACCTTTAATTCAACTGGCACAAGTTTTCCATACGGACGAGGCTGCAGCCATGAGTTAAATGCCAGTAAAGACATGATGGATTCCTCCTCCCCTTCTCCCATGTCTTCTGGACATCACAAACCCTGGAGCAAAGTCAGGAGGATTAATCCTCCCACTGCAGCATGGCAATCGTGCACTGGAACAGTAACCAGAGCTGGCTAAAGAAGTCACTGCTAGGGAGCCGAAGGGTGTCTTACACCTACGCAAGGAGGTTCACCAGAGCTGGGCCAGCGGAGATCAAGTCACAGCTCGGCTTTCCAAATAATACAGTATCTGTCTCACTTGAGGTCCAGCCTTTTATACCGTTTTATTGTCTTTTAGTAGTCTGCCAAGGCGGAACAGATTTTGGTAGTTCTGCTCTGATGTTCAACGTTGCAGCACTGAGGCGTACATCGCTCCGAGATCCTCACACAACCTTGCGAGTCCAGTAGTGGGGCTACAGAGAGTACTGGGTATTACAAGATGTGATGAAATCGGGACTGCTTGCAGTGCTTGAATGGGACGTGCCCTGTCAGTTACAAGTGGCATAAGAGGGAGGTAGGTGTGCAGAAAGGATGTTTCATGTGCACATAGAGAGACTGGGAGCACGAATAGCAATTAAAAATAACATAAAATAAAATAAAGTAAAATAAAATAATTTTAATATTATATTATAAAATTATACTATAGTATTATATTAAAAAATAGGATAGCCTATAAGCTTTTAAATATAATCAGGGAAGGGGGCAAAAGTGGCAACTTTAAAAGCCATTTGCTTTATTTAAGTTCTGTAACATTTAGAAAAAGATCTGTTGTCAAAGCCT
Source organism: Haliaeetus leucocephalus (assembly GCF_000737465.1). Lineage (NCBI taxonomy): Eukaryota > Metazoa > Chordata > Aves > Accipitriformes > Accipitridae > Haliaeetus > Haliaeetus leucocephalus. The sequence goes on along the minus strand of NW_010972909.1, from coordinate 6,366,737 downwards.
TTTTTTTAAACTGGCCACATCCAAAATACACAAACTGTTGAAATCCTTCTCAGTGTCAGTACTGACAGCGCTTACCCCGCTTCTGAAAGGATGTAAGAAAGGAGAACAGCAACTGCACTGAGTAGAAGAAATGCAAACAATGCTACGTGTTAGCAGACAAATTGATAAGAGTTTATATTGTGGGGAAAATTAGGAAGCACCACCTTTCAGGTTTTTATCCCTCCACTTCCTGTACCTTCACAGGGACTGTAAAGGCTGACTTATCTTTTAAATACTTGTTTATGTTTTATTCTACAGTTGACATTGGAGGAATTTGAACAAACAAAGATTTTGGGCATTACTGCAACTGCATTGATACAGAGCACTGTCTCTCCTGTAGGTACAGCTGACTTTAACCAGATCACTTAAATTTTCTTCTGACCTTCCCCATGTATAGTTGCTATTCTGACTCAATGGCAGACCGAAACCAAGGCAAGTGATGTAAATTAAAATCTATATACACGTATACATGTGAAGGGCCTGCACTGATTTAGTTCACCTCCGTTTTAGAGATGAAACCAGCACCAAACGTAGACCATTCTGCATCAACATAAAAAACTCCTTTACAAGATGCCTGTAAAAGGGCAACAACACTGGTAGCTGAAAAAACTCATCTGATATTATTCTAATCATTTCTTGCCTCTGTCCATCAACGCAGCTGCCCTGATATGTATCTTTTTATGAAAAAAGACTTCAACTATTCACCCATTATTCCCTCATTTGTAATTGTTCTGAGAATAAAAACACACTGGAACTTCATTTGCATGCAGCTGTATAGAATATTTGCATTCAAATCAAAGCACGCTGGGTTTGCTTGTTAAAATATCTAAATGTTATTTCATCATATCAACCCAGCCTCTTTAGCAAGGCTCCTTTGGCTATGTATTGTGTCCTCCTCGAGTTCTCCTGCCATGCCATCCATCTCAGGTTTCTCTCCGATTTAATTCTTGTGGGTTTTTTGCTACAATTTCTTTTTCCTGTATCTAGTATTTTTTCTCTCCCTCTTTATTTCTGTATTTCTTCCTCTATTTCTGTCGTCTTCTGTGTATGTCTTTTTTTTCCTTTCTTTTCTCCCCCCTCCCAGTGCTCTTTCTCCCGGTTTCTCTCTCTGCACAAGCTTTCCTGACTCTAGCTTTCTCTCTGTCTCCCTGGTTTCCTTTCAGTCACCTTCACTGGAATGTTGGCAGAAACATTTTTTTCTTTGAAAACAAAGAGACTAACTAAGTAAATGAATAAATAAAATAGCTGGAAGCAGGCGGGAGGTTTCAATTCCAGAAGGGTCTGTATTCTGCGAGCTTTTCTCACTTCTAGCAGAGGAGGAGATAGTTGAGCTCCCTGCCGCCCCCCCCCCCCCCCCC
>NW_010972909.1:6362602-6365330 GCF_000737465.1 Haliaeetus leucocephalus | reverse complement strand
ACGGGGAGCCAGGCTTCCCCCCCTCCCCTGGAGTGAGGACCTTGGCTGGGAGTGATGGATTGCACTGCAGTGAGGGCTGGGAGCACTGCGGGGAGAGAGGGGGAGGGATGGGGAAAGGAGGGATGGGGAAGGGAGGGAGGGATGGGGAAGGGAGGAGACATGCTGGCAGCATCAGGACAGGAAGGATGTAGTGGGGCTGATGAGGAGGGGGGGAAGTGGAAAATGGGGAAGGGGAGGGCATGCGTTTCTGCAGGCTGTGCTGTTCCAAGGGGATTTGGGGAGCCCAGGTCTGCGGGAGGCAGAGGGTAGTGGGGGAGACAGGCGGGGAAAATGAAAAAGCAATGGGGAAAGGGAGGAAGGAGAGAAAGTCAGAGCGAGAGGAAGTAAGGCTTCGGTTGTACGGCAACGACAAAAGAACACGACTCTGGCAATCCGAATTTCCTTGGAGCTGTAACAGAGGAGGCAACGTCGGAGATGTAGAAACACTCCAAAAGGTCAAACAAGGCACACTGCAAACCGTATTGAAATGTGCTTTCATTGCACTCCGAAGGGTGATAACAGTGACCTTTGGACAGTAGCGAGGTACATCTGTACCGCTGAAGCTGCTGGTGATGGTAAGCATGTTGGCAGCGCCCGGTTGCAGAAGCTTTATTGCCTTGTGGATTTTGGCAAGGGGGATGCGTCCTTTTGCCTGGGCGCTGTGAGGAATGCAGATGACCTCCTCCCCACTGCAGCAATTACAAGTGCTGAAACATCAGTTGTCATTGTTTGGTGCCCTTCATGCTTCTCTTCTTCCTTTTTTTTTTTAATATATATTTTCCATCTGTTCCTTATTCATTGTCCAGATTTTTCTCCATTTTTCCGTTTCCATCCAGCCTCCTTTCTCCATTATTAACATCCTTCTCTCAATCCACCTTTCAGCATTACCTTCCATCCTCCCTTCCCCTCCCTCTCCCCTCTTGCGGACCTCCCTCCTCCTGCCCACCCCCAGGCTTACTTCCCCGATGGCCAAATGCCATGCCACCACATCACTCTGCACACCCGCAGCCCAGGGCAGGCAGGGCAGAGTGGCGGGGAAGGGGCTCGGTGGTGGGTGCAGGGGGTGAGGGGCTGGGGGAGGATGGGGAGCTGGGGGTGGTGGTGCTGGCAGCCATGCAATCAGCCCCCCCCGCCATCGCACTGCACCAGCTGCAGTTTCCAGCTACACTGACCTAGTTCTGGCCTCCCTGCAAGGCACCTCCATCCCCCTCCTCCCTTAGCACCTGGCCGCAGCTGGAGGAGGAGGGAAGGGGAAGGGTCCCCTCGCACCGCAGGGAGCCACCCTGAACACTGCTCCCACAATGGTGCCGGACCTTGCCAGGGGAGACACGAATCTGAGGTGCAGGTGCCCGCCCCTTAATCTCCTCCATCGGTTTAAGGCAGGCAAGCAGGCGCCGAGTGTAGAACCACGCTTGCTAGTGGCAAGAAGAAGCATCAGAGTTAGATGAAGAAACTGCTCCCCATGAATGAGAGAAGTCTTAAAAAAACCACCAAACCAGATTCCCTGCAACATCCTCTCATCAGCTCTGGGCAGAGAATTGCCGGACACAGGAGGAAAACAGCTGCATGACGGGGAGAAACTCAGGGACATTTAACCTGCTGTCTGCAGCTCTGCAGCTCGCAGGGCAGATGTTTATCAATCTTAATGCAGCAAAGTGCCTACAAGGTATAACCACCCTGCAGTTGCATCAGATCCTTCCCAACAGGCACTGAAATCCTAAGTCATCACTGCAACAGCATTCATCAAAAGACAATGGAGAAAGAGACAGATAAAAAGGGCAGAACAGGAGTCAAAAAGAGGGACAGGAACATGAAACAAAAGCAGGCAGACAGAAAAGAGAAAGGAACTTTCTCAAGATGGTAAAGGAACAATGCAGAGCGAGAAAAACTGCTGGAGAAGGGGCCAGGCAGACAAAAAGGAGAGGCAGAAGGGAGATACAGCGAGAAGGAAGCATTTTCCTTCCAAATTAGTTTCCATCAAAAGCACATTTTCCCTTTTCTCCAGCTCCTCAGTACCATTCCCCGTTTCCCTGCAGCGTGACTGCAACTTAGCTGGGAGAAATGCACTCCCATCTTCTGTAACCGGGAGCTGCCGGTTACCCCCCAGCCTTTGAAGCCTGCCAGCTGCTATTCATCCACCCCTTTGTTTCTGTGTGTAACTCTGCGCGCCTGAGCTTCTTTGTGTCCCTCGGTTCTCAAACGGTGCCCAGAATAAGGACAGCAGAAGCCTCTGACCTTCTCCAAAGTTACCTAGTCAATGAGATGCGTGCCCTCCTCCCTACGTCCCCGAACGCTTGCTGTCTGGCAGGAAAAGCCCTGCAATGGCCCTGCAAGCCCCCTCCTCCTGACAGGATTGTGCCCTGAGCCTTTGCGGTCCTGTTTCAAATGCCGGGAACAAGGGAGTTCCCACTCCTTCTACTCCACCACCGGCACACACCTCTCTTCTTCTATTTTATCCCGGTATTTACACCGACAGGATTATTTTCCGCCCTAGCATCCCGCTCGCTCCCTTCCCTCCGCCCGGTATGGGAAGCAGACGGTCCTGCCCCCCCCCAGACGTTACCCACTGCCCGCACCTCCGCAGCAGGACGGCTCCCCACCCCGAGGTGGGGGTGCAGGCCCCCTAGAACCCACCTAAACCAGCAGCACCCCCTCCAGCTCCTCTCCCCCCACCCCGGGTCCCCGGCTG
>NW_010972909.1:6358655-6362592 GCF_000737465.1 Haliaeetus leucocephalus | reverse complement strand
AGCGGAGCAGCTCGCCAGCTGGTGCTGGCTCCAGCGGGGCCTGGAGCTGTACGGGGTGGTCCCATCCATGGGGCGGGGGGGCAACGGACGGGGTTTATTCCGAGCGGGTTGGGTGTGACGAAGCGCTGGGAGCCGGGCGGGTTGCCGTGTTCTGGAGAGGGGGCATCTGGTGACGAGTCCGTTACGGTCTCCGAGCGACGAGCCCGGAGCAGCTGGCCGGTGAGATCGGAGATGTGCGTGGTGCTGGGCCGAAATACTTTTGGGGTTGAGTCAGTGAAACCTGGAGCTTCCCGCAGACCCCCTTAGCTGGGAGTCCTTTGTGTTGGCAGTAACTTCATGTTCTGCTATCTCACGGTGGGTTATTCAGAACAGGAATTAGTGTAACATCGGTCAGAACCAATGAGAAACGGGGGTTGTACGAAATTAGAGATGATTTTGCACCATTTTGCATAGTCCTCATTTTACATAGTGTGAAACAAGAATGATATGGCCATTTTCTCGTTGAAACACAATCCAGAAATTGTTTCCCTCCACGGGACCATCTGTGTTCGTATGTGAACCCAAGCATTCATGTGTGAACACAGGCATCTACCTTGCCTTGTATTTTTTATTTATTATTCAGTCATCCAAGTGGGAAGCAGAAACATCGCTATGAGACTTAGCTGACCAAATGAGTAGCTACTGCAGTCACAGGCAGCACACCGGCAAACTGGGAAAAACGATTAGGCTTAGCACCATTTGCAGACTGGACTTTCCACCATTTTTCCATCATGAGCTCATACACCCAGCCAGAGACAGTATATGAAACTTCCTGATGTGAATAACGGAATGATGTCCTGCAGGCTTTGGCTTCAGGACTAAACGGCTGGTTTGCGTTTTTAGCAAACTTGGTGACAAAAGACGTTTCATGGAATCAACCGTGAAATCAGATTTTGCATACATTAAGGCCTTGGACCAGTCCTTACATGATGCATTTCAGAGTGCATGGGAAAAAATCTCAAAAGAAAGGTGCCAGGAATGTTTCTAGTGTTCAGAGGTGTCCATTCTCTGCTGATACTACGATTGCATTTCTTTCCTAAAGGGTAGGTACTCTGGAGCATTGACACCGAGGGCAATAGCTGATATTCTCCTTGAGCTATCAAATAGTGAGAACTTTGTCCTGAGAATAGATTTCTAGATGACAGGAGAGACCTCACCTTCACTGGCAAAAAAGAACAGAAAAAGGAAAAAAAAGTCTTGCCTAATTCTAGGGAAGTCTAACATCTACATCCAACTCAGCTGCAGTGACAGCTCTTTAAAAGGAACTCCAAAGCTTCTGCAGCAGTGGGCATGTCCTGAGCAACAAATGGACACTTTCTCCTACTCCACCTTTCTAAGAAATAGCAAAAGACTTTCAGGACTCTCTTCAAACTGACTTAAGTTTCTAGATGGTGGGGAGATTGTTCTAGAGACACGGGTTATCCAACCTGCTCTTTCAACTGACTCCCATCATTACTCTCACTTCAATACTCAAACTTTGTTTGTGCCGAGGTTCAACATACTGCAACTCCAGCAGCTCAACAAACAGTAGTAAAAGGGATGCAAGTCTATGCTTTGCATGCGAGAGAGCTGGGAAAGCAAATGGTAGCTGGTGGAATAAACTGTTACTGATAATCGTAAGACCCCACTGAAATATCCCAAACGGTTTGAGATACAGATCGGATGTCTTACCATCACCATGCTAAGTCTCTTTGCTGTACTTGTAGAATGACTTCCTCTCAGATGTCTTATAACCCCACGTGTATTTGTATGGCCAAAAATCTACATTACCGAATTTCCCAGCTGTGCAGTTCTCTTCTTTCCATAAACTGCTAACCATGTTCGGGAGGTAGAGGCACCTGCCTTGCAGTTTGTCTGCTTATGGAAATATAAAGGAAGAAAAATCTGCTATTACTATATATCACTGTAGTTATAGCTATATAAATCCCAACGTGGACATTTTCTTTCCTCTTTGCTTTATACTATCCTAAAAACAGCACACATGAATCCAGAAGAATTCTTACTCTGAAACACGTGTGCATGCTAGATGATGTGCAGTGGTTGCCCACATCCACAGCAGAGCAGTGATACCACAGGAGCTTTCTGTTAGTAAATTCCCTGTGTAAACAAACCTGGGCACCTCACAACCTGAAATGACAACTTTTGGAAGTGTGAACTTGATGCAGGTGGGAAGTCTATTCCGGAAGGCTTAGAACCTGGTCATTCTGTTGAAGAAGGTATTACTTTGTCACTGTCATAGTAACAAAAAATACTGTCCAGCATTTTGGTGTGATTGATTGATTGATTTATTTATCTGCCCTGCTGGGACTTGCCTCCTGCTCTCAGGTTGTAATTCCCATTGGCATTTGAGCGAGCGATAGTGTAGTTTTCCTTATACTGTTGTATAGAGTTGGGTGGATGGCAACCTGGAATCCAGAAGCGGTCTCTGGCTTGCAGCCATGAGAAGTCAGAAGACTTGGCGAGCAACCCGAGCAGGCAGGAGAACATCAGATGATGTCTGGGTGAACGGGGATTTTGGCCGCTGGCATCATCTGTGAGGTAGCCTTGCCTCATGAGGCAAACAGTTTTCAGGAGAGCTGACTGAATCACACCTGAGGTTTGGGGAGTAGGACCCCGATGTTTGCAGACCCTTCAGTAAAGTTGGTCTTAGAAACGCTCAGTGACGTTTGCGTTACAAGTATTTTAGCTGTCAGCTATAATTTTGCAGAAGGTGGAGCATATGATGCTACGGTACATCGTTCTGCAGTATGAATGAATAAACATTGCAGCAGATTTTAGGGCTTTCTCTCTTGTAAGAAGACATGGGTTACTACCGTGGAAACCAGTCCTGTCGTGCCAGTTAAAAATATTGGGGGTGCCGCATGAAATGTTTGGGTGGCACATCTTTATCCTGCAACTGCAGGTTTTAGAGCCTGTCTGAGATGGCTCTGGACGTGTCACACGTAGATGAGCTAACACTGGGGAGGCAAGGGGGATGTAAAGTGTCTGTTGTTCAGGTGGGAGAATTAAGATGGAACCACCACATGCTTAAGAGGCAGAAGAAAGCAGGTTGAAGGGTTACATTTGTGACAGGACGGGTGTTTGGGGGGTATCGGACATGATCAAGTGGGTATGTCCCGTATTTGCAAAGCCGTCGGTGGGACACAGGTTGTTGAGGAACATACACGTTGTTCCCCTGGGGCACAGACTGTGTGTGCTGCATCTAGCTTCTATGAAGGTTGGTGAAGGAGAAATGCACGGAGGACAATATGGAATGGAGAGCTAATGCGATATAGTGAATGAAAAGGGCATGCCACAGGGGAAACCGAGTAGGTGCACCACAGAAACCGGTAAACAAGGTGTGTTGGTTAATGCAGGGGATGCATCATATGGATGTGTCATATTTCTCTGTTGCCAACACTTTCATTTCAGAGAAACGATAGCAGCGTGGGATGGGGCAGCCCCAGCTGCGCACCAGGTGTGTCGGATGCACGACAGCGCACGGCAGGTCGTGCGTGGGAGACGTCACACCTTTACCTGTTGCACGAAGGACGAAGGTTCTGGCTTTGCGCGCCACGTTACCAGCAGCAGCAACGGCGAGCACCAACGACGAGCACCGACAGGCGTCATACGTCTTGACGTCCCACTTGACGGTGCAGCTGCCAGCTACCCGTGCCGCCCTGTAGCCCGTCACCCGGGCCGGTGGGCTGCGGGTGAAGCCGGGCGGGCACGCCGGGCCCGGGCCGCTGCCGTTTGAGGCGTCTCTCGCCTCGGGCCCGGGCTGAGGGGGGCTTGACCAAACCCCCGGCTGGGGCTGGTGGAGGAGGGCAAGGAGCGGGCAGGAGGCCTCAGCCCGCGTCTGGCGCCCCGGGGGTCCGGCGGGCCCCGGGCAGCGGTTCGGTTTCGTGCGGTTCGGTCA
>NW_010972909.1:6335758-6358520 GCF_000737465.1 Haliaeetus leucocephalus | reverse complement strand
GGCGGCTTGGGGCGGGGGGGGGTGCCTGCCGCCTGGCACAGACACACGTACGCGCGCACACACACACACACACACACAGCCGCGGGCTTGCACGCCGTGTGCCCGCTCACACGCGTTGGTGTGTGCCAGCACCCGCCGAAGCGGGGTGAAAAACGGCTCCCGTGCGCCTGAATGTGGCAGCCCGCGCTGGTCGGGGGCAGTTTTTCACGTGATGGAGGGGTGTGCGTGTGCCTGTCGTTGAGTCTTGCGACGAGATCTTTCCAACTAGGTTTCTTCTCCTCTTTTGTTTTCTGATGTTTAAAGAGATAATTGCGCGTTGGTGACTTAACTGCCCAGGATCTTACCAGGGGCTCCGTTTTCGAAGTGTGCGACCATTAATCTTTAATTAAACTCCATGGTTTAAGCAAGCATCCTCCAGACGTGCTATTTTGGGGTTTGGTTTTTTTTTTTTGGTCGCCGTTTATAAGCGACTGTTTATTTTCTGTGGCAGAGCGGGGTCTAATGCATAGGAATATATGCTGCTGACCTGAAGCATAGTTTTCTCTGGTCTCCTCATCTGAATTCTAAATGTTATTCTGGGGGAGGGGTTTAAAGGCTCACACAAATAAATAGGAATAGTTTTCGTAGGTTTTAAAACTTAATTTCTTCATGTGTAGGTACAGATTTATCTTTCATTGAATGCACATTCTTCAGTAAAGGAACAAACTGATTAACCTTCTGGTTTTCTTTTGCCCTTAAAATGGGCTTCTGCGGTAGTATATTTCTGTAAATTATTTAAAGTTGCACATTTCCTCTAGTTGTGTTCATCCCATCTTTTGCTTTTGGCTTCACTTACTGTGTTGTATGGTACCTTTTCTTACGTTGGGGTTTAGTTTATGAGATACCTTTATGTGTTTGTTCACGTCTAATAGGGATGTTTCTCCTTTTTTTCTCCCTAGGTGTTGGTGACTTCAGAGTCATTTAGGGGTTTAGTTCTGAGGAAGTAGAGACACGAGGATTGAGTCTATTTTACGTAGAAAGCTACAGCTCTTCACCAGTGCTCTTCTTCCTCCTTCCCATCCCTCCTCCCCCGTAGGGGAGGACAATTTGGGAATTAACTTTAACAGTCATTTACTCCCCCTTTCCCCCCTCAGAAATCTACCTTGGTCCCCGAGGCATCCGCTAGACATTGCCCGTTGTAGGACCAGGAAAACGTTATCATCATCATCATCCCTTGCTTGCTTTGGGAGCTTCAGTAGCACCCTTCCCTCCTTCGGAGCGCAGTGCAGAGAGGCATCCAGCAGACTTCCTTGCCCCCCTTTTTGGGTGGGTAGTGGAGGATCCAGGAAAAGGGGAACCCAGCGAGGCACGTGACCTCCTTAGGGGAGCCAGGACTGAAGCAGCACTTGGCACGCCGAAGGAAGCACCCATCTTCGGTGTCTTTTGCGTCTTCCACTGCGTCCTCCCCAAATTTGTGGTAAGTCTCTTCAGCCCATTCATTCAGACAGTGCATGTTTCCCTTCCCCCACTCCGGGCGCTGGGAGAGGCATGCACAGAGACGGGGAGGGGGTGGGGGAAGGGAGGAGGGAGAACGGGCTGTGTAGGCACGGATCGGGGGGAGAGGGGGGTATTGTGCCACATTGCGGGGGACCCTGGGCAGAGGTGGAAGAGCCTCTCTTCAGAAAAGCGGCTGATGCGGGAGGAAACGCGTGTTTTATTTGCACGGGCGTGCATGCGTGCACACCCAGGCAGAGTGGAGGGGGGCGGAAAAGCTGAGAGCCTGTTGTAGGAAAAAAAAATAATAAAATACTGAGACCGAAGTAGCAGCATAGCTGATGCTGACCAGTATCGGGCTAGTGTCGCCGAGAGGGAAGAGAATGGATTGTTCGCTGGAGATCAGGAACCGGGGTGTGTGAATGAGGAATGTTATCGCCTACTTGCAAGCATGAACAGAGGAGGAAAGACAGGGTGGTGGGGGGGGCTGGATGTGTGCCTTTTAGAGGCAATTGTGCCTGGAAGGATTGCTTGTAGCATCTTTAACATCACTCGGTGCAAAGGTGGGGACAAGCAGATGAAAGCCATCGCAGGGAGTGCAGTTGCCCCTCTGCGAGGGTGGGGGGTCGTACTGGGAATGAATGGGAACGATTAATATATTCCCATATCCTTTGACTGTTGCAGTCTACAAATCTCACGGGGAAAAAGAGGTGAATACCGTGATATGCTTTCAAAGAGGTGTGCTTGGGGTTCACCTGCCTGCAGTGACTTTAAATTCTATGATGCATGTGTAGAGGGCGGGTGATAATGCAGCAACACTGGACAGATTGCGCTGCAGCTGCTCAACATATTATATAAAATGCATTTAAATAAATATTTTAATGTTTTAGATTCTTCTGTTTTTAAAAATGTGTTCTTTCCAAAGATTCTCAAACAGTTATGTGACAGTCTTAGGAACTAGTCTCTGGTAGGTAAGAGAGGAATTTTTCTTGAGGATGTCCTTAAGCATCACCATGAAGCAGCAGTGTCAGGAATGAGTTGATATATCTTGGATTTATTTTTCTAAAGCAATTTTAACAAGTGGTTCAAGGTGTCAGTTTTTATCTCTGTACGTATCGCCATGGGTTATATTCATCATCCGTACATATTTCCTTAAGGTTTTCTTTAGATCATTGACATTCTGGTATCTTTGTGTGGAAAAAAATTAATTGTGCTTTACACTTGAAACAGCTGTAAACTGTTTTCAGACCTGCTCTCCCTATGACATAGAAAGTCATATTTCTGGGATGTTTCAAATGCTGGTCTCTCCTCGTTAAGAGGAGACAGAGACTTCCGTGACAGCGTATGACGGATCATATGCTGGGTCATATGCCAGACAACCCTTCGTTAGCTGTTTAACCAGTCTGCTACCTAAGATTGACTTTATAATTCACGTCTGCCTTGAGGTATCTCCTAAAGGAAATGACTTACGAGCATCTGCCAACTGTTTTTAGCTCTTCAGTGCCTTGAGGTGTGGCCTCCAAAATGGCATTCTAGAAGCTGCTGTAATGGTAGAGACAATTGGTTTATTGGAAGTGTGCATTCAGTTTCAAGCCTCAGATAATTTACAATAAAAAGGAAGGCAAAATACCTTTTCCAACTTGAATAACGCTGTTCTGGAAACAAGTATAAAGGGAGATGCATTCATGATAAATGTGAAAGTGCAGTGTTGTTCATAGTGAGGTGAATGCTTGGAGCTATATTCTTCCTAGTTCTCCGTTTCCCATGGCAGTCATGGCTGTCAGTCTCTTTGCTCTTTCTTTCTCACTTCCCTGAGATTTTTATTATCATTATCTGAGCTGTAGGGATTAAACATGCCTAGAGGTATGCTAAAACTAAGATTAGGTTTTACCTCTCTATTAACTGCTGAAATCCATGGAGTTGTGTTAGCTGCACAGTGCTGTAACGGAGGCTGAAAGTCTCAGCCAAGGTCTAAAACAGGGGCAATTCTGGGAGGGGCCGGTGGTAATAATTGTTCCACTAACTTGTTTCCCAGATTGTGCTGTAGTCAATGGAAGTTTGCTACAACATCAGATCACAAGTCGAGCAGCTGAGATAGCTAGATCACATTGATTCCTAATGCTACAAAACACCTGGGATTCCATTTGTCATTCTCATAGGGAAGAAACAACATAGCCTTTTTAATCTACAAAGGCATTGAGTAGTTTCATTCTGAATAGAAAGGACACAGAACGATTGTTTTGCGTGCTAGATATCTTTTATGTTACACATTTATCAATAATACATAAATGAATTAGTGTCTCCTAATAACTGGTTTCTTGTTTCAGCTTAGGGGAAAATAACATCATGGTGAAAAAGAGAAAGAGACTAGTCCATTTTTCTCATGCTTTTGGGTGTTGAAGACAGGACAAGGAGTAAATGGACAATGGAGACCAATCTCCCATTCCTGGAGGCAGGTCTCTAAGGCTCTCTGTGAAGAGAAGACCCCTTCAACAGAAAAAGAGTGGTCTTCAGAGAAGATTTCCAGATCTCTCTAGACAGCTGATCTGATTGGCTGAATTCCCTGTTATGTCAATAAAACACATTTGCCTATGATGTAAAGTAGAAAAGTAGCACAGTGAATGCTTTTGTTAGAACAGCTGCTAAAGGTGTATTACAGATTCAAGGAGTGCAGGAGGAAATACATTTGTGTGTGATGGGGAGGAAGCTGCTGTGTGAATGCCAGAATAAAGCCTAGCTTAAGCAATACAGGGATGCCACAGCCCAAAGTTGAGGTGAGCGTTCCGTTCCCTTTATAAATTGCTAAGAATCTGTTCCATGCAGTGTCTTTCTGAAGCAGATGCAGCAGTGTCTGCTTGGCTGGCGTGACACACAGTTTGATTTTTATCATAGAGCTTTTACTTTGATGCCACCCTTTTACCGCTCCTGGTCTGTTTTACGCAGTTAAATTATGATGCTTTTTTTCCTTTTTGTTTCATAAATCTATTAAATAGTTATTGAAAGGTTGTACTTACACTGACCGTAGTAGCTTTGAGTGAAAACTGCATTTTAGCTGGTCATCTTGAAGACATTTAAACATCTGCTCTCCTCCTTATATATACTATACTTATTTTGCAATAGATGCTCTCATGGATGAGGAAGCATTCCATGCACACCCAGCATTGTCTGAGGCTGTGTCTTTTAGATTGAAATGGGTGGAGTTGGTTTTCAGGGAAAAATTCTGGAAATCATATCCAACTTGAGAGCTTAATGCTCTTGTGCGTCTGACTGCAAGGCAAGCTTTCCTCCTACAGACCATTTTCTTGTGAATGTGGGAGGGATTGTTAAGATGTTTGGGTTAATAGGGTAAATTGCAGGTTTTGTGTTCTGTGAGTCTTCTTACACAATCAAAATAGAGATTATAAGGAGAGGCTGAAACTGATAAGTAGATTCTGTTTTTAGGAGCAGAATGTTAGTGTGAAAATGGTATTTCTCCAGGTAGAAGAAAGATGTGGTATTGGGTTGGAGGTCAGGGAATCGATAGTTACGATTACGAGTTTCTGCCTCTGCTGCTGGCTTGTAGCTTGACCTAAAGTGAGTTTCTTAATCTTTACCTCCAGATTTGAGGTTGTTACCTGCCTGCCTCATGATGAGATGCAAGCCTTTGTATATACATTTATAAAACTTTGAAGATTGAGAGGAAATGAGACCTAGTATTAGGAGGGAGTTGAATACCCATACCCAAGGCATTTTTATATGCCTGCTGGTTTAATGTGCTAATTGTGAAATAGCTGGATGGCTGCTCTTGATGATGCTATAGCTCCTTTCAAAAGTAGAAGAAAGATGGAGGAAAGAAAAGGCTATACTTTTTTTTTCTTCTTCAACCCTTTGCTGATTCTTAAGAAAGAAAGTGCTGAAATGGCAATCAGAGAGAGATGATGGCACAGTCTCTGCAGATTTAAGGGGTGGAGGTGGGGCCACTTAGAAAAGAGATTTGAGAAAAATGGGAGCAGATCCCTGTTGGCAAAGAAATGAAGGGTTAGTAGCAAGCAAAAATGGGGAAAAGGCTGCCAGAGAGAAAATACTTGCTTCTCTGCACCAGTGTTAGAACCAGTACTGAGGGGGAGAAAACCCAAACCAAACCAAAAAAACCAAACAGGCTGAATATCTGTAATGGGTTCTGATTTTTTTTTTGTTTGTTTGTTTTAATTATGATCAAGTCTGTCCAGTATATTTTTTTTTTTATGTAGTCAATGTTATATAGGTTTTTTTTAAAATGAGATAGGCTAGCCTGTTAGGTGGAGCTGCTTTTCAAAAGAGAGGCGGTAGGTGGGGCTGTTCGGTCTCCCCAGTTATTCATGCAAATTGCAGAAATAAAGGTAGATTGACAAGACGCCTTTTGAACTATGCCATAGCTGTGCCATTTCTGAAGAATATAGCTTGTCCCAATTCTTAGCCAAGGATGTTGTCCCAGGAAGTTTTCTGTAAACTACCGTGTAGAGAAATCCATTGTTGAGAGAGCCAAAAGTGGGGCAGGATCTGACAGTTGTCAGCCATTGTAAGCCCAAGCCTCATCCTGCCCTTTTCACTTTCAGCTGCTTTTAAAAAAAAAAAAAAAAAAAAGGAGGTTCTCTGAGATATCAAAAGATACTCTTTACAACCTCCCATACCCATTTTCCTGCAGGGAGCAAACACTTCTTTTCCTGCTTTACCTTGATTGAGCATCTTGACTGCTGTCTGTGATTGCCTTTCCCTAGTTTCTGCTTTCTCTCAATCTGTTGGTATGAAGAACTTTAGTCCTTGGCTTTGTTGTTGCTCCTCATTTACCAAAGCAATGGAATAAAAGTCACAGTCTTTGCTTGTTGTCATTATGGTTCTCAGTACCAGGAATAAAAATGGCCACTTACATTTTTACCTTCTTGTTAAGAAAAAGCTGTACTAATAGAAAAAACTTGGTTTTTAATTACAAAAAAAATCAACTTGTTCTTATAGTTGTAGCAAAACAATCCTTTTGTCCCAAGAGCTGCTGCAGAAACTAAAATTCTCTGCAATATTAAATGAAAGCAGTTGTATACCTATGGTCTTTCTGCATTTGTGTTTTCTGCTGACACCATGTGCTGTCATTAGGACTACCAGGCAAAACTCCTGTTTCTGTCCCAGAGTTCAGTTCTGTTTGAAACTCATGTGAGCTGTATTGGTGAAAACAATGATTTCTGCCTCTTTAATATGAAAGTTTAAAACGTTTTGCAGAAAACTGCTGTTTTTCTCCAGAATTCTTTCTCCCTACACCATTCTGCTGCTTGTTTTTCTTGAGTGTAAATGAGTAGTCCATTAATGTACCTGTAATTGTTTTGCCACTTTTAAAATATTTTAGTGTGTAGTCAAAAATAGTTCAAGTCCTCTGTATTCAAAGCCAAAAGAGCAGTACCTTGCTGTTACCACTTATAACACCATTGAAATTCTTCAGTTTGAAGTGTGGTGTGTTTTTTGGGTTTTTTTTGGTGCTGAATTCATTAGTGCTGTTTCTGTGTAGAGGCTAATTTAAAAAAAATATTTTGGAGCAAGAAAGGGCTAGCACTGAGAGTGAAACCTTGATTTTGCTTTAGGTTACATGTATTAATGTTTGGTATTCTTAACATTTTGTTTATGCTCCTTGTTCCATTGGTTTTTCCATTAATATGTTCTGGGTAATACTAAATACATTTCACAGTAGATGTGAAGTATTTGTAAGAGCAAATCAATCTTGAAATCCTCTTCTAGTGGATTTCTTCCTTTCTTCTGGACTGCTTTTTTAACGTAAAGAATTTGGCACGCTCTGTTGTCTTCCATATATGGTGGAAAGGGATACATCAAGTCTGTCACTGGTGTTTTAGCTGTACCTAGGAGAGGGGCTGAGTTATTTTCAATTGTAGGGAATTATCCCAGTTGTGAAGTTGAAATTACGGCCTTCAGAGATGGCCATTCAAAATGTTTCCTTGGCATGCATCTTAGTACTGTCAAGAAAAGGGGGATGCTACTACCAGTATCAGTAGTTATGTCAAGCGTGTACTTCTTGTGGATGAACTAGGATGAGGACCAAGACCTGGTTTTTAGCATTTACATTCCATTGAATGTAAGTGGATTTGTTTCTGTTGTTGTTGTGTCTGTTGCAGATTGGGTGTAGGCATTATTTTCCCACTTGGAGGTTGGAAGTTGCACTCCATTGAAAAGGACTGACTTGTGCAGAGGGAGTAGGACTTGGTACAGTGGGGAACGTGAAGATAGGAGCATATGTACTCTAACAGAGTCTCATCTTCTCCACCATCTAGAAGTTCCATTGAAAGGAAACCTTGAAGGCTGCAAGACAAGTCCAAGATGTGCAGTTCAGTTGCTCCCAGGCTGTGGTTCTTAACAGACCGTCGCATCAGAGAAGATTACCCTCAGCAGGAGATCCTGAGAGCGCTGAAGGCCAAGTGCTGTGAAGAGGAGCTAGATTTCCGGGCCTTGGTGATGGATGAAGTGGTGCTGACCATTGAGGATGGAAATCTTGGTGAGAATGAGCTAAGGCTGGGAATGTGCTGAAAGGGTACTTGGAAAAAGATTGCAAAATGGAGCATCTGTACTGTTTAATAATGAATTCCATGTGTGCCAGACTGCCATACATCATCCAATTCATATCAATGTACATGATATCATGTTCTTTAGCATTTATTGTGATAATCAAATATAATTGTTAACTTTGCTAATTTGCATTAGAACTATTTTTGCCTTCCCTCTGTAGAACAGAGAGGAGGATTGCTTTAGTTTGTTGATTCCGGGATAAGGACTATAGGACCTCTGAACAAAGAACAAATTACGGAGTTTCATTTTTGCATAGGTACTTGGAGTTTATGGATCACATTTAAGAGTTTAAGGGGGACTTTTTTCTTCTGTGTTCCAAGATAGCAAACACATTTGAAATAAACTAAAAGGAATTTTCAATGGACAGTACATATCGTCATGGAGCTAGAGGTAATGTGACATAACTAAAGCACACTGCTGTACGGACATGTAGTTACGTATATGCCAAAAAAGAACAGGGCTGAAAAACAAAGTATGTGCATCAGAATAATTTGAACTATTACTGCAAATTAGGGTGTTTTAAACTAAATTGTAAGATTTCTGTTCTGTTTTCCTGTTAGGTTTTTTTTTTCTGTGGCGATTAAAAAGGAAAAGCAAGATGTTAAGGTGTGTTAGAGAAGTTAAGTACGACGATTCTGTAGATAGTAAGCTTATGTTATAGAAAGGATATTAATACCATCAATGTCAAGGTGTGTAACACTTCATATTATGATTTTTTTTTTTCAATTTTTTAATTTGGATTTCCTAAAGGAAGGAGACTGCAGTGTTGTTTTGTACCTTTACCTGTTCCATTTCTCCTCCCCCTGTATCAGTCAAAAAAAAGAAAATCACTGGAGATCCAGGGAAGAATTACATTTCTGAAAGGTGTATTAGAATAATTCTGTGTGGGAAGAAAATATAAAAGTACCCTCAGCCCCGTAGAAGAGGCTGCCATGTGATCTTATACCTCGTTCATTACTGGGGAATCTATCTAGGAGGGAAATCTTAAAACTGACTCTGGGGAAGAACGTTGGTCAGAATTTGTCTTGTACATTTTTATTGTAGCATGAATCAATCAAGCGTAAAACAAATGCATAGGAAAACAGGATTTTTGATTGTGGTATTACTAAACTTTTATTTACATATTTTGTCTTTTATTCTGAGTTCTCTATGGTTTTTATCTGAGACTTGAAATTCTGTAGGAGGTCTTCAACATCTTATTGCTCTGAGCATGCTGTCCTTTGGACAGCATGTTATGCAAAGGCAGCCATCCTGGACTGTAGCCGCAGCCTCCAAGATGCATAATTGGTCCTTTAGCATCAGTATTGTTTTTATTTCTTGGTGATGTTTTCTTCTTCCCTGTCTTCTGCTGGTTTTTTGGGAATTAAATACGGCAAGCATGAATTGTGGGCCTTTCTGCTGTCTTCCATGTAATGTCTCCTAATGCTGCATCTATTGCAAGAAGAGAAGATAAAGCATGCAAGTTGGAAAACTACTACTGAGGAATGTGTAGTACAAGAATGAGAAAAATTAAGGAAATGACTAGAAGGAGAATGCAAAAAAAAAGTTATTTTCATACAGAGTGTTCATAATAAATATAAATAACTGACCTTTTGAAAAGGAATGAGATAAAGATGCGGATAGGAATTTCCTTATAAATAATCTGGACTGGCTAATTGTGATTTTTTTTTTGGGGGGGGGGGGGTTGGGGTGGGGCGGGGCATGGGGGAATTATATCAAACGATTCTTTCTCTTGGAGAGAGATGAAAAATCTTCCCTCTTAATTTTCCAGTTTTCTTTTTCCTAGTCCTTGCCTACATGTTTTGATACAGATTTCTGGTGGAGGACACAAGCAAAAGTTTTGTGTTTCATTTTCTTTGTTAAAGTCCTCAGTTGGCCTAGGAAAAGGTGTCCTGGAACAAAATCCAGGAGGTAATGCGTTCCGTACCCTTTCTGTTATCTACTGGTGTGTGAGGGGTCCGGGTTGAGTAAAACTTTGTACAACATAGAGTAGTTGATGAAGAGAATGTATCTTCAGTGGATAATAACCTGCTTTTGCTTCCAGTTCTACTGTTATTTGTCTTGAAAGCTTAGCAATACAGGACTCAAACTGACATGGTATGGGAGGAAGTAACAGTTAGGTTTTCACATACTCACACTTTTTTTTTTTTTTTTTTTTTCTTTTAAACCTAGGCAATTTCTTAATTAAATTGTTAAAAGAATGTGAACTTTACAAAGTCAAGTTGGCAATTACGGGATGCTATTTAAAACTTCAAAAATGTGGTATTTCTGTAGATGATATAATCAGTGATACTTCTTTGTGGACTTGCTGACTGTCAGGAACATGGCTGAAGACTTCAGAGACCGAAAATTTGGCATAGGACATTAAAAATGATTGAAATGATTTACCTCACAGAGTGGAAAAGGCACTTCTAAACTTAGGAAAATTGAGCAGAGCAATGGGATACATACCAAAATTGAAAATTGGCCAGAGCCAAAGATGCATGTGGAAAACTTCTGTGATGCTGAGAGTCTTACAAAATCTGTGTATGTCAGAGAATGATAAGATTTGCTGTGTACCTGATGTGATCAGAGGGAGAGGTGGGCTTGTTTCAGTCAGTGGACACAGCAGTGGTGACTCCTTGGGGCATTACTCCGCTGTACTGCAGGGCTAGATGGGAAGCGTGGCTGGGTTCCCAGGCAAGCCAGCAGTGGAGCTTCAGCAGTTGCGCTGGTTCCTTTTCTTCCGCAGCTGAAACAGGGAATGACCCAGCATCCCAAGCGCCCCCCCACAGCCCCAGTGTTACTGGCCACATGATGAAGCTGCATGCCACTCAAGATCCATGTTAGGTGCCTCAACACAGTGTCAGTCCAAAAATGATAGTAAATGCAAGTTAAGAGATGTGGAATTAAAGTTCTTCCTTTAAGTTTAGAAGGAAACTCTTAAACTGACTTATGCTTAAACTGTTTTGGAAATAGTTGAAGTTCAACAAATAGTTCTTGAAAATAACTGTGGTTTCTGTCTTGTTTAAGTAAGTGCCTCCTTACCTGAGCCATGCATTCCTGTTTCCTTTGCACACTGGCAGTAGTACTCTGTAGATCTCCAAGGCAAAAGCTGAGTTAAAGTAAGTGGAAAAGTCCAGCTGCATAAAACAGTGAAAATTTTTCCGCTTCTTTGGTGGGCTGAACTTGCTGAAATGGTTACTGAATCAGACATGCACAGCATTGGTGCACAGGAATGAACAGGAATGCATGTATGGAAAAAAGTGAAGGGTGATATTGCAGCTGTTCTGATTTAAACTGGCTCAAGCTATGGTGTGGCTGTAGGCTAAATTTCTTAAGAGCTAAATTCTCAAAGCTAAACCAGTCTAGTATGCTGACTGCAGAATGCAGCAGCCATGTTTCTCTTGCCTCTTTCCAGCCTTGCTGTTGCTGCTTGCCTTGTACAAGCATGTCATGTCTCTCTTGGCTTGCTTTCATGTTGTAGCTAAGCTAATGTAATTAAAAAAAAAAAAAGGTTGACCAAATTCTCTGCTCGTTTGCAGGATCTGGCATTTGTGTGAGTTGAGTTCACTAATCCAATGGAACGCTTAACTCCACCCAAATAATTAACAATTTTCTTTTGCCATAGCTTGCTACATCAACCCGTTTTGTGGTCATACAATTGCTAGCTCTAGTACATGAGGGCAGGGGAGAATGGGGTTGCTCTTCTAGGGAATGGCTCATATTTGTGTTTAGTTGTAGCTGCAAGGCATACTTTAAAAATGGAGGAATTTTCTTATGGTTGGGGTGCTTGATAGTGTCAGCTTCAGGATTTTTTGTGTGTTTCTTTGAAGCATCTGGTATTTACTGCTGTAAGAAAAGCTCTGGATTACAAAATTAAATGGCTAGCTGCCTAATCTAGTTTGGCAATTTCTATATTCATTTGAAATATATAGCAGGTAATATAACAAAACTCTGCATGACATTTTCAGACACACATCTGAAGTCTTAACAGCGAGTCCTGTTAAAACGTGTAATTTTAAACTATTTGTCTAAGTTTGCTAGTGCAGGGATAGAACAGGCTTGGGGAATTTGAAACTAGACAAATGAAGTTTGTGAGCAGGCGTGTGCACAGTGGCATGGGGCTGGAGGTGGAGGAACCCTGTAGGGCATAAGCATGCTATGAGGTGTAGTGGACAAGAGACAAAAGATAATTAATTGGTTGTGTGTTTTTTCTGAATAGAGCACTCTTTTTCTTCTCATCTGTGTCTAGGACTTAGCAGTAACCTTCCCCACAGACTACACACCTTACCTGTAGGGAAACACAGTTCAAGAACTGTTTGTTGGTGAAGAATGTGCTAGGGAAACTTGGATCTTTCCTTTATTAAAATTTTATACAAGAATATCTTTATTAAAATTCTTCACTACCAGAATAGCAGAAGTTGGAGGTACCAAGCCAGCAACTTACCAATTCCTTTATTGTAGGTTTTTGGACTCTTCATGTTTTCTGATACTGTCCTGTGAAGGAAAATAGTTTTAAGGAAGGATGCTTTCATGAACTTTCACCTACTGAAGATGCCGGAGTGAGTGGAATTGGAGGGTCCTAACGCATAAAACAAAAGTGTGAACTTCTAAGACTTTCTTAGCTTTTTCTTTGGGAATGTAAAAGCAAATGACCAGCCTAGGTGAGGAGTAAAAAGGACATAGTAGTCATCTGTTATTAAACAGTAATACTTTGTGCATGGTAAGCTGGCTTTTCTTAAGTCAGATGGATGACATCTGGGAACTGATCTCTTCATTTTATTCTGCAGAGGAAGTATTTAGAACATAGATCTTTTAACTTGGTAAAGGTTCCTGGTGTGCTGGTTTAGCCATCTGGGTTTCCTGTGTGGGACTGAAATTTGCAATAATTAGTCACTATTTTGTTTAAGTCTTTAATCTTGCAAAATCTGATTTTGTTTCACATGATCTGTCCTTCATTTCAAATTTGGTCTGAACTAGTAACAAATAGTTGTGATCTTTGATATTTTTTTTTCCCCTCACGCTGGGTTAGATAGCTTAGAAGAAAACATGGAGGAATTGGGATTGTTGAAAGATTTCTGTAAAGTGTAGAAGGCTGGGGAAGAAAGGTAAGGCTGGATAACAGATTCCTGTGTTTTCAGTGTAACGGTAAAAAAAGCACTCTTATCAGCTAGATCCATGATAAGAGGGCTTTTACATCTGCGAAATGGTTGCTATATCAAAATACCAAAACTCTTTAATATTTTTGAATCATCTTTAAGTCACCTAAAGACTGTCTTCTGTTGCACAATAGGGAACATAATCACCTCCTCTTCCTGCTGACTGTTTCAGCAGTTCCCCGGCACTTGTTAGTCCAGCAGTGCACCTTACTGTAAGAGCTTTTCCTGCGGTGTGCAGCAATGGCTCTGGCAGTGATGGAGCAGAGGCAAGTGGCCTTGGCAAGGTGCCTTGTTGAGCACTGCAGAGTTGGCCTGTTTCCTGCTACTAACAACAGCCAAAGCAGCCATTGCTTCCTCTGCAGAGTTGGGAAACTGGTTTGTAACTCAATAGCGAGAGCTGGAGGAGAAACCGTGTTGTGTGCAAAGGACTGGAAGGTGGTTAGACATGAAGTGGATTTTGTGTTGTTGAAAGTGCTGGGCTCAGAACCACTTGAAACTGTTTCTGATGTTCTTTCACTGTGGAAACCAATCAGCTGTCAGTCTGATTGATGTTAAACCTTATGAAGCCATAAACATTACTAGTAGGCAGTTATGGTCTATATAGAAGGGGATTCTGGAATGGTGGCTGTGTTTAGAGGTGAGTGACTACGTGGCCACCCCAACGTTAGATACTTCAGACAAACACATCTCTAGTAGAAAAAACAGCAATTCAAACATTGGCTTTATCATCATAGAAAGATATTCTAATAATGGTGCATTTCAACAGCTGCCACATGTTTTAGAAAGAATTGTTTTGCTTCAGAACCGTGATGCCAAACACAACTTTCTTGTGATGTGTATGGGAAGAAGGGATTTATACCGTGTGACCCTGGGTGTCCTTACAGTTTTCTTCCTTGCTATCAGGGATTTCTATTCTTACTTATCTCAAGCTAATGCTAAAAACCAAAGGCTAACAATGACTTTGATCTTCTCAAAATCATTCTGTTTCTTCAGGAAACATAAGTATGTTGTCAGTGGTAGATACGGGCTCAGTCCAAAGCTACCTTTGCAAGGTGGAGAGGTAGGAATGTTTATTCGTGGAAATATTTTATTATGGTCATTTCAGAGGGCTGTGTTAAGGACTGAAGTTTTTCATTTGCACATGTTCTAGAAAGTCAGCCAGGAAAATCAGAGTTGTAGGGCACATCATCTTGAACATACGTGCATGTCATCATATCTGAAAATGCCAGAAAGCATTGCCAGCTTTTTAATTGTTGCAAGAATTCTCAGGAATGGCCATCTGGGGGAAAAACAATGTAAAAAGGACAAAAACAAGATGAAAGAGGTGTTTCCATACATCACAGTCAAGAAATGAAAATTAGCCTAACATTTTACAAGACAGTCTTTAACTGGCTGGGGGTTTCTGGGTCACTTTTTGAACAATCCTTGTTCCAGTGCTGTGTCACCTAAGCAAGTTGTGCTGGCACAGTTGTCTGAGCAGTTGCATGGTGAACCAGGTCTGCATGCTTGGTGTGGTTTTAAACCAAATCAGCTTCTCCTTGGTGGAGGGTGTTTTTTAATGCTGTATCAGTCCTCTGAGTCAGGTAACAACACGACTGCAGTAGTGTGCTGCAGCACTTAAATCAGGAGGGCAAAGTGTGTGTGTCGGGGTGTGAGAGAGATACCACAAGTATTGATGTGAAAAACTTATTTTATGAAACTGACAACTATGCTTGCTTTACTAGATTTGTGATCAGAGAAGTACTCTATTACCTGTTCTTTCAGCAATGACAGTAGCTTCGGTTTTTTCCAGCTTTTGTCCAAGTGTCGTTGTTATCCATTTGTGATCATGGGCAGCTAGCTGATTGATTCTCAGTGACTGTGAATAAGAGAGAGACTGGTACTGCTGAACTTTGTTCATTGTTGAGATGGGTCTTCCAGTGTGCAGACCTGTGTTTTAACTGATACGGACTACTAGGAGTGCCAGTGGCTGCGGACAAGTCCCTTTATTTTCTTATTCTTATAAACTTTGTCTGTAAAATGTGGTGAAATACAGTTTTCAAGAATTACACTTTTCTTTTATATCTGCCCTTTGCTGCATGAAAAGGAGAACCAAAAAAAAAAAAGTGTTACTAATGAAACTATCACTCATTTTTTGTTTCCTTGTATTGTAAATAATTAACATTTACAATGTCACAAAAATCTGTGATGGTGTCCTTTTAATGATTGCTCTTTGAATGGAAGAGCTTACATGATTTCTATATCTGTTAAAGGTCCAGTACATTTTAGGATTAAAAGTGTGATACGGAGTTTTAAAATGCCTTTGTAATTGTCAAAAGTTTAAGCAAGCTTTGGTAAGCAGAATGTGTTTTATGTGCTCTGACAGCATAAGAATACCTGAGAACAAAGGTGTTCTGCTCCTGTTGTCAGAGAAACCCTGCTAGAATTAGACTAATTAACTGCTTAACTGCTTTAACTAATAGAAGGCTTTTCCTGTCATACAGAAGGGTTTTCTTGCTCTGTACTTCCATATAGTGCAAGTATTGAACTGGGGACTGTTGCTGTGCTTATTACTCATCTCGACACATCTGCAAGTAAAACGTGGATTTTTTTTTTTTTTTTTTTTTTTTTTTTTTTTTTTCCGGGGGGGGGCTTTTTTTTGGGTGGGTGGTTTTTTTGTTTTTTTGGGTTTGTTTTTTTTTTTTTTTTCAGTGAAATTGTACTAGTGAAGAATTTGGCTTCCAGACCCTGGGAATATATTTTCATGAAAGAGAGGGGAGAGGAATGTGCTCCTCTCTAAGCTAAAGTAAAAAAGTAATCCAATTGAATAATCGTACTGTGTACTTAACATGAAGAAAGTTCTCTGTTTCAGACACATGATGTTGCATGATACAGGTAGAAATATTGGAGAGTTGAACATGCCCAGTACTAGCATAGTGGAAGAACTCAATAGCATAGTGGAAGAACATATTGGAAGAGACAAGACTAGTGATTTGATCCATTTTGGCAAGGGGTGAGGTAAAAAGACTAAATATGCCAGTGTTTGTTCTCTCTTGGCTTTTTTTTTAGGTGAGAAGGGGGGTGGGCTGCACTGACATGGTAAATAGGGTAGATGATTTTGTTTACAGTAATAGTTGTAATGTAACATCACTGAAACAATATGCTCAAAATCCACGCTATCAAATCCTGTTTCTTGGCAATTTCTGTCTAAAGAAGAGTTAGATCTGGTAGGGAAATGTAGCAGTCAGAAGATCAATAAATATCTCCCTTGAGTTCTAAGAACTTGATTTGAAAGTGTCCTCTAGTTATCGAGCCTCTTGTCTTGTGGTAGTGGTACAGTGCTGTGGAACTTCGGGGGGGATGTGGTGGTGGATTTCCTTCTAAGTTTTTGCAAGGGCAGAAGAGGAAATTGTAAAAAGTTGTTTAAGTGTTCCCTTTAGTTGTTTGAATATAAAACTATTTATTGTTTGAGAGGTAGTTTAGGAATAGAAGTAAGTATCATAGACAGAGCTGTTGGATCATAATACAAATGTGATTCTCATTACAGGTCTCTCTGATACGCTCACCATCACGACGCTGGGCATCCCCAGTCACTGGGAAGGCATAAGGGGGTTTAAGCCAGCTCAAGTCCATTGCTCTCTTGAAAGCCCTTTTGGGTACTTGTTTTTGTACTCTAGGTTGGGCTGAGCCCTGTATACGCTCCCCCATGCTGGTCTAGTTTCTCAGGAAGACATTCACGCTCTTGCTGCTTTCCTGGACAAATATTTACACAGCCAGTTGATACACTCAGCTGAGAGTCAGCCAATCCCCCTAACTGTTCTAAGACTTTATCTTAAAAGCCACCTTCGGGTCCCCTTTGTCATAGCATGAGGTCAGCTTGCTTTGCCCCAGGTGTGGTCAGTCACTTCCCACATTCTTCCCAGAGCTTCACAAGCACATCACCCCTGCCTGTCTCCACTGAGGCGTCTCAGGAGTTTATTGATCCATCACATGGAGAGAAGAGCTGGCAGCGTATAGAATCTGGAGTTTGGGGCATTTGCCTGTGTGTAAGAGAATTATCTTACGACTTCTGCCTTAGGTGGAGGAAGTAATGGAATACGAGTGTATTTCTTCCCAGGTTCATGCCCTGACCTTAGAGGTGTAATATTTTCGCCTTTGACCTGGCAGATACTTGCTTTATGTAACACAAAACAGAGTGATAGGAACAGAGAGAGACCAACTTAAGAAGACCATGTAGCCTAATGACTGTGTCAATATTTGGATTCCATATCCAAGTAACTGTCAGTGAATGATGAGGTAAAAAGAATATCTCCACCACCACCAAATGCTTTCTGTGAAAAGTGCCAAAATCCCTTTCTGAACCTAGTGTGAAAAGTCAAGCTGTTTCTTCCAAGTTTCTTTTTATGCTCTAAATAGTACTGTGAAGGTCTTGAATTAATGAATTGATTCTCTTGCTTTCCCCCACCCCCAATAAAATTACTGACTTAATTTTTCAATTAGCTGTTGAAGCTGCTTAGACCACCCAATTGGGAATCATCTGAGGATTTAATTTTTGGTAGAAACATTACTTAAATAGATTAGAATGAATTAAATTTGGTACTCAAGGGAATCATGGCCTTTAGTGTTTTTGTTAGTTTGTTTTTGCTATACTGGGACCATTTGTTCAAACAGTATTTTATGAAGTGACAGTACCATATATCACGATGGAGCATAAATGTATATGTTGTTTTAGTATAGAAGAGTCTGACCTATCAGTAGTGGATAGTTTTTAGAGATTGAGATCACAGATTTTTTTCAGTTGTGTAACTGTTTTACTTAGTAGCCCCCAAATAATATTAATCTGAAAATTTTAGGGCTTTTTGAAAACACAGATTAAATCCTCAGTAATATTCTTGCAGTACGAGTGCAATGGTTTGCTGTGTTTACCAATGCAGGAACAATATATAGGAAAGTTAAGAGATTTGTCTAAGGCACTGCAGTAAGTAGAAGACTTGATTTATGCCTGCGACTAGACTGCTAGCTGCTTGCTTCTGTGTACTAAGACCAGTGTTTCTAACTCAATTTGCTCAGTTTATGCTTTGACATCTGAATGGGTGACCTAACTGCTGAAACTGCTGATGTACTGACATTATGTTTACTTCCTGTGAAAGTCAGGATTTATTTAAAAGTATAATTTCAGACACTCAAGATGGTAAATGGATGAGATGATCTAATCTGTAATGCTTTCTTCCCTGCTTTCCAGTAAGAAGAGCATATTGCTTTCTTTCTCTCTTAATGTCTGAAACAAAACAAAAACATGGTTTCATCTGTTGGCTAGGCAGGTGATGCTGATACAAAACTGGTACTTTGCTTAGTTTGAGTGAGGAAATCTTGGGTTTTAGTACTGATTCTGTTCTTAAGTGACATACTGTATCTGATGAAACATTGTTTGAGGTGTTTTTTGACGTTGCGGATGGCTCTCATATCACCCATTTTAACATTACAATGGGCCAAAACTTTCCATTATATGTCTTAAATGTCTT
The DNA here is from genome assembly GCF_000737465.1 of Haliaeetus leucocephalus. Lineage (NCBI taxonomy): Eukaryota > Metazoa > Chordata > Aves > Accipitriformes > Accipitridae > Haliaeetus > Haliaeetus leucocephalus. The sequence goes on along the minus strand of NW_010972909.1, from coordinate 6,339,826 downwards.
TTTGAGGGAGTTTTGTAAATTTTCTGCCAAATGATTCAGTGGAGGGAGGGCACTTCAAGGAAAAAGGAATATGGTTTTCTATTTTTCCCTAAATTTGTAAGGATGTTTTTGGAAGAACTAGCTTGGAACAGGAACTCAATTTGGCTGAAGTGGCTTTTACTTGTTATACCTGTGAAGGTAGACATAAATTTGTCCCTAATTATTACCCTTTCAAAAAATAGTCTGTTAAGCATCTTAGAGGCTTGTTTAAGCTTCACAGCTAAAACATTTGAAACATACCCCTGCATTATGCAAAAAAAGGCCTTCTGGTGTTGTGGCCTTGTCTTCTGTGGGATGGGCTATGGTTTGGTCTGAGCACACAATTTTAAAATGGAGATTTTCTTTCATGTTGGTTATACCTCCTCTCACTGACACAAAGGCCTGAATGGAGTAAATCACTCAATTCAACTGTAGCTGGGACAAGAAGAGTGAAATTGTTTTGGGATTGGGAGCTGTGATATCAGTGGGGAAAAATCTGGTGTGAAGGCAGCGTGCTTTGCAAATGTGCTGGAGCAAGAAACAGTAACAGGAAGTGATGGCAGTGAAACTCCTGCTACGTAAGAAATTGCTTTCCTCAGGAAAGAAATTGGAGCTGGAAACCAATGGGAACATGGGTTGTTGTCATGGTTTAACCCCAGGCAGCAGCTAAGCATTGTGTAGCTGGTCGCTCACTTCTCCCCTCTCCCAGTGGGATGGGGAGGAGAATTGAAAAAAGTAAAACTCGTGTGTTGAGATAAGAATGATATAATAACTAAAGTAAAATAAAATAATAAAATATAATAATAATAGTAATGAAAAGTAATATAACAAAAAAAAGGGGGGAGAAAGAATCCAAGAAAAGACAAGTGATGCGCAATGCAATTGCTCACCACCCTCTTGACTGATGCCGGAACAGCAATCTGCCCATCCTGGCCAACTCCCCCCAGTTTATATACTGAGCATGACGTTCTGTGGTATGGAATATCCCTTTGGCTAGTTCGACTCAGCTTTCCTGGCCATGCTGCCCCCCCCCAGCTTCTTAAACACCTGCTTGCTGGCAGAGCGTGGGAAACTGAAAAATCCTTAACTTAGGATAAGTGCTACTTAGCAACAACTAAAACATCAGTGTGTTATCAACATTATTGTCACACTAAATCCAAAACACACTGTACCAGCTACTAGGAAGAAAATTCACTATTCCAGCCGAAACCAGGACAGTTGTGTGTTGCAACTTCTTTGGGAAGAGGTGCAAACTGAACAAGGAGCCCCAGATGGAAAATGCATTTAGAGACAAGGCAGGAAACTGAGGGGTTAGGGTGGTATTCAAAATTGCAGGCAAAGGAGCTACTTGACAGTAGGAGAAATTTGTAGTTTGGAAGTTAACTGGAAAAATAAGGAGAATAGAATGAAGGTGGGACAGAAAGGAAGTGGAAGCACAGGTGTTGCATCTAGGGGGATGAATCCTATGGGGGGTGAGTGGGGAGTGAGAAATGGGGGCAAAGCAAGCTGCATGCAGTAGTTGTTGACTTCTAATGCCTGAAGTGGAATCAAACTGTCCGGAGCTTTTCTCTCCTACAGAGAGACATTCCTCTGCCAGTTGGTTACACAAATATTTGCTGACAGTGGAACTCATTCACCTTAAGTGCTGGTCTGCATAGAGGCTGCTGACACTTAGCTGTCAGCGCGAGTGTCAAAGGTCTGTATGGTAGATGAAACTGTTCTAACCCTCACGTGCTATTCCACCAGTGTCATGCATGTGTTACTTAGATGCCAAGTGATGAAGTTTGCTTTTGATTATCTGCAAATGTAAAGATAAAATACTAGTGTGAGCAGCAACAGCAAATACTCCCAAATTAGAAATTGGCAAAAACAAATTTTGCATTTTTGACTCCATATTGTTTTCAGATACTACATTTTAAATTACTTGATCATGTGCTACTTTTTTCATCAGCCTCCTTCAAGAACAGGATGTTCTCTGGAAATGTAACTTGTAGCATAGTGAAGGAGAGGACAATTTGTAGGATGCCTTCTTCGTGGTTACAGCAATTTGTGACAACTGAAGCAGAACATTGCTGGAAGAAAAGTGTTAGTCTGGTGATTTAAATTGGACTGTTCAGAAATTGCCTTTAATTGCAAGTTTTTGCATTTTCTGAGTGTCCAGACTTTGGATACTAGGATCAGCTTTGTGAAAGTGCTGAATACTTGCATCCACAAATAAAATCAATCAGAGCAGCATCAGAACTGAGAAATCATGGTCTCCCAAACGTGGCATCTAGAATTCCTTCTTTAACACTTACCACTGGGTTTCCCTTCGCCATATGGGAAGTCAGTAGAATGCTCACTGGTTTCCTGTGGTGTTGACAAAATAAATTAAGATTGTGAAGCACTTAGATGCTACTGTGATAAGCACATTAAATAAAACTCAAGAAGAAATTAATAATGGTGTCTTTCAAGCAAGGATTTCAGTATATCAATCCATGGACTACACACTGAACAATATAAAAGAAAATACAGTGCTGAGTAGCTGCTTGTTAAGTGAGTGCTGTACCTCCTGTGCACATTAGATAAATGCTGTGGGGAAAAATAACGTTTGTTTGTGTAATTGAAGACAGTATGTGGGTGGGGTAGCAGATCAATGCTACAGACATATCCTTAGTTGTGGCTTTTTATAACCTTTATGTGCTTGACTTTGTGGCTTCAATAGTTTTCTCTTAATGTAGCTTTTTAATGTAATATTGTATACACACATTCTTTATAAATAATGTATGTGCAGTCACACAGGGACTGTGCTGGATGCATCAACACTGTTTACTAGCCAGGCTTTGGAATACGTGGATGTAGGGAAAAACAGGACTGATGCAATGATAACCAATTACTTGGGTAACCCAGTACTCTGTCTTTGAGTAGTAGTCCATGGATACATTTACAGTCAAGATATGTACAGATGTATCCTGTCAGTGAGACTGAGGAATTATTTTACCTGTCTAAATACCTGGAGAGGTTGCACTCGTGCCTTGTTCTCCCTTATACTTGTTTCATGGATATGTAAATTGGCATGTCCCCATTGTTCCTCTACTTCTCAACTGCTTTGGCAAATGGTTTATTCCATTCCTGGAATTCTTTTTGTTTCGGTTCTTTTGACAGCACTGTTTTCAGTGTTTGTATTTCATATTTTATGAGGTGCCTTGCAGACTGTTTTTCATGGTTAAGAACATCTTCATATTATATATATAAAAAATAATGTATTACTTTTGGATACCAACACAAAGTACTGGACTTTTTGTTCCTGGACGAGGAACAGACCCACAGGGTGAGCTATGTTCTTAGTTCTGTGGCCAGGCAGGATGCCGTGCTTTGAGTTGAGTTTTTTTTTCTTAATATGAAGCAGGAAGGGACCACTAGTGAACCTGACTGAGCCTGCTATGGTAGAAACAGTCAGTCGTTACGATCCTGAAATTATTTTTTAGGAGTTCCAGGATCTCCTGCACCAACCACATGTATCTTTTAGCTCACTGTTCTAGAAAGCAGAGCCATCCAAATCTTACCTCTTTGTGTTTTTGAGGGGTGGCTTTCATTCCTGTATCATGCCTTTTCCTTCTCACTGAAGAAGGTTTTTATTAGTAACAAAAAAGGCCATATCAGGTTCTCCTGCTAGTCTTACGATGTGTCCCTGTTTCCCTGACTCAGATGATATTTGTGAATATCCTGTAGACTAAAATGGAAGGTTTAGCTCTCCTTTGCCTGGGTTGCAATCCATCTCTGCTTATTCTCAGTGAGACAGAGTTTTTGGCAGTTGTATCTTAAAAATTCTTTAAAGGTTTACAGTAGTTCTTACTCGTTCTGCAAAACTAGATTCAGACTCAACTCAGGACCTAAAGGGGACTACCCTTTGTGCCCCTGATAACTTTCTGTGTCTGCATCTTTCTATGAAGGACTATATTGTTGGATGACTGCTTCCGCCAGGAGGATGGAATGGTGGTGAGCAAGACCTATTTTCAGTTGTTTATTTATAGATTAACAATAAAAGCTTCCCCACCGCGCCTACCCCCC
>NW_010972909.1:6254657-6335748 GCF_000737465.1 Haliaeetus leucocephalus | reverse complement strand
CCCCGTCCCCCCCCCCCCCCCCGTTACTTTGCTTTCCAGACAGGGTTTGCCTTTACGATATACTGAATTTCTTTTTAAATCTCTTTCCAAGTTTCACAGTGGTCAAGGAATCAGGCTGTGGTTCCCCCCTCCAGCTGTCAAACCTATAGGTGCACTTTCCACTTTCAGCATGAAGAATTTTATTTTTTTAATGACTGTAAAAACTTGTTAGATGATGATTGTGCAAAAGAAAGAAAGTACATTTCCCAGTGAACCCACAAATCCAGTTTGAGCTGTGAAATAGTGCATTGTGGAGCATGCATCCTACTGTTGCAGCCACATAAGAGGCCAGACACACTGCAGGAGAATGCCACAGAGAATCATAGAATAATTGAGATTGGAAGGGACCTTTAAGAGTCATGTGGACCAACCTTTTGCTCAAAGCGGCCAACTTCAAAGCTAGAGCCAGCTCTGAAGTTAGATCAGATTGCTTGAGGCATATCTGGTTGGGTTTTGAATATCTCCAGGGATGAAGCCTCCACAACCTCTCAGGGCAATCTGTCACAAGGTTTGACCACCCTCACGGAGGAGGGGAAGAAATCCAGATATACGTTCACAGCTGTGTTTGCAAGTTGTATCTGTTGCTAGTCTCTTGACTAACTCTGTGCGCTCCAAAGCAAAGCTGCATGTATGTGATCCTCTCCTTTCTGTGGAGCACAAATGCTCCTCACTTTCACAGCCTGTCCTTCTGAAAGAGCCTTTATCTATTCACCAGAGTACTCCAAGCACGCGAACTGTCCAGCTGCCAATGAGGAGAGATTATGGGCTGGAGTCATGGTGTAAGCGTAGGTAGAAAGGTAGAGAGAAGTGACTTAATAATGACTGGAAGTTTTTGAGATGTGCATGTTCATATCCTGCTTCCTTTTGTTTTTCTGTCAATCTTCCCAGGATCATTCTGGCCTAAGACTGAAATGGTTCTTTGTGCACTCCTCCTTACATGCTTGGGACTAAAGGTGAGGCAGGATTCTGAAAGTGCATGCCCTTTGTGGATGCTTTGAGGTGAATAAGGTCTGTGGCTGCAGGCAAAAGGGATGCTGTACGTGTAAACTGCATGTCTTAATGCTTGTAATTGTTTGTCGTGCTTGAACAAGGCTGGCAGCTGGGTCTTCATAGCAATTTTGCTGCAAATTTTTCTTACCTGACGGAGTGGGAGCCACTGGAGAATGTATTATCTGCATAGGACAGGAGGGCTAGAGTTGGAGAAACAGAAATCAGTCTGACAGGCTTGTTTTTACAAAGTTGGAAGCTGGGCTAGCATAGTGACTATAGAGTTGTAAATGCAGGAAGAAAAACACCCCACCTCACTATAGACAATTCTATGGTCTCAAAATGGCACTATCTTGACAATTTAAGCTGTTGAGATCATTGGTGTCGTTGCTGTGATCCAGCCTCCTCTGTTGCAGTTGACACCTGGATTGATCAGATCCTACAGTGAGCTGGTTCAGCTTGCAATACCGGCAGAAAACGAATTCCACAAAAGAACAGAATAGCTTCCTGCTGGTGTAGGAAGCTTACCTGCTTACTGGTGGGTCTGATGAGCAGTAGTGTGAGTGATAGGGAGTGGGTGTTACTACATGCCACTATAGGGTTGCATGGGACTGGAGAGTAGGACTGTTGCAGCAATAGAGTGACTTCAGTTGTCTTTGAACCACAACCTCATGTGAATGTTTTGTCCAACACGGGGATTTCTAAAGAGGAGCTCATTTCTTCCCCTTTCTTGCTTGGGTCTTCCAAGGTGCATAGCATGCAGTTAAGCCTTTTCCTCTAGAATTTTTAATCTTTTTAAATTGTTAGAGGCAGAGCCTAGGATTGAAGATTGAATGTAAATTATAATTCTGTTACTGAGAAGGGATCAAGAGTGGCATTTGGTAATGAGATTTCTATGATTGTGTTGCTGTAAAGTGGAAGAGCTTGAAGAAAAATGTGATCTGCAAATGTTTAAAGGAGATTCTTAAAGGAATCTGTGGAGGAGTGAGATAAATGAACGAAGGAGACTTGTCATACCTGATGCTGGTAAAAAAGCTTCAGTTTCCCATCTCTGCTGTTGATTAGTTTGTGGCGAGATCAGTAGCCCCTTAGTGCTTTTTGTTTCTTTGTAAATTGGGCAGATGCTTGTTTCAGAAAAGACAAGACAAAGACAGCTTTAGAGCTTGCACTGCAGAGTAAATGCATATAAAGATAGTTATCAATTTGTAGGGAGTGGTAAACTCAGGGCTAAATTTACAATCTAGAGATTAGTGGTAAGATAGCTAATCTCTTCAATGTGTTGCCTTCAAAGGTCAAAACAAGCTGACAGTGGGGGGATGTCCCTTCTGCTTGCTTTAGTCTGCTGTCTGTGAGTACCATACTACCACTGCATGATTTTTTTCATTTGACTGGTCTGGTTGGAAGGACTGTATACTTGTGTAATTCTGAGGAGCATTTTCTTTTAAGATACTTACAGATTGTGTGGCGTGTCTTAATTAGGGAACATAACTAAGCAAATGTCTTAATAAGTTAACATCTTTTTGGCACTAGGTGGAAGCTTCTGCATCCAGAACAGGTGAGAAATAATACTGTGGTGTTGTACTTGTATTTTCATTACAGTAAGGGCATGGAGCACATGTGCAGCTACTGCCGTGTAGTTTTCACCCTCTAAAGCTCGGAAGAGGAAACAAGTCCAGTGAGAGAGCTTACACAGGTGTGGGATAAAGGGAATTCTTCCTTCTCTAGCTTTGCTTTGTGTATGGTTTTACATTAATGTCTGTCAAAACTAAGAAATTTTGGGTTCTAGCTTTTGGTCTAGAACAATTATTTTATTTATTTATTTATTGATCTATTTATTGAGTAGGAAAATGCTGTACTCGTGAAGAGACCTGAAACTGCTGTATAGTGTGTATCTGAGTAAATAAAGTTCTAATCTGACACACACACACAAAAAAAAAAGAGTTACAGAATCTCCCTGGAGATGGGAGTTGATGTTATCTCCGCAAGCTTTAGAGTCAGTTTTAACCCAAAATTTTCTTGAAATATCATGGTTAAATTCCTTCCTTTAAGACGAACACATTTTTCTCCAAAATAAGTGCCTCCAATTCATAAATTTAATGCAATTTTGACTAGAAAGTCCTTAGACTGCAATGACAGGTCAAAAGAGTAAGCTGAGGGGGTCCTTCCATTCCCCAGAATTCAGGCTCAGTTAAACATGTTTAGGAACACATGGAAAGGACAGGTAGTTGGATATTATTTATTAGAAGTGTCTGACAATATAGAAGTGCTTCTAGATGTCTTTTCTGTTATGAGAGATAATGAAGGATACATGTCTGTTACAAATTGAAAACTCACCTGCGATGCTTCTCCATTCAGCAGTTTGCTTCAGTAATAGAAGTATGAATTATTGAGATCAAAGAAGGTATTGTTTGGTAGCAGAGAGAGATGAGGTACATAAGTTATGCATTTTAAAAGTATTTAGTAGATTTTTGGCATTGCAGGGAAAATTTTAGATTAATCTCAGATGGGAGGAGAACCCTCAGCTATTCTGGGTTGCTTGAATTCTTTCTCTGGTTTCTTTCTGCTTTTGGAAAGACCTTTCCAATTATCAACTTTTTTTCCAGGTGTGTCCTCAATTTTTTTCTTCACCTGCTATTTAAAATGAACAGAAATTGGACATTTAAACCATGGGAGAGACTGACTGACTGCTAAGAGGGGAGTCACTTTGCAGTAATGTTAGTTTATATATATTTAGTCTCTAGTCTTGTTCTGTAACATCTCAGACTTGCATTTTAGGATGGGATTGTTCAACGCTTATGACTTTCTGCATTTGAGGGTGGGGGGATTCCAGAACTTGTTATTTCTAAGGCTCTCTGTTGGTGGGCTCTGGATAGATGATACACAAGGACAGCTATCTGCCACAAATGGGTGTTCTGTCAATAGAGTATGATTTAGACTTTTAAAACACTGTAGAGCGTGCTTATTTGACACAGGAGTGTTTTGAGATCTCCTAGTGGGAGCCGTACAAAAATCCTGACGAGATACAAGAGGTCTCACGTACAGCCACACAGAAACTAAAAGATATGTCTGGATTATAAACAGATATCTGTTTTTGCTTTTGAAGTGTGGTCTGTGCTGAGCAGTGGTTTTAGGTAAAGGTTTCATCATAAAGCCTTGCTAAATTTAAAGCTCCTGGCTTCCAAAATGGGGAGCCTTTGTCTCCCTCTGTCACCCCTGTTCCCAGTGATGCCATCATTTCTTCTTGTGCAGGCACTTCCACTCATCTGCTAATCACAGGCTAATTAAGTTTGCTAAAAAACCTAACCTGTTTCCACCTGTCAATTTTTGACATTCAGGTTGGTTGAAGTGGCCAGTGGTGCAAGCATGTGAGTACCAAAGCTGGCCCTAGGTGCAAGAAGTAGGGAGATGAGTATAGGAATATCTTCTTTTGATGACAGAGCATGTTCCTCTTGTTATGTTTGCTGTGTGTTCACTTTTCTCTTATCTTAGCTCTGGCTACTGCTGAGTCTCTGTAACTGATGGGTGTTTGGTTGGGTTAGGACCCTGCTGCTTTTGTCAACTAAAGCAGGTCAGATAAGCAGGAGAGAGGTAAATAGGGGGGAAGAGGACAGCTTTTATTTCAGATCCCAAGTTAATGATTCTTCTAAGTTTCTTTACTACATACTAAGTTTTGCAGGTCTATTCCAGTCACATCTCTGTTTTATAGATATGTAACTTTCCCTTTCTTTCTCATCCCTGCTTTTTTCTTAGACCTGGTTCATGCTGCCTTTGACATATTAATATGATATTTGCTTTTTGTTTGGGAGTGCTAATCTGTGTTTTCAGCGTATTCACAGATAGTTAAAACATTGAGTTTTTGAGACCATTACAATTGTGTACAAAGTATTTATCATAAATATTAACTTTGAAATAGTTTTGGTACCATTTTGAAATGGTCCAATTTTCAGTGTGTGTTTAGGGTTTTTCCTGCTTGTCGGTACGAGACATGAGAGACGTATCAACACATCTTTGGTTCACACAATGTTCAGTTGTCAGGATAGCATATTAATTTGATGTTCACATCACTGCAGATGATATGAATATCTTTTTAAACTGATGATCTTATTTAAAAACCATAACGTAAAAGACAAAACACAATCTAAAGGAAGTAGTACAGAGTCCTCTCTAAATAAATAAATAAAATCCTTAAATGTAGGGCTGTATTCCTGACCATTCTCACAGCTTTCTGTTACAGTTTCTGAAAAGTCTTGTTCAGTGATATCCTGCTCTGCAAGATATGTATTCTCAGTAGATACAGACAGATCTCAATTGTCACACTGGTTCCACACTTGGCTCAAACTTTTTTTTATGACTATGTAACAAATGAAACTTAGAAATTGCTCTGGGGTGAAAAAGAAGTGTTGCTGGTTTGGTATTATTTCAGAGTAACTGCCTTATCTGATTCACTTTACAGCTGCTTGAACATTGCTGCTAGCACAAAAGAAGGAGCAGCATGAGGAGATAGAGTGTGAGTACTAGGAGCAGAATAGGACCACTTTTTTGAATGCCAGTGCAAACTCAGGTCTTATGACTCCGCAGCTACAGTATGAAGTGAAAAATGCAATAAAATGCTTCCTAACATAAATGCAGACTGTTGCTGAAAGAAATGGTCCTGCTGTCCCGACTGCTCGGTGAGCTGAGTTAGCTAGTTATCAAATACAAAAATAATCACTGGTTTTCTTTTTCTGCTCCCCCCCGAGCAACAAGCTGATCTGACTTCTGTATGGTTGTGTGATCACTAGGTCTGATGCAAGGTGAGAATTGGGAGTATGGGGGTACAGGAGATGAGGTGACTGCTTTTTGCTGCAGCATGCAGTTGAACCAGGTTAAATACCCATGAAACTGTGTATTTTATTTGAACAGTTCTCTTTTCTGGAGTCTTATCCATGTTTTATGAGGTTTCCCTACATAGAAAGGTTTCTGTTATCTTTAGGGAAGACCGACACCTTACAGCATGTTCCAGACATTTTTGGAGAAACTGCATTAACCCCCTCCAATCCATCAGCATTTCTTTGTACTGTTTTTGAGCAGGTGAGGTTACTGAAGCTATAGCACAGCATTTCCACTCCCGTGATCTACAGAGTCAGACTTCGAATCCGTATGTTAGCACTGAAACAGTCTCACTACTACTGATGTGCAAGCTTTTCCTGATTGTGGATACTACTGTTAACAGTCTGTGTTACTGTCAAACTTGGGAATTGTAATCAGGCATCAAAAAGGCATTCCTTGTTTTATTAAATGTATAGTCTTAATATATTAAAGGAATGACGCAAACCCTTTCTCTCAGCAAACTTTTGAGCTTAAAATCTGGAATTACTTCACAGCATTTAACACCATTGATCACTGGGGAGAGCAACACAAGAAGTTGATAAAGCAAATAGCAAAAGTGCTGTCTTAGAACCTCTTTTAAATTCCTTTTGAGAGCTTCCTTTCATATAGTTTCTTAAATGTTGCTTTCCTCTCTTACCTTTTTGTATTTTGCATTTGTTGTTTTCTTTTCTTCTGGCCAAGATTTTTTTTTCCTTCCTCTTAGAGAAGAAGCTAATAGCTGAAAGATAATAAAAGACACTAAATGCTTTTGGGTTTTTCTATTTTTTTCTTGCTAGGGTTAGACTGTCCTGTTTTTTTCTGTTTTGGACTGAGATTCCTTCAAGAAAGCGAAAGTTACTTTAAGCATGCTGCAACAAGCTTGGTAGTAGCAGTGGCTGATGAACCTGTTGTTGCTAGTCCAAATAATAATCTCTAAAATCCTGGTCTCTTTCAGAAGTCATCTGAAAGATATTAAGATGACTCTGACACTGAAAGAAGTAGAGGAAAGCCTTCACTATTATCCTTGCCTACATGTTTTTGCTTCTGTGCTGCCTTCTCTTTCCTGTGGATTCAGGTCATCGTGTAGGTGTGCAAATACTTTTGCAGGTAAAGTGGAGAGGCATCGTGGGATTTGGAAGCAGCAGCTGCAGTAGCAAAAGAGCAGGACTGTTTCTTTCGGTGGTAGCGCTGACTTCTGCTGATTTATAGTGTTTGTGTCTGAGGGTGGTGGTTTGTTAGGTGTTACTGATTGGACTTCCACTGCCCAAAAGGCAGTCTTACTCCTCACCTCTCCTTGTCTGTGCATACCCACCCTTTGCTCTTGCAGGATGGGATCTGGTTAACTGAGGTCTTGCCTCACAAAATGTCTCAGGTAAGTAACTGAGTGCAAAAAAACCTGAATGATGCTCTGCAAATGTAGCTATCTGACCTAACCCACTGAGAGGGTGAGACAAGTGCCAGAAATAGAGCCAAGGACAGTGGAACTGTATGGTCAGAACAGGGCAGTATGAATGCCTCCTTTGGGTTCAGTGGTAAGTTTGTTCTCTAGGCTATCTTGTGAAACCTCACTCCAAAGTTAGTTTCACTTTTTTTTGGCTTATGCTGATTTAATGTGTTTCTATTACTCAAAGTAGCAGTGGTGTTCTCCCTCTCATCATGCCTTATTTGTTTTTTTCACAATGTTGATACTAACAACTGCAAAGCTATGGTAAGCTGAAAACTTCACACTGTCCCTCCCTCCCCCAAATTGGCTTCCTCTTGGTCACCAACATCTGGACAAAGGAGAGATGATGGGAGCACATTGCTGGTAGTGTGGTAAAAGACAAGATTGTCCTTGCGTATGTCAGCTCTGGCTTAGATCAGATCAGCTTAAACTGATCATGAAACCCAAGGTTTTTTGGTTTCTATATGTAAAAACAAGAAAAAGTATTTGTAATGTAGTTGCTAGAAATAAATTTTAAAGGCATATAGTGAGCGAGGGCAGCATATGTAAATCCTGTTACTGAGCCTGAGCTTTCTCTTCATATGAAGAGTCATTTATATTCCTTGAGAGCTTTGTTGGGAAATCTAATAGACAAAAGATAATCTAATCACTGCAGTGGCTATATATAGCATGTGTACATGCATATACTTGTATAAGACTTGGGGGACCTTTTTGCAACATTCAAGTCAAAACCATCTCCTTTGCACTCAATCATTAACTTGAGCTATGAGAGACTTCGCTTTGTTATAATTCAAATAATTTAGAACTTTGATCAACAGCAACACTTCATTTTTAATTTCAGTAAATTTAAATGGATCTCAGCCTGAATATTTTATCTTTGAGTTTATGCTATGGAAAATATTTAAAATTCTTCTAACTTTGTCCAGCAGCAAATTAGAAAAGCAGATGTGTGAAGAGAACTTCGAATAAACTCAGTGGGAAAAGCAAAAATTGACTTTCAAGATGTTTGTAATCACATCTTTTCCAACACTGTTTTGTTTTGTTTAATGAATCTTTTGATTCTGCTTTTGTGGTGTTTTTCTTCACAGTTTTTTTCACAATGCTCCATTTAAAATGCATCTTAACAGTTAATATCACTAAAGCATCCATGTTTGGGAATAGGGCTAAAACACTGTATATTTCTTTCTATACTTGTTTGGATGCCTTTTAAGTAGTCTCTGGAAATATTTTTTTTTGTTAGTGATGCAAAGTTTCTTAATTGTATGAGTGTTTATATAGATAAAATAATGGTAGCTAAGGTTTTAACATTATTTCAGTATAGTTTCCATGTTTATATACCTACCATAAAAGCAATTCTCAGAGCAAGATGGTGGTCTAGAATTAATTTGTGTTTGTTATGTACCTTTTACATACGTTTTTATATTTGGGTCCATTCACATCACATTTATGCATGATTCTAAAGAAGGGCTTGTGGTTTGGGATTATAAGCAAACAATGTATTGTGACTAGAAATGTAGCTCAGAGACACAGATCTAGCCATCATCAGTCTACTTAGTATTGATTTAGTGAGGTATGCATATAGGCATCTGGTCTGCTTCCCCCTTGTGCCCCAAAAGAACCCCTAATCCAGAATGGCCGTAATCAGTTTGAGCATCATCGTCCTTCCCAAGTTTTTGACCATTTTCAGTAGCCCACGCATTTCTAAGAATGATGCCGTGTTCTTCCTGGGTGAGGGAAGAGATCCCTGGAATCTGGGAAGGGACATGAAGTAGAGCTGGTTTAACTCGGGTACCTGCTTGCCTTCTGTTTGGGGCTGCAGCAGTGGTCCTTTGTGAAAGTTTTCACAATGCTTGCGTTAGGAATTTATAAATTGAAGCTGAAGCTGCTCCTCTTTATTTCTCTGCTTTCTGTTTCAGAATAGAATGGTGTAGTACTGTTCTAGAGAGATCAGTTTTGTCTCTGCTATGTGTGATTTCATTTGAACTGCTGAGCTATGGAAGTGTATCTTGGCGAGAAAGCCTTTTTGGTTAAGTTTGTGTGGAGAAGGAGATCGAGGTCATATTAAACCCATAGGGTTAAGTGCCAGAACCTGTTAATTTGGTTTGAAAAATGAGTGAGTAGGATAGAAAGGGAGAGCATATGAACTTAAAACACCCAGCACAGAACTATTGTAGAAATCTGTTTCTGTGTAGAGTAAAAGATAGCTTGGTAATACTGGATATCAAAGGGCCTTTTGCATAGCAGTGAAATTTTGGAGAAACTGTAACAACTTAGTGTTCAGACTAATAAACTGTGGCTGTGAGGTGGTAGAGTGATGCAGAGGAGAAAATGCCCGTGCAAATCCCAAGCGGGAAGTTTAGTTTGGTGTTAGTAAATTGGTGAATTTCTAAAAATTCAGCGCTTAGCTGCTCTTCAAAGGTTAAGTTCTAGTTTAAATAAATTTCTGTTTAAAGTGCTGTATTTTACTACCTATCACCCCATTTGTGGGCATTTATGTTGCTTACATTTGTTTTATAAGATAGATATGTAAGGCTAAATCAACATTTTGCAGCAGGCTTTTGAGGTATACAATAGTATTTTGTTAACGTTAATTCTACTTTGTTAATTATTCCTAAATTCTCCCACTCTCTTAGCAGAATGTACGTTCAAAGTATGCTGAGTTTGAAAAATTAGAGGTCTAGTTCTGTTTGAGTTTGGTGAGGGAGTGCATGTCTTGTTTTGCCAGTAATCTGCTGTTAAAGTTTGGGCATTTCCCTTTTGTGCTTTAAGCTTGCTTTTATGTGGCAATTAGGATGAAACACTTTTAATTTTCTGTAAGTAAACTGTAAGTAATTATTAAACACTTTAGAACTTTAACACAACTATTATGCAGTGTCTTGCGGCTGATGGATGTCGGGAGGATGAATGAACCAGAAATAGGAATGCACTACTTTGAGAACAGGTGTGAATCTAGGTTTGTAGAAAAAGTCAGTGATTTTTGTTAGAACAACTGATAATTGGGAAGAGCAGGTAGCAGAATGTGATGTCCTCAAAATATGAGGAAAGGTTTGTGTGCTGAAAGGCTAGCCTGTTTTTCCCAGCTGAATTAAGTTGAATTCATTATAGCCTGCTTGCTGAGTGACTGTTCATTTGGGAAACGTTAGCAACTCCATGGATGGATGGATGAATAAATTGGTGTAACGAAGTTGAGAGAGCTGGAGACTTTCAGGGTAGCATACAGATCTCTGAGGAAAAATCTCAGTAATATTTTTGGAAATTCTCAGTCCCTGTTAGCTCCTGTTGGGAATGTGATGGGAGCTGGTGTATATTTGGTGGTTTTGAAAATTTGATTCAAATTTTATTTTTCAAATGCTGCGTGCACAATGACCATGCATTATTCCACTCATTTGCTATGCCTGTTAGAAATATATTCCACATACTCGAGCTGTCTGAATACTGAAACATTTTTTTCCTGCTTCGTTTTACTTACATGTTTCAGAGCAGTTGGCATTTATTGAAGTTATTCTTCTGAGAAGTGGCTGCTTATGGCAGCTGTGGCCGCAGAGGCAAGGATGCCTTTTGTAGCTATCCATGCTCCACAAGGAATAATTAAACTTTGTTGTCATGTTTGGGCACTTCTCATAGTCACACAGTTCTCAGATAAATTCTGTAAAATGTGTATGTTTGGAAGTCAGTTTGAAAGAAGAAGGCTTAATGACTAGAATGTTTCCTGTTGCTGGATTCATGGCAGCACTGAACAGGGAACATCTGCAAACCCACCTTTTGTACATCATTCCCACTCTTTTGATCCATTTGATCAGAAATGTGATATGGTAGGAATGAACTTCCATGGGTAGCAAGACAATTATCAGTTGCCTTCAGGCATGGATTGAAAGGCTTGGTGTTTTTCATCATGGAAACCTGTTTACTGATTTAGGTTTTTCTAACGTACATATAGAAGGAGATGTAGTAATTCTCCCTGAGAAAGTTTCTTCTTCGTTACTCTTATGTCAATGTCCCTTCGGTTTCTTCCCCAGGCCATAGCTTCTGACATTTCCGCCTACCTTAGTCTTTTCATCTATCATAGTCTATCAGTTAATACTGATAATGGAAATTGCATAAAAATAGAAGCTTGATGTCAGTAATTTGATTTACATGTATGCCTACCCAGGTATCCTTCTGCTTGTGTATTAAATACTTAAGGCATTTAGCTCTGTGTCATGTACTATTTTATTGAAGAAGTTGGCTATGGTTCTTTTGGTTACAGACTGTACTTGAAGACTTGAATTTGACTCCTAAGTTCTTTGTGGTCTTGGTGACTCATTGCTTTTTTTGACTGTTATCCAAAGTTATAATTTGGAATGAAAATACTTCTATCAATTTATTTGATATTGCTGGGATTTATTTTTCGTTAAAAATGCCTGATGTTTGCTATAATGAGAGCTATAAAAGCTCTGTAATTATTTTTTATGTCATTTGCAAATCTTTGAGGTTTGAGACCTATCTCCTGAAACCGTGTTCCTTCTGTGAAAACATTTGCATTGTTTCAGCTGGAAGGACAATTGTTCGTAACATGCGAACTGGACATGAGATATTGCTTTGCAGTAGCTGTTACTCTGCTGGTGAACTGATTCTTGTAGAGATTGGAAGGGATTTGTGTAGAGTGCAAGCTGAACAGAATGAGTTTAAAAAATGTCTAGCAATTTAAAATGCTGCTTGGGTGCTGTGGTTTAACCCCAGCTGGCAACTAAGCATTGCACACCCACTTGCTCACTCCCCCACCACCCAGTGGGATGGGGGAAAGAATTGAAAAAAAAAAGTAAAACTTGTGGGTTGAGATAAGAACAGTTTAACAGGACAGAAAGGAAGAAGATAATAATGGAAAATAAAATGACAATAATAATAGCAAAAGAATTATAATACACAAAACCAGTGATGAACAACGCAGTTGCTCACCACTCACCAACCAATGCCCAGTTAATTCCTGAGCAGCGACCCCTCCCAGCCCCACTCCCCCCAATTTATATACTGGGCATGTATGGAATGTCCCTCTGGCCAGTTTGGGTCAGCTGCCCTGGCTGTGTCCCCTCCCAACTTCTTGTGCCCCTCCAGCCTTCTTGCTAGGCAGGAGAAGCTGAAAAATCCTTGGCTTAGTCTAAACATTACTTATGAACAACTGAAAACATCAGTGTGTTATCAACATTCTTCTCACACTGAACCCAAAACATAGCACTGTACCAGCTACTAGAAAGAAAATTAACTCTATCCCAGCCGAAACCAGGACAGGTGTGAATTAAGATGTTCAGAAGCCACAGAATGCCATCAGTGCAGAAGTGCTTCTTAGAGTTTCTAAAGCACAGGAAAGTAGGATCACTGGGTAGATGAAGCACCAATGCTTATGGATTATAATAGGTTTGAGGCTGCAGTTTAAGAATTTATGTGTTCTGGCTGTGGATGTGATTGACTCGCAGAAGCGTGTTTGGCTTGCAAGCTTTATGGGGTATTGTTACAATGCCTTTGTTTGGGCACTTAGCTTGTCCCAGTTGTGTAGTGAGATCCATTATTGTAGAATACCTTTACTGATGCTTAAGGTTAAGCATTTTGCCTTGTGTTTTGCTGTAGGGTGGGAACAAGCAAATAGTCAGCTTAGGAGTCTTAGATGACAGGCAGCCACTTGTTAAGTCACGGTAACTGTTTCATTTGTACGTCTGTATTTTGAGGCATTTCATTTGGAATGTGTGCCACCTAAATGATAACCCTCTTAAGAGT
Source organism: Haliaeetus leucocephalus (assembly GCF_000737465.1). Classification (NCBI taxonomy): domain Eukaryota; kingdom Metazoa; phylum Chordata; class Aves; order Accipitriformes; family Accipitridae; genus Haliaeetus; species Haliaeetus leucocephalus. Next base: position 6,322,682 of record NW_010972909.1, on the reverse strand, counting down.
TAGGCTTTTTGTGATTGTGAGATAAATTTGTCATAGGGAAGAAGACAGAAGGTACTAAAAAAATCCCCACATGTATGAATGAGGGCTGGGAAGTTCCAGAATTCTGTGTTGTTTCTGAAGTATGTGTATCCACCCTAAAATTGTACTGAATCAGTTTGTTGAGAGGCAACTGTCATCCTGAGTATCTTGCTATGCAAATAGGCTCTGCCATGTTAGGTATTACTGTCTCAAGAACTTTCTTAGGGTAGAGATATATGTCTTCTGATCTCACTGGTAGCAGCAGTAGAAGTTTCTGCCTCTTTCTTCCATCTTCATTAGAGTTTAATGCTGCATCCATTTTCTGTGGACTTCACAGGTTCATGTGATGGCTTCTACCTGTTTAGGTCAAAATAAGCCTTTTTAGCAGAGACCAGCTACTTCGTGCTTCAAGCTCACCTGCTGTTCTTTGGGAATGACAAGCAGCAGGACCAGTTGGGCCAGCTGATGAGGAATCGTGCATTTACCCACTCAGTTCTATCATGTGCTGCTTTGAGCTATCTTTGAGAGAAACTTGAGGCTTTTCGGCTTTATTTGAGAGATGTGATGTAACTGGTCAAGTTCATTCCCAAATGATTACAGCTCACATAGGAAAAACTCCTTTTGCACTTTCATCTGAATACTGTGATGGTTGCTGTATAATGTTAAAAAGTCTACCATGTTCTTCTTGGAGAGTTTATCTTGCAGAGGAAGAAACAAAGCAAGCTAGTACTGAGTGAAAGAACAGGTCTTGTTCAAGTGCAGGATTTACATCTATTTTTATAGTGTGATATTCTAACTCAGGAGTCTATCTCATGGGGCCAAAGAATACCCAAAAGTTTTATGGTAACCTAAGAAATTGTTCCCCAGGCACTGGTAAAATGGTTGTTCTATGTTGGTAAAGTTAGTATACTATTAGAGAAGCATGAAATCTCCCTTTCCTGGCTGTCAGTATTGGTGCTTCAGAGGACTGTATAGCTGTCTCTTTGCCGTGTGTGCAATGTCATGGGCATCTACTGAGAAAGCCAACAAATGGACCAACTTGTTGTCAAGGTAATTCTGTATGATTTGAACATCTGCCTTCTGCGTGTTTGTGAGGTCGGTTCATTGTCCACAGGCAACTGTGACTGTACCTCACTACTACTGTTCTGGGACCAGGATGGTACTGTTACTGTGGAAGAAAGAGAATTCATTCATCTCCATTTTCAAAAAAAGTTTAATTATCTCTTAACCATTCTTTAAGTAACATCTCTGTAACATCTTTTTTTTCCTTCCTCCCTCTTTGCATTCATGAATTGGTTCTTTGGAAAAGAAATTAATTGTATGCATTAATATCTTCTGTGTTACTGCTTTCAGCACATCATAGTGAATAAATAATATTTTATCAGCCCACTCAGCAATAATGACCATTAACCTGATTGTTAACTGCTGGGTCTCAGATGGAATGCTGAATACAAGCTTGTTCCAAAATGGCAGAATCTGGCTCTCCTTTTTACTGTAATGAAGCTGCTTCTGTTTGCAGTGCTGTGTTGCTGGGAGACTGCAGCTAATTTTTATGGCGCATGTCAGTAGTAGTGATTCAAATTATACATTTCATTGAGTAGCTTTTCTCTTTGTTTGTAAACTGCCTTTTATGAGGGGGGAGATTTTTTTTTTTGTTCTGGGGAGAACACCATCCAGACCAGAGAAAATGATTGAATCTGGAACAAAAGCTCAGATTATTCTGTTGATAACATCATTGTACTTCCAAAGTCACTCCAGGGGGGATGGTGGCCAGGCTGAATTACACCAGTCTGATAGTCAAGTCTAATGCAGGTATTCAGGAGAATCCCAGGTGAGGCATATACATCTCCTCAAACTGCTGGTTTTTTTTTTCAGGCTCCATGGTGCAAAACTTCAGCATGCGGTGTGACTTTAAAGCAAAACAACAAAATAGACTCTGACAGATCATGAATTAGAAAACTATGTAGTTTTGGTTCACAACAAAGATACAGTGGCAATTTTGGGGGTCCGTAGAAAATGCAGTCCTTTTTAAAATGATTATTACACAGCTTGCATGTGGATCAGGACATGCATGCAATTACAGTGGCAAAAAGTGGGTGTAGTTGAGTGTGCACCTAAATGAGAAAATCCATGTGTAAGGTGGAATCTGACTAATAACTTAAAAGTCTTTTGCTTGCTGAATCTGTACTCCTTTTCTGGCTAAAGGAGATGGTAGTCCATTTCCTGATGTTCACATTTTGCTTAGGTTTTTTAGCAGTGTCTTGTTTTTAATCTTGCTTGAGATGCCTCTATAAAATTGTGTGTGTGTGTCTGAATCCTGCTTGCTTAAACACGCAAGTCATGTCAGCTGCAATGCGGCAGTGCTTGGTGCTAATGAGGTGAGCAGCCAGAGCACCCGTCTGCTTATGTTTTCTCATCTCTGTGCAATTATGGCAATGGGGATTGGAAAAAGGGTTTTGGATTGGATATGGCTCTGTTTTGGCCTTTCCAGAGTGTGGTTCTGTGTACTCCTGAGGACTGGGTGGCATATTTCTACTTCCCTTTTGGGAGTTAGGTGGTTGCTTCATTATATTTAAGGCAAGCTATAAAATACATCCTGGCTGGGAGAAGAAAAGAAAAGGGGAAGTACAGAGAGGGGGACACCCTTCCTTCTTGCCCCCCCCAGCCTTTAATGCATCTTGAAATGAAATATATTGCTTGGTAGTATGTGTCTTCACGTTGAGTAGATGCAAGTCTGTATTTGAAAAGTAAAATCTTTGGAATAGAACTAATTGGGTAATTAATTTGGGCTAGTTCTGAATAGTTACAGCTGGCCTTTCATAGGCACAGAAATGCAGATGCACTGTGATTTCTCAGCTCACCTTCTTTCTTCTTTTTAACCCTTAAGGTGCTGACAACAGCGTGAGCTGTGTATTTTACACTGAAGTCAGAAAGCTTTACTTTGAACATAAGGCAAATAAAGTGAATATCAAATCCTATTTGTCTTTTCCCATCTTCAGATGCTAGGCTGTCTTCATCAAGCTTGATGCCTTCCCGTCCAATCCTATCGTATTCCCATTACTGCAGCCTGTCTTTCAGTGTTTCTTTTTCAGAGACATAGTCTGTAAAACTATAGGTCATGATTAATACATTGGTCTTGGTGGCAAAGCTGGCTTTCCTTCTAGTTCTGCCTTAATGTCATGGGGTGCTGCCCTGTTAGCTGATAAAATTATTTCTGAGTACGTACTTAATATAAATCAGATTGTTGAAATTATCTGTGTTAAAAATACTGCAGGTTTTTTGTTTTGTTTTTTTTTTAAGGGTCATATCTAATCTCTGTTACTTTGGCAGTATGTTGTGTAACGTGATACCACAAACAGAGGGATCAATACAGTTGGAATGGGGAAAGGTATGAACTGTATCATGTAGGCAAGAACCAGCGGTGTGAGGCAGGAACCTCCTGAGCTATTGTTACTGCTGATGTGAATGTAGTATGCAGCTAACACCCATAGAAAAGATGACGTGTCAACCTATAAAAAAATTCCTTAACCTTAGGAAGGAGGCCAAGATTCTGTGCCTTAATACAGTCTGTCCTTTGCCTAGTCCTAGTTTTAAGTGGGTTAAGAGTGACTTGTATGAAACAGCACAACTGATGAGATGCATTTTAGGGAGAGTTGCGCTATTTTAATGCTCACTGTTGAACTCTGGTATCTCTGTTGTGATCACATATTGTGCAGTATTTCTTTGCCTGTTTACCTTCTCCTGAAGACCTTGTAGTTGATTGGGGTGTTTTTCTCTTCCTTCTTTAGGTCTCCGGGTGAATGGGGAGCTCATTACTGCTTACCCGCAAGTGGTGGTTGTGCGTGTACCAACACCTTGGGTCCAGAGTGACAGCGATATCACGGTCCTTCGCCACTTAGAGAAGATGGGCTGTCGATTGATGAATCGTCCCCAAGCCATCCTCAACTGTGTCAACAAGTTCTGGACATTTCAAGAACTTGCTGGTCATGGTGTGCCTCTTCCAGACACTTTTTCATATGGTAAGGCTTTTGGATCAAACGGATAGCATAGTTACCTACCATAATGTATGCTTTTGCAGTGCAAAAGAGATGAGTCAAGTTTTGGAAATCCACAGAATTAAATAGCTTGAGGCTAGTTCCACAGATAAGTGTTCAGTAACCAGGAAAGGAAATTAAAGTCATAGCACTCAGATTCTATTTTTTGTATTTTTGGCTTTGTTTATTAGCTGTGATACTCTGGGAAGAGTACTTTAACTGTACCTCAGCCTCCCAAGCAACTAATTTTGGCTTAAACCACTTTGAACTATTTTTTTCCAATTGCCCGCAACAACAGCCAACAACTTGGGCAGCTAAATGTCATAGGATACTATAAAGATCTAGACTTTGGTAAAACCTGAAAGTAGGTTAAACTTTTATGTGAATAAAAATATCTGCGAATATATTAGTTATGAAAGGATGAAAAGAGTACAAGCCCTTGTGTTCAACTTTGAACAATTGTTTGTTTCCCACCAGAGAAGTTAGTTATTAATGCGTCTTGTGCCTGCCGCTGGAGTCTGTGGTTCCTGACAAGAGTGCTAGATTAGAGGAACCATTTGCCTGAGCTACCCTGATGCTATTTCTGTTTTTAATTACAATATATTAAAGAATTGAAGATATCCTTCTTGGGAAATACCAGTGCTTTCCTCCCCTTTGTGTGGTTGCAGCAATAGGCTTTTTGTAATGGGAACTTGACAAAAACACAAACATGGGTTTCCATCAATTACTATGAATTACTATTTCCCATCAATTACTTTGAAAACACATTTGAGAAGAAACATACCCTTTCTTTATAGATGTGGTTGTTCTAGCTCTTTGAGAAATGAGTTTTTAATTTTGGGGGGGGAAGGGGAGACCACGAAGGATGGGGTAATCGCAGAACATCTCTGTTCATAACTCCCTGCCACTTCTTTTAATGCCTGCCTCTGGAATTTGACAGAAGCATGACCTTTTTATTTTTTTAACACAAGTATCAAGTTATCAGTGAGAGCTGGCTTTGCCAAGAAAAACAGGATGTGCTGAATGACATGTTATTCCATGACATGCATTAAAATCCATGGCAGGGCAGTGATGGCTGCTGCTGGCTTTGTGACCAGTGTCTTGGCTTGACTTCCGCGCTTTACTGCACATGCTGTTAGAGGAGTCTCATCCCTTTTGTCTGCTGACTTTCTCTTCTGTATTTCTTGTACTGTGGTCAGCCTTCTGTGAATTGACCTGAACTCAAATAACCTCAACGTATCAACCGTAATCATGTGAATGGTAGTTAAAAGCTACTCTCTAAGGTCCTTACAGATGCAAGGAGACGAAAAGGTTGAAGTACTACTTCAGGAAGTAGGGAGAATGAGATGCAGGAGACTTAAGCCTTGGAAATGGGGGAGGTGGAGTGACAAGATTTGGGTTGTTGCTGCTGTCTGGATTACGCCTTGTCTTTGTATTCCATGTTGCTTTCCTGGTTAGTAGTTTGGATGGAACTGTTACTGGTGTTATATCTGTGCTATTTTCCTGCTAGACACTTGAAAAGGTGGGAGTTGATAAAGTAAAATGGATAAAATGGAATGAGATAGTAGAATCGGGGCATTCCGATTTGGAAGATTGGATTGAGCCTTTTGGGGTTGCGATCAAGAGGCCTTTGTCAACTTGTGTCTTCTATTCCAAAGGAAGTAGGAGTTAGTATCCCACAGATCACAAACACCTCCAAACTCTGATCATGCTCCATGACCAAGTTCCTCTTAACTGATAGTTTTTTCTGCATTATCTAAGCTGTAAGGGTGGGAGGAATGTGTGGCAATTACATCCCCAATTTCGCCACACCAGAAGGGTGGCACATAATGTTGTTGGTTTTCTTTTTGCCAGGTGGTCATGAGAATTTTGCCAAAATGATTGATGAGGCGGAAGTGCTGGAGTTCCCTATGGTGGTGAAGAACACGCGGGGTCACCGAGGTGGGTGTGAGGTCAGGGGTGAGGGCAAGGAGTATTCTGAGCAGCACTCTTCAAAGATTTTGTCTCGTCAAGGGATGATAGTTAAGAAGGTCTTCTATTAGGTGTTGGACTTCTTTGTGGTACATCTGAATTCTACCATCCTTCGACTTCTGAATGTTGAGTAGGCTGCAACAATGGGAAGCAGTTTTAGTAGAACCTAGTCTTGCAATAGCAGGGGGGATAGGGGTTCAAAATTGTCGTGCATTGGTGACTTCTGTGAGGAAAGCTTTGAACTAGAATAATGGAAGGTCTGGCCTTAAGCAAGTAGAGAGAAGCCTACATGGATTTTAGGGATGTTTCTAAATAGGCATAAGAAATGAAATCTTAGTTTATTCAGTCTTAATTTGACTTTTTTTCTACTTGACTTTGTCTGTAATTAGGATTCTGATTTAAATAAAATCTCATGTATTGTTTGTCAAATGATCTCTTTTTCAGAAAAAGATCTCTGACAGTGCTGGTGATAATATAGCAGGTTCAGATTAAATTGTTCTGTTATCAGTCTTTTGTTTTAAGTGTTGAATATGAAACCATACATCAATGTCGTTTAATGTTTGATAGTGATCTACTAAAGGAAACCAGGTTTAAAATCCATTTCAGAGGTTATTTGCACAGGAGGTTGCAGTGTTTTTAATTTACTTTAAAACCAATTTAATAAATACTAGAAGTAAAAAGAGACTGAAACCGAAGATTAAGCACATAAACCAGCAGTTACCTTAAACAAAAGTGTAACAAAAAGACGCCACTTCTTCCTTCTTATTGTCTGTCAGTTTGTTCCCCCTGTGTGTTGCTCTGGTGTATCTCTTCTGCTGGCATGAGTGCTTCTGTAGCCATGTAGTAAATGGATTCAGGAACTGATGTTGAATGAATCTAGATGGGTTATTTTTACTTGGTTTAATTACTTACATGAATTACCATTTACTCGCACAATGCTTGTGTTGATGTAATGGAAGAGTGAGAGCAAAAGGCTGGGGCAGAGGAAGGTTAGACCTGCTTCTGTTGGCAGTAATACCTGTTTATAGGGTTTTAAAGTGCTTGTGGAGCTATGAAGCCAAGCTAGAGTTTGACTTTGCAGCAAGCTGAATTTGACAACCATGGAGTATCTGAGACAGTGGATTTGACTTGATACTGCCTCTTGTTAAGATCTACTAAATAATTACAGAGTTTGGAGCTATTGACTTTCTTCTCCCTTTTTAGCCAGAATTCATGTAAATCTCCATTTACAAGTTTTACTTTAGAGCACTCTAAATTCCAGGCGTTTTAGTGCAAATTTCTGCACAGTACATACCCTTTCACATTAAGAGAGTTGGGGAAGCTTTCAAATTAATTGAAGAGCAGCTATTTGCAAATGGTATTTAAAAAAAACAACAGGCAAACATGGTCATAGGTACTGGCTGATGAATAAAAGTCATACTCTTCTAGGCCCATTTTCTATGTAGTTTGCTGCTGCTGCAAATATGCCAATCGTATTTTTTTTGCCAAGATGTCATGATGCTGCATAATTACCAAGAACTAAGTAGTTCCCCTCCAAGGCATCATTCTTCCTATCCCATTTTATGAATACAGTAGGATTATTAAGTGCCTGTAGGAGAGCTAAAGTTGGGAATGGGAGAAAGCACATGGAGGTTTTTGCTTTCTTGTCATGATTTTGAAGTCTACATTCTGATACTGTTTGTGATCAGAACTTCCTTAAGCAGTGTTCTGTGTTACGGAGACCTTGAATCCTGATGAAGCAGAGGCTGCTCCAGCTGGGCTTTGTAGCACTTGGTAGAATTCTTCACACGTTATTTCTCCTAGTTCTGCTACTGCTGCATTTCTGTTCCCTTAGTTAAGATAGGCAGTTTATCAATTGATTTTTGTACTCTGTTAGCATTGTAGCAAAATTGAGTGACAATTCTGCCGCAAAAAAAATTGTGCAGCCATATTGCAAAACAAATCTAATATGGCACATAAAAGAGTCCTTAAGAAAGGGGAAGAGGAGTTGGGAAATGTAGGTAAAAATGGAAAGGGATGCCATCTTGTGAGACTAGAAATGACGTGGAAAGTGGTAAGTCTGTTTCAGGAGTGGCTTTCATCAGTATTAGTCAAATTGGAAAAGAGCAAAGAAGTCTTTGGTGTGCTCTAGAAATGAAGGGGAATGAAATGACTTGTTTTAGGTTAAAAAAAACAAGTCCTTGAGATGTTTGCTTGCAGAAAAGCTAGTGATTTCTAAAGAGTTTTTTCCAAAATTGTAGTACGTTCCATTCAGTTTGTGTCTTGTGGAATCTTCTGCTAAATTATCTTGCATACTGTGGAGTCTAGTGTTTTCCTCTGAACGTAGTTGTTCCACTGCAAAGCCTCATTCTGGAGTTGTGAGCTCTTGTAAGTACTGGGAAGAGCAGCTCTCAGCAACTTCGCAGCAGAGAGGCGGTTGGTTCTGCAGTGGCACACTAGCGACTTCGGAGTTCTTAGCTGCCTGGTGTTTAACAGTTTCATGTCACTCGTTCCTGTGTGTGAAAGCTGTAGGCTGAGGGTCCAGTCCTCTTGTGGCTGAACAAAACTGTGTTATTAATTAAATGTCTGCTGCTCTTTAAGTATTTCTTCCTTTTCCCCCCTCATTAAGGACTTGTACCAAAAGGAGTTGAAATTACAAGACCACTTCCTTTATCTAAAGCCGTTATCTTTTCTTTTTTTTTTTCACTCTTCATATGGCTCCTCAACTCTGTCAGTACTTGAACACTTAAATGCGCTGAAGCAGTGGAACACTGATGTCCACAGAAGAATTTGTAAATGGGTATAAGCTACAGATGGGGCCTGTGAGAACGGGCAGCATACTGGTCAGAGGTTTTACTTTTATGTGCTGAATTATTGACACAGCTCAAATCCGTAGCTTCTTCCAATCTTCCGATGTTCTTTTCTTCATACAGGTAAAGCTGTGTTCCTGGCACGAGACAAGCACCATTTGGCAGACCTAAGCCATTTGATTCGTCATGATGCCCCTTACTTATTTCAAAAATACGTTAAAGAGTCCCATGGCAAGGATGTACGTGTCATCGTAGTAGGAGGCCGTGTGGTGGGCACCATGCTCCGCTGCTCAACAGATGGGAGGATGCAGAGTAACTGCTCACTTGGTAGGAAAAGCATTGTTCATAGTTTTGATCAGAATTTTTCAATCCAGTTGAAAAATCACAAACCCAACTGAAGTAAGCTGCAGGTTTTATTTTGTATTAATTGTGCTCACTGTTGGAGGTTTACAGAGGAAACACGAGAGTGAGGATTAAATGAGATGTGTGTTGAGCAAACACGGAAGGAGAGACAATCTCCGCCCAAAATACTAGATGGATAGGACTGATGAAAAGAAGGGGAAAGTTCTAGGAACACGAACGGAGCAACCGATATGGTAGTGGCAATGTCATGCTAATGCCATGTTATCATTCATTTCATCCTGTTAAGAGGAACAGAAAAAGAAGGAAGATGGAAGACGAGACTGAGGGAGGTGGAGGAGACAACCAGTTGGCAAGAGGGTGGAAGAGAGTGTTAAGGGAGGAAACTGTTGAAGGCAATAAAGAGATGGATTGCATTGTGCGGCTGCTGGGCTGCCTTATGTCTGTCAGGCTCCTGCCTGCAACCCTTTCCCTCAAAGACAGTGTCTGAGAGGAAGAGGAAGATTACTGCATTGATTGTAGAATACTCAGAACTGTGTTTCTGCATACCTTTGGATGTAGGACAAGCGAGTTTCCAGGGGTGGGAGGAGGAGGGAGGGTTGAGGTTGCCTGGCTGAAGCTGTACGGAACCTGACCAGGGGTGGGATAAAATGTATTCATGTACAGTACAGTTTTGGTTAGTCAAAATGCCTGAGAGGTTTTAGTTACTACTTGATGCTGAGGAAGTATAGCCTGAAAGATTTTTCTGCTAAATGTTTTTTGGTTTGTTATTGTTTGGTTTTTTTTAAACTTAAGTGTTGTGATAGATGAAGTCTGAGTCGGTTAATACTTAGACGACAGACTGTGAACGGGACCAGTTGAGGTTCAGACACAAACGATCCCTAATTCTTGCTTTAGAGACAGCAACCTATGATAGCAAGCTGAGAGGGACATGAGCAGATGACAATGTCTCAGCCCCCATCCCTCTCTATTATATTTGTTAGAGCTGTAGTCTTGTCAGGAACACTTGCTTTAATTTTGCTGAATGATTTTTTGTGATAACGTAGAAATATGTACGGAAAGCCTCTGCCTTAGAAGGAACAAGGGTGGTTTGTTAGGTCATCTTTTTAATATCCCAGGATCATAAAAATATATGCTATCTTTCTGGACTAAAAAGTCAGCGCTTAACTGTTTTTTAAACAAGTCATAATCTTGACCTGGCTTTGGCAGGTCAGAATCTTTTGAAATCCTGCTGTGGCTTCAAGTTCATCAGTAGTCACGGTGGAAAGGAGGTTGCTTTCTGAGTCAGCAGCAGTTTGCTTGCAAGCTCGCTTTGGAGCTTCCGAACCAAAAAGAGCCAACCGGTTAAGAAGGATGTCAGTCACCTGTGACCAGACTACAGACAGCAAGTTTTTTTTTTTTTTTCCACTTTTTCCAGGTGGCGTAGGGATGATGTGCTCACTGAGTGAACAAGGCAAGCAGTTGGCAGTCCAAGTGTCAAACATCCTGGGGATGGACGTGTGTGGCATTGACCTGCTGATGAAGGACGACGGTTCATTCTACGTCTGCGAGGCCAATGCAAATGTAGGTTTCATTGCCTTTGACAAGGCTTGTAATCTAGATGTAGCTGGTATCATAGCGGACTATGCCGCTTCTCTCCTTACCCCCGGTCGCTTGACGCGGCGCATGTCCTTGCTCTCTGTGGTGTCCACGGCAAGCGAGACTAGCGAGCCAGAGCTGGGCCCTCCAGCTAGTGCCGCTGTCGACAATATGAGTGCTAGCTCCAGCTCTGTCGACAGCGACCCTGAGACCACGGAGAGAGAGTTGCTCACCAAGCTCCCGGGGGCTCTATTCAACATGAACCAGCTATTAGCCAATGAGATCAAACTTCTGGTGGAGTGATGCCACATGTAAATAGATGACCAACAGAACTCTCTCTTGTAAAATTTTTTTTTTTTAAACCAACTTGCAATGCTGTTTATCAGAGAAGCTCAGAGGAATGAGGAAAAGGGGGGGTATGTGTCAATCAAGAGAGCAAGAGTGAAAGGCACACGTGCTGTGGTTGCTGCCCTTTTTTGCAGAACATAAAATTGTGTTCATTCTTCAGCATCAGTTTTCTAATGAAGATGCTCAGTTCACAACCTAAGTGGGAATTTTATTTGGATGCTGCTTTGGTCCCCAGACGTATTGCAGTTCATGTGTGTTCACAGGCAAGCATTGAAGCATGATTCACACTTGGAAGATTTTCGGAAAGCTGTCTGGCAGCTCTCTAGAAACTTCTGTGAATTACTGCACCAGTTAAGTCTTTTCTACCTCTGTAAGGCTTGATCCTGTAAACTGCCGAGTGCCTCAATTTCTCAACGTGAGTTGAAGGTGTTAAATACCAGGTTTTTAAAGTTCTGGACACCTACTGTTCCTACTGCTGTAGATGGGAGCTGTAAGTTCAGGATCCTTTGAGAGTCACCACTTTCTGACCTTGCAGGATTATGGCCTTTCAAATGATGAGGCTGAGAGAAGTGTCAGTTGACTTAACATGAGCTTTCTGTACAAATCTGTAATTTGTGCCATCTTGGTATTAATTGGCAGCTTTGTGTCTCTATTATAAAGTTCTTCTCATTTCAAATCCTAATTTTGGAAGGTATGTAGAGGCATTGGGGATTGGTCATATTCTATTTGTGGCAGAAGTGGCACGTTTTAACTATTTTTTGCATGATTGGACGAGATAAACAGCACTGTAATGTTTGGTATACAAATGTTTAATCCAATGTGAAAAAGAATTACACTAGTTTAAAGCAAACGTGCATCGACTTGTATTTGTTAGTGTTTTAGTCTTTTTGAGAGAGATCTGCAATGTTAATGTTCCTTTTTCTTTAATACATGCTAGTCCAACACTCCCTTCTCTATGCCTGCATCTTTAACAGTGGCCAAAGTGAAAACACTGCAGACGTATTTGTTAAGACAACACTGAGTTAAAGCCTGTACATTGGTGGGGTGGTGGGTTTTTCTGGGTTTTTTTTGTTTGTTTGTTTGTTTTTATTTTTTGCTTTTTTGGGGGGGGAAACGGGGTAAGGTATGGAGGATGGAAAAGTTGGTTAAAAGTGATTAAATATCTAGAGGTACTTTATGCTAAAGCTGCAGTTCATACAATACTTACCAGGCTTACTTTTTCCCCACTGAACATAAAAGCTGATGTTGGCAGAAATCCAAAGAGTATAACTGGGGAGAAATACTCAATTCTTAGCTTTGGGAAACATGCAGCAGATTTAAAGAAGAAAAATAAAAAAAAAAAAAAGAAAAAAAAGAAGGAAAAAAAAAAAGAGAGCTCAGCCAGAATTAAAAAAAATAAAATATATAACCTAGGTCCACAAACAATTAAAAAATTAATCCTGGACCCTTATGTGTGTGTGGTGTGAGTGCACACACTTTTGTGTGTTTGTGTGTGCGCATTTGCTTTGCTTTATTTCTTTTTGGGTTTTGGCTGTTTAGCTCCTAATTTTTTTCCAGGCTGCCTGATTTTCCTTCGTCCTTCTGGCTGTGCATTTTCTCATTAGCCTTGAGCTGTTTTGGAAAACAGATAACCAAAACAGATACTGAGTCCATTTTTCAGTCCCTATCTTCCCCCTTCTTTTCCTCCTCCTCCTTCTCCTCCCTCCCTTTTCATTCCTTTCTCATTCTCTGGGTTCATAAAGCCCTGGAATTATAGATATATATATATATATAAAAAGATAAGCCTCTTTTTTTAAAAACAAAAAGTAAAACGTTTACAATTGAAAAATAATCTTGTGAAAATAGGGTTTGTTTGGAGGGGGGTTGTGTGTGTGCAATGCTGCTGTTTTCTGGATACTTTAATGGAGCATGTCCCATGTACCCTCTGAAGCTCTGCACTGCCCACCTCTGTGGCCCTTCCTCACCTCTCTGCTGCTCTGCTGTTTTATCTTCACTTGGACCTTAAACACAACTCACGGACACTATGCAGAGAGTCTTCAAGAGGCAATAAACAGAACAGTATTAACCTGCTTTATGGAGGTTTGATCATGCTTCTTTGTACAGTTTGGTTTTTTTATTTTAAAAGGAATGTAATAAAATGGCTTTTTTTTGTAGAATTAAATATTATTATTAAAATCAAGTGAAAGGTTGACTGTTGGTGTTAAGCAGGAGAGTGGACCACCTGGTCCAGCAACAAAAGGAGCTTCAGCAGTAAAGGTATTTTCAAATCTTTCTTCCTGAGCCTTCAAGCGCACAGGTTGTACCTGAAGAATATAAAGGTCTTTAACTTCCATGAAGAGTTGCAGAACCACAGAACATGAAAGAAACCTAATTTGATAGTCACTGAGCAGTAAACTGTCTCTTCCAGAGGCTTTTCTCCCCTTGCTTGTTTAAGGGGAATTTGGGTGGTGGTGTGGTTTGGGGTTTTATTTGGGTGGGTTTTTTTTTTTCTTTCTGTTCGTTTGGGTTTTTCTTTTTGTTTTTTTTTACTGGTAGGTGCCTGCACTCTTTGAGAGGCTGATAGTGTCAATCCTTCCCTTTTCAGCTGTGGCACACGTTGAGCACATGTGGAATAACAGCAGGGAGTAAACATGTGCTAGTTGGTATAGTGGGACCTCTGTATTTCTATCACAGGAAATATCTTTTAGAGGAAAGAGCTAGTAACTGAAAATTCTGGACTGATTTTTAAGTCTCCATAGTACTTTGTGGCTCACAGGAGCTTTACATTTCTATCACCCTTTCAGAATGTCCAGGTTACACCTCATCAGCGGTAAAATGTGTGACGTAAACATCAGATTTTTTGAAAGACAAACAGTGGATTGAGAGATATACAGTTTGGCTCCTTTGGCATAAGATGCTCCTCTGTGATTGGTACTTCCATTTGTAGTTTGGAGATAAAGTCTATGCATGGTGTTCAGGGAGGGAGACAGGATTTGAAACATCATGTGCGTTTGTTTGCACACTGGGTATTGATATTGCATGAAAACCTCGGTTGAGGGTTCACTGGTACAAATGGGCACACTTGTCTCATGTATTTAGTCCCTACTTATGCATTGCTCCTGAAGTAGTGAAACGTATAGAATGGGCTGGGGGTGCGAGGGGAGTGTCTTGTTTTTACTTAAAGGAAAAAAAAGCCAACAAATCTAACCTGTGGCAACCGGGCAGTGTTTCTCATTGAAGGTGAACTTTACAGACATCAGCTTTATACACTGTATTTCCTTCAGTTCTGTATGGTGAAAAACACATGCTAAACTTTCATACAGTTGCACTACCACTACCTCCGTATGTAGGTTTGGAAGCATGTGCTGAAAAAATGGTCAATGTAGTGCTGGATTACAATAGTACTAATACAGCTGATGGTGATAAAGCTATTTTTGTATATTTTAATGTTTGAAAGAGCCAGTTAGAAACTCTTGTTTGCAAGAATAAGTCTCCTAAACTACACCTGATGAAATTTTGTTCTTTGTAACACAGCAGATTTTTTTTCTGTTCAACTTGCCATGTTTATGATGTTGATGTCTTGCTATGTCAATGTACGGATTGTATCTCAAGCCTTGTATTTAATGCTTTAATGTGTTTTATAAAATCTTTTCTTGAAATGTTACAACACCTCATCTGTAACACAATGTCAATGCTTGGTGCATATGTGGACTGTTAACATTTTTGTTCTGAGCTGATGGTCACTCTTGGAGCATTTTCTCCCACTTCGTGTGCTATCTTTCATGTGTGATACTTACTCAGGAAATAACCCCTGGAACATCTGTGTATGTCAGACACAAAGGAGATACTCCTTCAGATATTCTACTGGACTTCAAAAACCAACAAATGAAATGAGTGACGTTTGCTAAATCTTTTCTCCCCCTTGTTGCAAAAATCTGTCAGTTAAATACATAAGGGACCTTAAGGGCTTAGAGAGACTTTGAAAACAAATCGCGTGTACAGTATCTTTCTCATGGCTGACTCTTTTTGAGAAGGTTTATGGGCTTTATGGCTGGTGTGAGACACACGACCCACTCCTGTTCTCTCTATGGAATAGTAGGTGCTCGGACAGGTAACTTCTGTTGTTACTGTCTTTTTTCATTTTTAATTTTTTCACTGTTCTAGGAATTGTTTTAAACTGAACACTGCAGGATTTATAACCAGATGTTTGCTGCCTTTTCCTTTGTTTTATTTCTTTAAATCTTTCTTAACCTTTGAGGGTGACTTTTGGAGCATTCTGATGATGGATCTTGGCCTGCTGTTGGAAGCCTCCAAGCCTCTCATATTTCCAATTTGAGTTGCAAAGTTTTTTGTTTTGTTTATTTGTTTAAACCAATGACACAAATGCGATGCGTGGATTTTGGGTGGGATTTGTTGTTGCTCTATTTTGTGTGACTTATTCTCCCTTTTTTTACAGAAATGTGTTCTAACAGTTCACACTTTGTTACTGTTCTTTGCAAAACTTTTCAGGAGCCAAAAAAGTCAAACAATCCAGAGAAAACCTTCCCTTCTCCCCTTTCCGATGGCGAGAGTGAGAACTTATGAAAAGTCCTTGAGAATGTTCCTTCCTAAACTTTTCCCCCCAGTAATGCAAGCGGGTAAAATGGTAAACGCAGCA
This sequence comes from Haliaeetus leucocephalus, assembly GCF_000737465.1. NCBI lineage: Eukaryota > Metazoa > Chordata > Aves > Accipitriformes > Accipitridae > Haliaeetus > Haliaeetus leucocephalus. The sequence goes on along the minus strand of NW_010972909.1, from coordinate 6,306,948 downwards.
GTTTGGTGACATCCAAAACCGACCTGTTGTCAGGTAAATTGACTCTTTTCTGCTTATACTGTAACCTTCATAAGTTTGCTAACTTGTTTGCCTTCCTTTCTTCCCATCAGTTCATTTTGGTGAGACTTCTTGAATGATTTCTTTAACAGTGGTATTTAGAGAAAATCCTACTTTCTTCTTTATTTCCCCTCCTTATACATGTTGACCTTTTAAGAAAACTGTCATTGTCCTTTGCTTTACTCAGGTGAGACAAAAATGAGTCCCCTCATGTAAGTATATGAGGGATAGTTTTGTAATACATTAATTCCTTAATACCTCTTCCTTATCACTTCAAGGTAGTTTGCCTTCGAGTGTACTATTTTAGCTTAGGTTTTTGAAAGATATGATGCTTTCCAGTTGCCAAGTGAACATAAAATATAACTGCATCAATTAGGAGTTGATAGGTATGAAAAACTACTACTAAGAATATTAAATTAAATCTATTAAGATTCAACTGAGCAGGATCCTGTAAAGAGGACAGATGGGAAAATATGTGTGCTAAACAAAAAGACTGTGGGGCTGATTATTTCTGTCTGTGGAGGATGGGGTGACATGTTTTATGTTGCCCTTGTTGCTATATCTAAGTACTTGTACACTTTATCCTTCTCTGGTAACTCCCTCCCTTAATCTCAAACCACTTAAAAGTGCTGGGAACTTAATATTTTTTTACTTTGTCTAAGGAGGAGAATCTGTATTTTAGTCAGAGGTAAATATCAGACAAGTGGAATAGCATTCAAAGTGGAAGAATAGGAGCCTACAGACAGGCTTCCAAGTTTCCTGATGCAGTATTTTATTTCCTGTGACACCTGTAAAGAATTAGCACTTGTTTCAGACTTTTTTCTGTGTACATTAATAACTCTTCTATGTCAGCATAAAATAGTCTACTGTTCATATTCTCAATTTATATTTTCCTGAAACACAGCAAATTTATCAGCAATACCATAAATTGCAGCTTCAAATTAAGGTGGGAGGGGATAATTTTAGAGCCAAATTTTGCTCTCAATTACACTGAGATAAACCTGGAATCGCTCTGTGAAAGTCAGTGGAGTGATATCCAATTTGACTGGTATAATTGAGTGTATAATTTGTGTCTTTAATTTTACTTGCAAGATAATTTTACAGACCTGTTATACTTATGTTTCCAATGCTTTTTCCTTTCAGACACACCCACTTCTTGCGTCTCAGCACTGGGCAGGCCTATTCCTTTATTTGTGTATATTTTTGTGCATCAGCTGCTATAGGACACGGGTGTAACGCTTTCAGGCATGTGGTTGGGTGTCTTTTTGGGTGAAAGATTTGTGGGTTTGTAATAGTGTCTAAAAAAAAAAGAATTTCATTTCCTCAAATTTGTTGAACAAATTCATGTTGGCTCACAGTTTTGCATCTCTGACCTGATTTTATATATATTACATGAAGATTTTCTTGAAAGAAAGACAATGCTAGTTCTTTGCAGTGTCTGCAAATTATCTTTGGTGAGGAGAGTTGATCAAAATTTACTGCATTCTGCAGAAGTCAATGTCTTAATATTTAATGTTGCTGGAAAGGTGGTTTTTTTACAGATCATGCTCCTTCCTCTTTACGGAATGGCTTTCAAATCCTTGTATTGATCTTGGTTGTGCCCAGTGCTTTGCCTAGCGTATGGGGAAACGTTGTAGAACTTGAATAAGCCATGACATCTTAGACAAAGGATGATGATTATGTGCGTGCTGAACAAGAACTTCTTCTGTATGCCCTTCTGCTGCAACAGAGTAATAAAACTGGTAGGTGGCAGCAGCAGCAGAAGAAACTCATGTGACTGTGACCTGACAAACCTCCAGTACGGGGAGAAATGGATTGCAAAATATTAACTGAAGTAAGGGGGACGGAGGAGAGAGGCAGAGTCCCTGAACTGTCTCTTTGAATGGTGAGTCTAATTTACAGAATTCTAACCATCAAAAGACTAGCTGTAGTACAGTAGACACATTGATCTATCTGATTTGGTGTTTGCTTTCCTGATGTCCTAATTCTGATCTTTGATTCAACATTCCAGTTTCCCCACTGCCTCTATAAGGCACAGTATATGCCTTAAAAATTAACCTTCACCAAAATTGCCATATCTTAAGAGTACTGGAAAACAAGACTGGAAGGAATTTATCTAGTCCATCCATTTCTCTGCCCCACAGAAGATCAGTCAGTTATGCCATTGGTGACATGTTTGTTTTAACCTGGTTTAAAAACCAAGGAATAAATGAGGAAGATTCTGCAGTCTTTACCTATGGAATTTTATTTTATGAAGGTAAAAAGCATCCTTACTGTCAGCCAGTGGTCAGCCTCATAGGCTGAGAGCCCATCTGCTTTTTTTGCTACTTCCTTTTTTGCCCATTTGCTGTTTAATCCTACTTTTGGGGTCATTCTCTTATGTACTTCTTGTACATATAGGTCTCTTCTTGAAATGTTCTTCAGTATTTTATTATAGTGCTACTTGGTGATAATCATAAATTTAACATTTCACATCAAATGTTGGTTCCTTTGAATCTAAAGCCTGGTACCACTTTCAGTGTGAAGAACTTCTATCCTAGTATTGTCAGCGTGCATTCTTTTTGTGCAAGGAGCATAGTTTACAAATACATGTAACAAGCAACCAGCTTCATGCTGTAATGACACTTTCAGAACTCAGAATTTTCACATGGTATATGGTGGTTACTTGAGATTTAGGGACAACAGCAGGGATTCACCTATAACAAATAAATAGGTTTGCCATTAAGTCTAAATCGTATCCTTAAATCATCTAATTTTGTCTGGCAGGGCACAATGGTGCACACTTAGTCAAATGAATCTAGATGAATTTTTAAAAAATCTGGTGTGAAGTTTCCTATCTATAAAAAGCCTCTTTGAGACTTTCCTCTCTGTTTCTGAATCCTGGCCTTTTTTTGATTCGTTTAAGTAGTCATATGAGTAAATCCAAACTGGTAAGTACAGAAGATAAATTGCTTCTTAGGTTCATACCAGTCATTAGCCCATTACAATATAATGAAAAGAATTTAAGGACAACTTACTAATTGAGATGCTCAAATATCTTTACATAACACTTAAGAAAAATATGTTTCTACATAATGTTAAAGGATTTTTACGTAAGGGGGAGATAAGATATTGACAGAGGAACAAAGTAAAAGTACAAAATGTTCTCAGGCACCCAAATGCTATCAGTCCCAAACCTGGAAATTTAAGTAAAAACTCTAAACCAGGAAAAGCTGAAACCCAGATCTGTTATTCTCTTCTGTGAATTTTATGTAGACACTAATTACATTGTAGTGGTATTCATAGAGCGCCATATAGATGAAATGATAGATCCCGTAGAAACACCATGATAGTAAAGGACAGTGTTCTTTATGGAGATTTCATGTATCTCAAGGTAGAAAAAATGTTCAAAGAACCAACAGCTACAATTCTTTTTCAAAATTGGAAACACAAAGTATATAATGTTTCTGACTTAATGGCTAACAGCTTGTACTTTCAACCACCTCTTCAGTTATCTAGACCCGTGGTCTCTAAAATTTTTTGATTGCACATCTCTATCAGTAAAAAACATTTTGAGCATGCACCCCAATGTATGTTTATTTATAAGTTATATACATGTACTACTATGTACATTATAAAACATACACAAAACCAGAAATTAAAAAAAGATGAGATAAAGATGAAATGAACGTTATTTTAAACATTTATTTCATTGTATTTATTAATGGTGCAAAAAAAAATTTTCTTCCTGAAGTCCTACTGATTGTCTTGCATAACCCCCTGGGGAACGTGCACTCTGCTTTGGAGAGCACTGATTTAGACATTATTAAAGAATTACAGTTGCACAGGTGATTAGTATGTTCCATCATAACAATATCTCCATTTTAAGTAAGTCTCCTACCAGAGATTAAAATGCTGACCTCTAGTAGGATGACTTTTCTTTCTGAAAAGAAAGTAAAAAGGAAAGAACAGCTGGATATGGAAGCACTGGTGAATGGTCTGGCATATGGGAAGTTTGAAACTGGATCAATTGAAAATGCAGAGAAACGTGTCCAAGTGGATTGGGGAAGAAAACCTGTGGTCAGAATATGTACAAATATGCAGAACACAGCAGTAGTTTTTGTACTTTCATAAGTCTTTCTAGTTCACTTACAGCTAAGTATTAGTTGATAAATTTTAAATTCTGTTTCCTGTAGTTATCTGGGGTAGTCACACTAAAATCAGGAACAATGCTTATATTATGGGAATAAAGCTGGATCTGAGTTTTTGACATTCAGGCCACTAAATAGTCTCCAGTGCGCATTAGGTGCCACTTAGGACTATGGACACCTGGTGCGCTTTTCTCAGTAGCTTCTCACTTTTCGTACAGCCTTTAAAAGTATTACGTGGACCACAGGCTGGAAATCCCAGAACTGAGTTACTGCAAAGTGAAAGGAGATCAAATGTGCAAAGTGAAAAATATTTTGGATGGAGATTTGAAGAGAGTTTTGTTAAATACAACGATGAGCAAAGTCTACATACGAGATGAAGCTCCTGGAGAGTTTTTTTAAAATCCAGTCAGACTGGAGATGTGAAAGAGGGAAAGTGAATTCTGGTAGTAGAGGCAAAGGAGTCTGAAGCATATGTCAGTCTCTCAGCAGAGAGGGAGATGAGGCAGTAAAACAGCTTTTGCTTATCTTGAGCATTCCCAGAGTTTTGTTGCAAGGAGGAATCTCACCAGACTTTCTATACATAATACATGCTAGTCTTTGGGGACTGCATATCAGGGAGGAGAGCTGAAAGTCAATATAGAGCTGTTGATACGGAAACTAGCTGTAGCACTTGCCTACTAGAATGGATAGTCATGTGGATTAAAAAAGTTACTGCACTGAGTTTAGATGACAGTAATACTTGGGAGGAATGGTGGTCATCTGGCCCTGAACGTGGGCTTATTTGCCCAGATACAGCTGTAACCTTTGACTTCTCAGCATAGTAAGGGATAGAGGCATAGAAATGTCTGTAAGCCTTTTGAATGAGCAAGGGGACCTTTCTAGGTGACTTAGTCTCAGCTGTTCAGGAAAGATTTTTTGGGTGTAAAACAAGCAGGAATTTAGAGTACTCTCCTAGATCCTCCATGTTTTCATAAGTGGCTGTCAATACAAAAGGTTATTTTTTTTTCCTACTAGATGTGACATAGCAAAGCATCCTGTCCTCTGTAACTTCAATGTGGTAGAGATTTGGAGAAGGCAGAATATTTTCCATTCTTACCATAGACTTCCACAGGCAGGCAAGGGGTGGTATGTATGTGAAAGGAGGAATGGATAGGTTCCTCATGCTGACTGAAAGCAGATTATGGATTAGGCTGATGGAAAAGTTAACGTTTACATTGTATTGTACTCAGGCAAGGCATTTTCAAGGTATTTCTGCATCCCCCTTTTGTTCCATTTAGAAAGAGTAGAAGTGTTACTAGAATATACAGAGTCTGCATAGTAATATGTCAGCGTGTTAAGCTCTGCCAAGTGTGTGTGGGGGAAGGGCTTATAAAAGATTTATGTGAATTTCTGTGTGTCTGCTAAGTCTACTTTTTTATTTGGAGGCAATTTGCTATATGTAACTGCACATAGTACTCTGTCTTAGTGTAATAGGTCTTTTTTTTTGTTTGTTTGGAAGGAAGGAAATGCGTTTGGGGAGTTAATATGTCATTCTGTTGTCCATTTCTATAGGAAGCAGAACAGTTAAGAGGAAGCGGTCAAAATGCATAGGAACTACATGGCTAGGTATATCCAAAATCTGGTGTCAGTTGTGTACTCATTGGTGTTGCCTGGTGGAAGTCTTTTTGGTCTATCTTCTAATAAGAGGAGACAAAGAAACATCTAAGAAAGGACTTTGAAAGTGTTGTGTACATTGAATTACATCTTCTGTTGCCATTTCTGTTTGCTTTCAGCACTCTTTGATGTGCTTCTGTACACGTATCTTATTAAAAAAGTATTGGCTGCTGAAATGTCTCTAGTGTGTAGGGCTGAGGTCAGTCAAACGGGAATAGGCATGGAATGCTCTCTAATGAGAACGGTCAGCGGTGCTAATCTGGGCCTTGACCGCATGAGGACAGAGTGTTAAAGTCTAACATAGATTTTGCTGGTCTGTATGTTTTTATTGCAGTATATGCAGTAGTAGCAGAAGTCTTTGTCAAATAGTATCCTGTGTAGCTGTCACTAGAAAGTGCAGTTGCTTTTGATCAACAGTGAAATTTTAAATTTCCCTTATCTAATGCTTTGCTTTTTCCCAAGTATAGGTACTGTATTATGTTAATCTGTGGTTTAATGTAATATAGTATATACAGTTTTCCAAATCAGGACTGAATTTTTGCCTTAGAAAAATTGCAATATAATTGAGGTATTTTAATACAGGAATGGAAAAGAAATGGAGTTTTATTAGAGGTAATTGGATTTTTTTTTCAATAAAGTATTGTAATCAGAAAAAATGATTTATCACATTAATAAATTTTTAGATATATATATTAATTTACAGAATTTATTGGGATGATCCCTCTTGTACAAAATAGCATTTGTTGTTAGAGAGGGAGGCAAAATCCATATTATACTAGCCAGTAACCCACTTGTTGCTACCTCTTTGGCCAGTCAGGCATTTTTTCTGTGCAGATTTCCTGTTTATGGTGGAAGCAGTGATACTACTGATCTTCCTTGATGCTTAGTTTATTTGTGTCGTAATATATTTTGGGGAGAAAGGAGCTGGAGAGGTGACAACTGTACACAGTGTTACATGGAGTAAACAGGAAGGTGCAGTGAAGCAGAGAGAGAAGACTAAGCAATAGCTGTATACACAGGTATCCTTTCAACTCTGTTTTAGAATCATAGAACCATTTAGGTTGGAAAAGACCTTCAAGATCATCGAGTCCAACCATCATCCATGCCCACTAAACCATGTTCTTGAGTCTTATCAATGTAGTGGGAGGCCAGGAGTCAAGATGACTGTTTATACCATGATGAGGAATGGGAATGTCACATTGACTGTTTGTAGAACTAAATATTTCATAACTGGTGTTTACAAGAAGTGTGATTTGCCCAAGCGTGTGTGTACAGTTTCTCTTCCTCACTACTACTGTGCAAAGCACTGTCTGCTAGTATTTATTATTCTCTGGATTCTGTGTGTTCAGTGGTATTGTGTATTAAGCCTGAAACTTGTATAGTATTTTGTTAGTTTCAGGAGGAAGCTTGGTATGCTTGTGTGTATATTTTCCCATCCATCTAACAAACACAAGGCCAAAAGAAACAACACAAATGTTATGGTTACTCTCCCCACCCATCTTTACAACTGTGTATGGGAGGAGTAGCACAAAATGTAATGTGATGTAAGAATGCTTGTCCATGCCCAAATGGAAATGTTTGTTTACCGCATAGCAAATACTGAAGCTTTGTCAGTGAGAGAACTAGGCAGAAAGAGGCTGCAGTTTGACTTTGCTAAACTTTTACACAATTTTTCCTCCACATGAAATATTTCCACAGGAATGTAATGCTTGTGAAAGATGCTGGATCAACAGTTGCAGAGATTGAACTCTTCTACCCACAGGAAAGGTAACAGGAACTAGATTTTACCTTTAGAACACAGCCTTCGCTGAACCGCACTCCTTGACCTGGAAAGGCCTTTTCCAAGGTCAGAAGAGGAGTTTGGTACCCATGGCTCAGTCCTTGGTGCATCTGTAATGCAGCTATCAAGGAAGCCAGATAGATGCCAGTTACAGAGATCTTTTTTTATGATGTCTGCTTGAATTTCTGATATTAATATTCTGGCTAAAAAGACTAACTTCTTCAATGGTTTGTTTCTCTAGGTTTTTCTACACCAGCAGGAGGTCTTCTGTCTTATGGGGACACTTATCTCTTGATATGCCCCCTTCACAATGAAAGGAAGAAAGGATGGACCAGCAGCATTGTGGAATGGGGTGATGTCCACATTTGGGGTTAACAGTCGTAATGAACACTGTCCTACTAACATGGAGAACTGAATAAAAGAGTTGAATTCTGATTCAAAAGAGTGTGAGGTTCTTTTTGGTATATTCTGCACCAACTCCATTTTCTTGAGGTGCTGGTTAGCTTCAGAAATATGTTGATCTTGCAGCTTTGATACAGTTAAGCCAGAAGGTAAAACCTGTTGGATATTCTTCATCATATTAGCCTTTTTTTTCCCCTCCAGTAATTTCATTCCTAATAGTTCTAGAATGTTGTGTATTTATATGAATAATCTTCCTGAATGCCTTGGAAACCCCAGTATCAGGCCTTTGGTTTTATCAGTCATGTTACGAGTTCACCTAAGTCACTCAGAATACAAGTTTCTTGAGTTTTGAAAGGAAAATCATACTATACTGATAGCTTTCGTGACTGCTAAAGAGAAACAGAACTGCAACTTTGTTAACCTATCGGAGATTCTTTAACTATTAGATAATGTGCCTTTGGATTTTGAGGCCACAGTGGCAGGGCTTGTTACAGACATGGTCATGTAAATTCTTACTGTATATTGTTTCTGAAGAGAGCTAATCTTTAAGACCATAGGTTATAGATCTTGCACATACCTCTTTTGGTTTGTTGTTAGCGAAGCACTGTAAAGTGTTAGACATATACTGATGGTATTTCTGTAATGTGCCTACTTGAAATTTGTATTACAAAAGTGAAGCAAAAAAAGAAAGCAAGTTACTGAGTTGGTACGTTATCGGTAAACACCTCTTATTCTTGACAAGGTAAATGCTCAGTTTCTCTGTAATCTTCTCCTTCTGTCCTTGGGATCTTGGCTAAATCTTTCAGGGAGCTGTGATGATACATTATAAAGCTTGACCAAATTGATTTTTAAAACAAATAATTGGTGAAATTGGAAAACAGGAGTCAAATATAAAATCTTTACCTAATTGGTAATTGCAAGAGGGAGCATAAGGAAATAAAAGAGTAGTATCCCCTTGGACTTCAAATCTTGAACATATTTTTAAGTTAGATTGCATGACACAAGGCTGAAAGCTAGCACAGTTTGGGTAAAATTAGTATAATATACTTTGTGCAGAAAGTGCCCTTAGATTAGAAGATGAATGAAGGAATTGGTGTCAAGGTGCTCTTTAGGCCAAGAGTTTAGCAAGAGTGAGGCAATTGTTTTAGTTTTATAAGCACTTACATAACTGTCATCTACACGATGACTGAACCACCAATGTGTTGTAGCAATGAGAAAGACAAACAATTCAATGTTCAGATGTTTCTGGAGAGGTATTCCAGTCAAAGAGGGAGAGATGCTATTGTGCAAGGTCGAGCTGAGACATCACCTCTAAAGCTGTGAACAGTTTTGATGGCTCAGATTTGAAATGGAATTCCTCCCACTGAGGCATGCCTTCTAGGATAATAATCCATTCTCTAATACTATAACAAACAGTACAGGAATTTGTTTTCTGAAACCTGTTGAAGAGTGAGGGCTGCTACTGAAGAAGATCCCACGTGGTGGTATGGATATTTTCATTCCTGTTTTCTGTATGCTTGTTATTTATGTGTTGGTGAAAACTAGGAGTGTGATTGGTACCTGGTACTCTGTCTACAGCTGTGCCTTTCCTCCAATAGCTGCAGTTTGTGGTTGGTTGTTTTGCAAATCTGTATGTCAAACCATGCCTCTGGTAGCACTGATACCTCTGTAAGCAGGTAAAATGGCTGCCTCTGCAGACTTGTGGCCATTTTATCTCTTGTGATTCAGTACTTAGGAGTATGCTAATGCATATGCTAATGCTTCCGTAAGTGCATTTCTGTCATTTTCCTTAATATTTAACGTTCATTATAAAAGTAGAACAGCTGAGAACCTTCTAAATGACTTCCTAGTTTCGTATATCCTATCTTGCTAAGCTAGTTCCAGGCCCCTATCTGTATTTCAGTTCTCTTTTATTTTCTTTGCAGATGTTCAGCAATGTTCTTCTGTTCTGCTGCCTAAAGTTCACAGATTTGCTCCTCCTGCCTTCATAGTCCAGAATGCCTTTTTTTCCCTTTCTTCCAGATGCTCCTGTCTGCTTGTCATAGGAAAAGACCTGCTGTTGTTTCTTCTCTTAACCACTGGCTCAGCTTGTTCTTGTCCTTGTCCCAGGCACACACATAGTAGCTTAAGAGTATTTCTTACTCGGTGTCTATTATAGATGACCGTTCTTTGATGTTTGTGTGAATTACTCTAAAAGCGTGTTTTCCTTTTTTTAGGGGGGAAAAACAGGTTTTGCTACTACGCATTTTCTTTTGGTATTTCACAGCCCAAAATGCATTAGAAGTTAAACAGAAATTAAAAGAAGTTAATGAAAATAGAGATGTCTAGTTTCACTGTAATGTCTTGGTGAGTGAGAGTCAGCAAGTTGCAATACTGAGACGATCAATAGGTCCCTGGCTGTTGCACTCATTTAGTTGTCTTTGATGAGAGGGATTGGTCTCCTTGCAATCTCTTTATGTACCTCATTTAAAAGCTCCAATTTAAGAGCTGTCTTTAAGAACATGTTAGTAACATGTTAAGTTTTACTTTCCGTTGTCTTTCTTTTGTTCCTTTGAATATGAATACTGGGTATCAATAATTAAATAGTAATTGGATATTCATAATACAATATTTTGATATTATTATCTGTACAGTACAGTGAAAACAGAGTAATAATAAGTCTGTAATGACAATACTGAACCTGTGCTGTGATGGTTAGAGAAACCTGGTATAAATAATTCTGTTTGCACTTCTGCATTTCCTCTTACTGGAATTGTGCTTTTGTGCTGGCTACAGAAATGGAATACTTGTAAAACTCTGGTTTGCTTAGTATAGTGAGATCTTGGGGTGGAGTATATTTGTATTGAGGCCAAACTGGGAGAGAGGTTGTAATTTTGTTTAGTATAAGATCTGGAAAACCTCTGTAACTTGGCTGGCCTGCATTCCCAGTTGTGCATGATGTAAGCAGACAGCTGTGTTTTGACCACTGTCTTTTTTATTTTTCTGGGTCAGTTTCCTTATTTTTTGCCTTATCAACTTGGTTGCTTTTCCAGCATGCTTTTTCCCTGTCCGAACAACTTGGTTTATCACTGTACGTTTACCTCTAGGTGATCTAAAAAATCTAGGTGTCAGCTTGGAACTAGACATCACATCATCTTCTCTGTGACTATCTCATCCCATGCTGTCATAACTTCAACATTTTTCCAGACATGCTACTTTGGAGGGCTTCCTCTGCTGAGATGGTAATGTTGTTGAGAAGGGAGAACATGCAATGCGATGACAAAGTTGTCTCAGAAGCCTCAAGGGTGGAATCCATGGGAGAGAGGCTGCTGCTCTGCGCTTCTTCCCCCCCTTACCATAATATAGCTGTTGGTGTACAGGCTAGTAAGCAAAGCATAAGCTAATAAGCTAAGCCGTACACTGTTTATTGGCTTATGCACTTTATCTTGGACGTTGGCATGCTTTGGTGGTTGTGATAAACCACTTCTCCCTGCCAGTTGGCAAGATCAGTGGTTACTGTGTCAGTACTGCTGTGTTCACTCTTGCTTTGCAAATGCCTGGTACCGAGATTCAGGCGAGTTCTTTGGTCTCCTGCATGTTTGCCCTGATCTGCTGTGGATCTACTATACCACTTTATGGAAGGGAGATGAGTAAGTAATACTGGGCTCCAAAATCGTGTGAAGCACACTAGGAAGAATTTCTGTCAGAGGTGGATTTACAACTGCTCCATATTTTTCTTCAGCTTTTTCATTTAAAAATTCTTTATATTTTTGTGACAGTGCTTCTGAAGATTTCTAATGAAGGAAAAAATCTTCCTGCTAGTTCTGCCCATCTTCTCCTTCCTAGAGAGAGCATACAGCAGCTGTCAGAGCTGTCCGTAGTATTACTTGCTGCTTCTTCCCTACAGGCTTTCAGACCCAGGACAAAGAGATCCAGAAGAATACAGTGATGAGCTTCCAAGAGAATGGGGTGTTGCTTTCCAGCATCCCCGATACCCAGCCATGTTCAGCTGCATAGTGACGGCAGTGCTTGTCTCTGTAAGAATGTGAAGCTGAGACAAGAGGAAGCAGGGGAGGAAGAGGCAGAAACCCTTCCAGCTGTGACAGGTCACTAATGGACCAGAGGTCACATCTGTGCTGGGAGAGAGGCAGGGTGGAGAGCTTGGGCTTTTGGAGAAATGAAGGAGCAACCTCCACAGTTTTGTAGTCCCTTCTTTCCAGCATTGCGGCAAGTGCTGTGTTATAGGGAAGAATATCTCCTTAGTCTTCCCTGTAACATCACACCGCGTAGCTTTTTGTGGTCCTGTTTGCAAGGTAAGACTCGGAAAGAAGAACAACTCTACAAAAAAAGCGTTCTCTGCAGCCTGAATCCTTTCATGGCTTGTGCTGGTGAACTTTTGTCTTAGCCCCATCTTAATAATAGCTCACATACTTTGTAAACAGCTGAATTTGTGAGTGGGGAGTGGAAATGAAAAATTGCAGCCCAGTTATGAGGCTTTACTCTGGAACAAGAAAACCCTGAAATGGGAGAAGAGGCCCGGTAGAGGGAAGGAAAGAAAGAGTACTTTCAGTATCTTAAGTTTCCAGATTTTGTTAGGTGGATGTGTGTAACTTTCTGTTATAACACCCCTCGTTCTGATTTCATCAGCCGTCACGTTAAGTCAGTTTGCTTGGATGGGAGATGTTAAAGGAATATGGCCTTGGTTAGATGCAGCTGACACTGCTTGGCGCAGTGATGACAGTAGCAGAAGGATAAGAGGGGGTCCTAAAGATGCTTTCTTCTCTGAACTCCATTCCTCCCATTGCTCTTCTGAGATACCATTTGCAGTGTGATTTGATGGGTGGCTTTTTTGCTTTAATTTCAAAGGTCAACAGTTCCTAACTGTTGCAGGTTCCTTTTTTGCAACTGAGCTAAGGTCTTGTGGCCCTTCTTACAAGGCTGGCCACTAGTTTCTAAAGTGTGTGTCAGTCACCTTGCCTAAAAGGTTGGGGGGGTGAGCACTGACTTATATATTTCTCCTCAGTTTTAATGGGTTGTGGTTAATGTCCCTTGTGCAAGACTGTTTTGTGTCATCACTGGTATGGAGCTCCTGCTGTTTTTTACACCAGCTGAGTTAGCTGTGTTTCCTTGGAAGTTTAGTTACTTACTGAGATGAAAGCGGCATTGAATGTGTGTTACTCTAGACTGTACAAAAAGATGAGCCTACTCTGGAAGGCATACAGTCAAAGCAGATGGCTAGGTGGAAGGACACAGGGAGATAGCATGTCAGTAATTAGTAGTTGTAACGCATCTGCGATGCAGTGACAGCTACCCATTCTGCTGCTGGTGCTGTTGGATGGAAAGAGATGAAAAACTACCAAGATTCTGTGTGTTGGCTGCCTACTACGCTTTGCATGAAGCCTTTTTTTCACCCTCATATATGGAATTACTGCCAAGAGTCATACCATGTTTGCAGGTAGAAACTATAGGCATCTGTTCTTGAGCAGCTAATGTATTTCCTAGCCTGCATACTGACAGGAAGGGTAGTGGTGACCCACCTTCCCAGGCTCAGGTGCCACAGTTTTCTTTGTCACGTAGGGAGCTCCCAGTGAGCTGCATGCAGCTAAAGATGCCAGCAACAAAAGTGAGGATGCAGTTGCAGAAATCTAACATGAAGGACACTGTGCAGACCCACTTCTGATGACCAAAACTCACAAAGTCACGTCAGGTCTCCGCATGCAGTGGTACCGAGCTCTTCCACATGGTGCGGGCAGGAGTACAGTAAGAGTCAGGGGAATGCATTTGTGATGCTCCGTGGGAAATGATTCAAAGTGCTCGATTTTGTCAGTGCCTCCCGGCTTTAGAGTAAAAAGAAGGTGCCTGAAACTTCTAAGATGAGGCTGTAGCTGACTTCTTTGAACATGGGGGAGTGAAAAAAGGGAATGTGTTCTTAAGGCAGCCAAATCTTGCAAAAATTACTTGTCATAGCCATCAACTTTTAATTAAATTTCTGTCTCTTTCCCTTAGCCCAAATGGCTGGTGTTTAATATCACTGCATTCAGTGTCCCTTGGAGCGGAGCGCACTGCAGTGCATTGTTTTGTTTGTGTAGAGCTGGCAAGCAGGTCGTAGTGTGTGTGTTTGCTTTGGTTTCTTGGAGGAGTTCAGCATCTTTTAATTACATGTTTTCATGAATGTCCTTTAACCGATGTAACCCTTAGGAGCTAGAACAGCGAGTATGAGAAGCAGGCCGGTTTGGAGGGATTTGGAAGGAGATGTTGTGAGCCCATAGTGGTTGAAGGGCTTTCAGAGAGGTGAAATTCATGCTTGTATACAGTCTCACTGTACAATTCCTACCTTCCCCATTAGTTTTGGAAGCCCTCCCAGTGTTTTGGATACATGCTGTCTGAACACACCTCCTTAAGGCAGCAATACTCCCCTGTCACTGAACTTCTGATAAAACCTAGCCTAATACTGCACTTCTGTTTTGCACAGAAGGGGTGTGGGTCTTCAGCGTTTGGGACAGACACATTGAACTGGTGTGTGAGAAGTGCTCTTAGAGCTTGCCTATCACGCCTATTCGTTCTCTTTCTTTTTTCCAGAAGTGGTTTTGTCACAAGTACCTAGTGCCTCAATGACTGGTGTTTTAATGACATCTTCCAAGGTGAAAGATGTGAATTCCAACATCCAGGAGTCGCTTCTAATTGCTGGATTTGGATCGTGTTTTGCCAAGTGCATTTTGGATCCATTAACTTCATGGAGAATAGGTAACGCTTACAACCTTGAAAAAAAATCAAGCCCAAGATGTCAGAGTCATATATTAACAGATACAACTCAAAGTAGAGGTCGCTTTTATTTATTTCTGTCAGCGTACATAGTAAATACAAGATACAAGACAGTATATCCTACCACATCTCAATAGGTCTTATTTATCCCTGGGTAAACCAGTTAGTTTCAGTGGATGTGATGGGTAAAAAATGTCTCCAGGAGGCTGAGTGAGTTTTCTTGAGGTTGTGTTTCCCTCTGCTGGCACGTAGTTAATACTGCCGACTTCTTTTTCTCAAAATCAAGCTTCTGAAGCTACTGCTTCCATGTAATCCCAAGAAACATTTCAACCCTTCTTCAGTGACCAAATGTAGCGTATTAATAAAAATAAAATTAAGAAAGAAACAGCAACAGTGTTAACGAGTGACCCAATCTAGATGTAAAGTTGGCTCTGCTTTGAGCAAAATTTTGGACTAGAATGACTTGCCAATTTTTCTTGGTGTGATACGCATGCTACCTTTATTTTTTTGGGGGGGGGGGGGTTAGGCTGAAGAGGCAAAATGACAATTTTCAGTCTCTCGTATTTTTATTCATCTAGGGTAATTGGTAGTACTTTGGTAATCCTCAAACTAATATTTGTGAAAATTCATATTGCTGTCTGCCATGATTAGCTAATCTAACTCACATGGAAATTTATAAAATTCATCTGAACATTTGTTGCACTGCATGTTAAGGTTAAAAAAAATCATTACAAGTAGCACTGGTTTTAAATCCCTTTTAGCAGTTTCCATTTGTAAAACTGCTATGGATTGAAAAAAAAAAAACGAAAAGATCAAAACTAAGGCCTTGAGTCATCTAGAAACCAAGGTGTGTAGATTTGCAAGTGAGTAATAGTACTGATTTCCTGAAACTCAAATGCAGTTTATGCATATGTGTGTATATTTACATGAGTAGAAGCTAAAACTGTACTTCAGATCTTCCTTACAAGTTGCAATAGTTAATAACCACAATGCCCCCATATAAAATTGTTAGATGGTATAGTCTGGGTAGGCCCCATAAAATCTTTTTTCAAGTTGCTCATAAGGAGTTTTAAAATGTATTTTTCCCTACCTTGTTTTTATTATTTAATTTTCATGCCTGTGGTAGCAATATTTCTTAGAGCTGCTTTGCTACACAAATTTAAAAGCTGTTGCTTTTCTTCACATGATTGTACTGTACTCAGAAGAGGAAATCTGTAGCTGCAAAAATCCGTACAAACCTCTTTCAAAGTTTTGTGGAATACCATAGCAGTTTTAAGTACAGTCCAGGTTTAAGCCCTTACAGCTTCCATGCTAGAAGATGTATTCAATGTGTGTGTATGACTTAGATGATGTTGTAGAGTCTAGATCTAGCAGAGGCTCTGCAAGAGTCATACCTAATACCTGAGATGTTTAAGGGGTTGAAGTTAAGGGGACAAAAGCTGATGCTTGCCACCTAAAGTTCTGTTATGAACAGAATGTGCTGTGATGACCACCTTGGTATCTGTCTTAATAACAGGACTAGAGTATAAGATTTGCAGACAGTCCCTTGTGTGGCCCAGCAACACTAAACTCAGCACCAAGTGTGGTAGCCATGGCCTCTCATTCCAAAATTGCCTGATGGTGGAGGAAGAAGAAATGGTGTTACTCCCTTTCAAGGTGCTGAGAACCTTCGTTTCTATTTCTTGCTCTTACAGTGCATGTATCATCAAGGTGTATAGGCAAGTGGGATGGGAAAGACTTGTGAAAGTCTTTCTGTTGAATCTACAGCTGCGTAGAGAGAAGAAATGTAAGACTTGGAGCCGAAGGAGGAGGAAGTAAGAGGAGTTCTGACTGTATGCTAGGATGAGGATACTTTCTTGGTGTGAGTGGTGAAGGCCTGAATTTTTCTGAAGTCCTCTTAGGATGTCCTCCTTAATAGGTTAGAGAGTCAAGCTCTCTTTGACACTTACTAATTGTCTCCATGGAGATTGGCTCTTTGGGTTGATTGCTTGTGGGAGATTCCTTTTGCCTTTTCCATCAGAGGGTGTTCTCCGAGTCATCTAATGTTAGACAAGATAACAGCCAAAACAGCCACAGAAGGTATTCTGAATTAAGAAGAGGAGATGGTATCCAAAGTGGTACATACTCTTTGGATGAACCAGGTCCTTGAATGAGCAATCTCTCTATCATTTTGCTTGTCATTTGCACTCTATAGAGAGAAGAGACTGTAGCGGCAGTCCCTTCAAGACCTTGGGGTCTTGGGTTTCAGAATCATAAGGACCCTTCCTTCTCCTTCAGCCATCCTAAAGATTTCAGATAATAGGACTTGCAAGCTGATCCAGGTTCATCAGAAATGAAAACAGCAGTCCTTTGGGCTATCTAGCAGCTTGCATATTTGTGACAGTTTGCTTGGTCATACTTCAGATGCTTGTAGATGTCAGTGAAGTCAGAATATTAACAGTGCCAGTCTGCTGATAAGAGTCTGGAAATCTTTCTTATCCTTTCTGTAGTGGAAAGTACAGAAAAATGTTTACATACAAAGAGCACTAGAGCCTACTAATCCTCCAGTCACATCATTTTCTGATACATGGAGTATGATCAAAAACAAATTTCAGACTTCACGTAAGTGTTTGAGGACTGAAAGCTGTTATGGTTGTTGTGTGAATTTTTCATTGGATTTGGAAAAGAAATATTTTGTGTCAGAGCCTGGACTATCTTAACAGCCTTAAGCAAGCAAGGGGAATGAAGCCATTTATGTTAGGGAGCTAATGTGTCTTGAGAACTGAATATCATAAGCCAAGTAAATTCACTGGCTAAGCATTTCTGTAGGGAGGGCAAGCAGTTAGCAGACCATCTGAGCAAGAGAGCCTGTGTTTCCCACAAATTATCTCTGCAGGTATATTTTGATCATCAGCTTAAGGTTATCTAAGACCACCCCCCTCTTGAAAAGGTTGATTCTATTAAATTCAGCAATAGTTCAGCCTGAGATTAATTCAAGATGGTTTTCAAAATGGATCCTAAAGCTATCTATAGTACCCCAAGTATTCATGGATATTTATCCCTGAGGTTGACCTCCTTGTGACCAAAGACAATGCAGATTGTCTTCCTTTTGTTCTCAGGAACAGAGTAGCTCAATATCGGTAGCAAATACTTAAGAGGTTTCCTTAGCTGATACACACCATCTTTCAGAATTCACAGAGTTCAGGGAAAGAGTAGACAAGACAGTGCTCAGATAATGGTACTAATTTCAGCTTAACCCTGGTAGCTCTGGTTTTTATATTCTCTGTCCACACAATCACTAGAAGTCACTACTACTATCCCAAATGATAGTATGTTGCAGAATTTAGAATTACTGTTCCATCAAGGTGGATATTCCTCAGCTCGTGGTGTGGAGCATATCTGAATGACATCTATGGAAACAGGTTGTTTTACAGATACCTAGAGAATGCTACTGCAAAGCTTTTCTGTGCCAGAACTTAACGCTGTTATGTGGAAATATTTTTCAAAGCTGAAAAGAAAGCGTCTTAGACAATCTTCACTTTCAGTTACTCTGGGGTGTTTGTTGTTGTTAGAAGCTATTTTACAGTAGGAGAAAAGTACATTTGACAGCAGTATCTGCCTGCCACTTACCAGTACAATATGAATCCAGTTTCTCAGACCAAACCTTTATTGTCTAGCCAAGAAGAGTTCATCACTGTAAGACTTCAGGTCTTTCAACACTTGACAAAACCATTGTTTGAATACTATTTTCTTCTTCAGTCTATTACTCGTCAATGAAGGCGACTTTTTAGTGACTATTATTTCAGCTTACAAAGGCAAGCTATATGTCAGTCTTTCCAGTCAAAGTACTCCATTCAGAGCCATGAAACATCACCCCACATTTATCTAAAAAAATGGTGCTAGACTTTCATGATCAAGACTTAGGAAGGCATTTGATTTTAAGGTGTTTGGTTTGTTTTTTTTTTTCCCCCGATGAGCCTAATTATCCTGAAATGAAGCAAAACTGTCCCATCAATATAAATAGCTATTCTAAGCCCAAAGACGCAAACAGAATGAGATCCCTAGCAGGTTCCTTGACTATACCTTCTTTTGACAGCACAGAAAATTTGGACCAGAGGCTAACAAAATGGATTGCCCATCCAGTTGGAATGGCCCATGCTATATACAAGCTGAATCTTCCACAGTGTGGTCCCCAGAGTAGTTTAAAGATCTGCTGCAAACTTATACCAACTAGTTGTAGGGAGGTTGGTATTCAGATGAACTCACAATTCAGTCCACTGGCAAGACCAGGCTGTTCAGCTTATTACCTTAAGTGGGATCTACAGAAAAAAGGTTGTTGTTGACTTCTATGACTCATTGATCTCTTACTAGTTTTCAGCAAGTGAAAATCCCATGACCCATCTCCTTGTCCTCAGCCTGTTATTTTAGCATTAAGATTCTCAAGAAATAAGAAATTAAGTGAAGATAGAAGGGGTTATTGTACTCCTTATTGCTTGGGAGTGGAACACAAGAGCGTGTTGGGTACGTATGTTACCCTTGATGCAGACAGCTGCAGAAATCTTTGCAAGCTGCTATGTGTGAGACTCTTGTGCATCTGCAGATGCTCAAGAAGTCGTGGGTGAACATTCAGGCAATTCCTCTTAGAGCGATAATTTTCCTGTTCCTACTGGTTTCTGGGCTGAAAGCTCTCCCATAACCTACCTTGTTCCCTACCTTTGAATGTTTTTTCCCTTTCTTGGCTTCTGGGTATATCTAAACTTCCCAATAATTTCTTTCCCTGCTTTCCCTTTGGTTCTTACTGAGTTCTGTGGCCTAGTCTGGCCATTCACAATCCCTGCTTGCAGGCTCTCCTCCAGTAACCCCCTTCGTGTGCCTCAGCGTGGTGCTTTTGACACTTCTGCATCTGAGTGTGACGTTTGCCTTTCACGTACTGTCTGCGTGGTAATGTAGAGAAGTAAGTGAGCATTCAGACCAGACAACGCCAACACTTTGCTCAGCACAGGCATCTGCTTATTGCTGTTGAAGCTACATCTGTCCTCACTTTTGGAGCACTAAAGAGGAATTTGTGAAGTTGCTCTACAGCAATGGTACACGTAGTGGGTTAGTCAGCACTAGCAGAGAGGCTCCAGCAAGCTGTTAAGCTCTAGCATGTTCTCACTGAGCCTGTGCTTGATTCCAGGCTGCAGTTCCAGTGTGAGTCAGTTACAAGGAAGAATCACCAGAAAATCTTGACGTTAAAATTCAACATTACGGTCTCCTGTCTTCATCCTTGGGCAAGCGTGCACATTTGGCAGAAGCTTTCAAAAAATTTGGTGCGGGGAAGATGCATGCCCTGGGAAATGTCACCCAGGACTGCTAATGGCAACTGAAAACAGCTTCTTACAGTGAGGAGAACTAGCTTTAATAAGATGTGCTACAGTTTTGCTTAGAGTTACCTGAATTCACAAGTCAGTTCTGGCCCCAATGTCCTATCTAAGGAACAGGTTTTGCATGGTGTGCATGTGTGCAAACACACCCTATGGTTATCACACGTGTGGACTGAACCCCAAGTTTGCTCAGAAGCAGAAATTGCACCCATGATTATTGGATCTCACTAGGTAATTCCTTCTGAAACAATAACTGCTCAGCCCTTGTATAAAGAGGGCATGTTTGCCTGTAGGGCACAACTTTATTAGTCACATTCCTTCACTCCAGAAAGCAGATGTTTCTTAGGGAGCAAACTGCCCAGTGGTTCCTGGTTATCCACATTTGAGAATTTGAGTGAAGCCAGCTCGGGGCACAAGTCCCGAGTGCCAGGTATTTTGCTTAGGCTGTAGACAAGGAGAAAGAGGATTATAAAAGCCCAGTAAGAATTCTGTAGTAGAACACTCCCTTTTCATTGTCTGATATGGTTCCCTGACTTCAAAAACATCTTTATTCTTCTTAATTGATTCAGCATCTCAACCCATTATTTGTCTGCAGCTGATCTCATTTTGCTTTGAGGCAGAAAAGTGCTTTGCCTTCAGATTTTTCTGTCTTCCAAATCTGTTGTCTGCAGTATCTGAGTATGCCTTTGTAGTTACTGAGTCCTAACAAAAATGAGACTGTAAATTTATCAATAGGTAGTTTCAGGCAGAGTCTTGAATGAAAAGCAATGAACTTGGATTCTCTGGATTAAGGAAAACTACTCAAAAAATTACCTGTCCTTAGGAGTATTCAGCTTTTGGACATCACGAGGGTTGACGATGCCAGTTACAAATATCACGACAGTAACAGTACTCTATGTCTTTTACCTACAGCTGGTGGCAGGTATGTGTACACGAATGCTCTCTGAGAAGGGGCTGTGTGTCATTTTTCCTCCCCTTTAGGGGTGTCTTAGTTTGTGGAGACTAGGTGTTAAACATAAGTAGTCAATTCTTAGGTGTCAAACATTTTCTGCTCTCTCCTGTGGCCACTGCAGTGGGTGTGAGCAGAGTTTCAGAGCAAAGACCACCTGGAGATGCTGGGGACTGAACATGCAAGATGAAGTCTTTTGTTGGGCCACATATCCCTGCACGTACTGGGAAAGCCCTGGGAAATTGGCACCAAGATCCCAGAGTTTATTTGCAGGAGTTCTGGAACTCTTGCTTTTAAAAATGAGGTATGTCCTCTGGGGAGGTTCTTGGAATCCCAGTTTGTCAGAAACTTTATTCCACCTTTTGCCTGTCAGGTTTGTCTTCTGGCTTGAGAGTGTCGATGCTCAAAATTCAAACGATGTCAAACAGTGTGCTGTGTCTTGTATTTCCTTACAGCTTCCTATAAGCCAGAGGGTGCAAAGATAATCTTCAAGTCCTCGCTTCTGCTTTGGGAGGACTTGGCTTTTTGAAGTCTGTAGCTGAAGCCAAGACTTCCCCAGCTGACCTGTTAACATGGGAAGCAGGTTGCAGGAGCAATGTCTGATGTTAGTCTGGCAATGTACAGCACTGGAAGGATGTAACAGGGATGTGGGGGGAAGAGGGCTGCTACCTTAGAGAGGGCATTAATGAACCTTTCCTTGCATTATCTTTAGAGTTAATTGGAATATTTCTCTAGGCCATGTATGGAAAAATGCTTCCCTCTGGCTGCTCTGGGAGATTAAGAACACCTCAGGCTCTAACTTAGGCATCCTCTGGAGACAGTAAATTCTGCTTAATCAGAGTGATGCTCTGTTGAAAGCCAGACTTGCCTGTTACGTATATGTGTTCACCTAAGCAGACTTAACATCATCTTTGCTGATAACTTTGTCTGTCTCAGTGCAGCTCTATGGAGAGGTGAGAATACGTGCTGTGTGGCGAAGGCAACTGTGATCATGACCTGCTTGAAACCTCAGTATTGTTTTTTGGTGGTGTAGCTCTAGTCTATACGTGGTTTTGCATGGATCTTTGGGAAAAGTGTGGCAAACCAGGAACCTGTATGTATTCTGAGGGGTTTGAAATTGATCTTGCACCATTCTGCTTGCATTCTGCTAAGGAGATCTGAAGTGGAGGCAGAGGAGAAGATAGGAAATACAGAAAGGCTAAGGGTAAAACAGATCAGAGAATATAAAAATGAGGGTCAGGGAAAAAGATGTGCAAAGAGCAGAGTATATAGGTTACACTGTAAGTGAAACATCCTGTTTAATTGCTGTAGGTGTGTGGGCTTGGGGGTCTGTCTGTCATGAAACACATGAATTTCTCTGAGCAGAACACGGTTTGTTTCCCCCCCCGTAAGTGTGTGAGAGATTAAATTGATTCAAATGTCTTTAAAAAGCTTCAGGCTAGGGTCTACTTCTGAAAGAATGAAGTGGCCATTTCTTAATGTCTTATTCTTTTATTGTACTTACCAGTATTGCGAAGAAGTCTTAATATTAAATAGGATTTCTTGACATTCAGCCTGAATTTGGCATCATCCCTCAGCTTTACCTACCCTACCTATCCAGCTTCACTCTAAATGTTTTTCTGCTGCCTTGATCTTAATGACTTTCATATAGTTTCTAGGTTGTGATTCTGCTTCCCTTTCTTGAAATTCATGCTCTTTTTGTGAAGGTAAAATCACATCAAGGTAAATAAAAGCTAAGTGTATTGTAAATAGGCATAATCTTTATCTTCCCCTCTCTGGCCTTTCTGACTTCCTTTTATCTGTGTTCCTCGCTGTCCTGCCTCACCTCAAACTGGGAATCCTCAAGCAGATCTGCCAGAGCAGGTTGCATTAAAATAAATTAGTGTGGAATGTGGCTTCATAGCAGCTCTAACATCCTAGGAGCCTGAATCCCATGTCCACATATGCCAGTTGAAACAAAGGAGATCATT
This sequence comes from Haliaeetus leucocephalus, assembly GCF_000737465.1. NCBI lineage: Eukaryota > Metazoa > Chordata > Aves > Accipitriformes > Accipitridae > Haliaeetus > Haliaeetus leucocephalus. Next base: position 6,283,921 of record NW_010972909.1, on the reverse strand, counting down.
TAAGCTGGACAGACATTCCAGGTATTTTACAGCAGAGCCAAGGATGTCGGGAGACATGCTGGGGGAGTAGGATGGAACAGTGTGCCAGTGAAGAGGGACCACAACCATTTCCAGAGCATCAGTTTGTGTTTGGCTGAGAGGATCAGGTGGGAGTAGTTGGTAAGTGAAGAGAAGGTCTCATATAGCTGTTTGCAAGGTTTTTTTTTTTTTCGTTGTTTTGGTTTTTGTTTTTTGGTGGTGGTTTTTTTTTTTTTTTTTTAACAACAAAAGGTTTTGTCTTCCTGCAAGTTTTCCAGCAGAGCAGCTAAGGGCCTCTTCTGACAGAAATTCAGAAGTAACAGCAGGGCCCCTTCCCTTTGAGAGATGGGGTACTTGGTGCCTGTCCCTCTTACCCCGTGCTGGCCGTACCTCTGTACGGCAGGTCCCCAAGCACTTGTTGCCTCAGTCTATGCAGTTTCCCAGGCCGCTTCCTCTGTGTTGCCAAATGCTAATGCTGGAGTCCACAAGCCTCACTGGGTCCCTTTGGCACCCGAAAAATGATGAGACGGCTCTAAGGTTCGGGTGAGAAGCCAGCCTGTGGGATGGGGTCGGCAGGGCTGGGGGAGCTGGAGACCAGCCATGCTGCAGCATCACTGGGATAGGGGCTGATGGACTGGGGGGGCTGACATGGGGTCCTGGGCTGTGGGCAGGTGGGGGGAGCTCCGGGGGGGCTGGGCAGGGACAGGCAGAGCTGGGGATGTCTTCTAGGTCCTGAGAGGCTGCTGCAGTCATGTTGGTGCCTGGCCACCACTTAGCGAAGAACTCGGTTCGCTTCTGATTTTCCTTCTCCTTTCTTCAACAGAGATGCTTCTCTTTTTGAAGCGTTAATGCTGTTAAACTTCACTGTCCCAGTTTTCACTTAGGTTGCCGGGACCTGTGGAAGAGCCCTGCTGCTTACCCCACCGTGGAGACTGAGGGCAAGAACTGCATGCTGCTCAGCAGCCATCAGAAGACGATTCCAATGCTTCACCTTCCCGGTGGGGATCTCAAAGTTGAGGCTGGAGCTACTTCAGCAGTGAAGGCAACCACCAACTTTCCATACCAGGGTGTTACGACTGGGGCTTTGGTCCATGGGGAGGTTCTTGACATGTTGCAGAGCAGCATGCGTTCCTTGGCCAAATGGGCCTCCAGTTGAAGAGTCCTCATGGCAGGCCCCCTGCGGGTGAGTGTAGAGATGTTTTAGTGCTGGATCTGAGTTCCTGTATGAAAGAGACTCCACAAACATGCATGCTAGCAGGCTGCTATATCTCCTTTTGAAAGAGCAGCAGTTCTGCAGGGCAATTGCAAGCAATATCAGAAGCCTGCTTGTAGTCCTGTGTAAAGCCTTGTCAGCAGCTTGTAACGAGCAGAACTGCAGGATCTGATGTCCATTCTAGAAGACTGTGACTTGGAGCTATGGGATGCTTGTTTTGATGATGGCAGTGTGTATGTACATGCTCACGCAGTCTATGTGTGATTTGATGATCAGTCTATTACATGGTTGTTGCTGTTAAGGATTAATACACTATTAAGTGTTATATTAGCAGCTATGTTGCTGATACATTATTATTACTAGACTTGTTCATCTTAATTCATACTAGGGCTAGTGAGGCACCCATTTAGGACTTTTTTCTGAGGTGGCAGCCAAATTTCCCTTCTGCACATAGGCTCAACTATATGTCCATGGACCCTTCCTTCTGTCCCACAAAGAATTTGTTAATGCAAATTCTAGACAGTGAGAAGTAGTGGATTACAGTAGTGGAAAGTGAGTACCTAATCTTACATGTGTGAAAAGAAATGAAGTACGATTGCAAAGCACCCATCAAAACAAGGCTGGTTAACAGCAGTACTTGGCAGAAGTTCAGAACACAGCTTTGTGCTTTGCCAGTCACTGGTGAAAGAGGCTGATCTCGTATCCTGCTTGTCCATCCTCTGATCTCCAATCAGTAACACACCCTGAAGTGTCAGGGACTGTGGCATTTGCTGACAGGGTGAAAGGCAGCAGCTTATTTCTTGTGTCCATTACTAATGCTTAAGAATCTCCCCTATGTTTATGTTTGTTCCCCTTCCCCCTTGGACTGCCTGGTTTCCAACATTATCAAGCAGGAATAATCTGTGTAGTCAAGTGTTTCATCATTTTGACATTAAAGGAAGCATCTGGGGACTAGGAATTCTTCCATCATTCTGTCCAGAAAATGGTCAGATTCACTTGCTGAAGTCCAAACTGGGGTTCTCATTTTGTTAATAAATATTCAACCCATTCCAACATGGGGTACAGTCTGGGCTCTACTGTCAACTGATTCTTAATGCTTCCTGTGTCCCGTAAGTATCACATGCAGCTGTAAGAACATTAGTCTCTTCCATGTCAACTGCGGAGCAACTTCTTTAGTAGTAAGTAGACCAGTAAGCCCCTTCCTCCCTTTGTAAACTAGCCACTAGTCTGATTACATGTGTCCTCAAGTGCTATGTCCAATTCTCCTACAAGAATTTCTCGGGAGTTACTCCTGGGGTATTTTGCTGTACTCACCAAGTCCGTCCACCTGCAAAAGGCATCAAGGATGTTGTGACCATCTGCCTCTCTGTGGGCAGTGACGCAGTAACTGAGGTCTTCATCCAGAACATTGCGAGCAGTACTTTTGTGCAAACTGACAAGCCCACTTACATGCCAGGACAACAAGGTAAGCCCAAGTATGCATACAGGTAAGCTGTGGGGAGGGTTGAGGGATGTTCCTTGCAGTGTGCGGATCAGTGTATGTCCCCACTAGAACCACGTAGTCTTTGATGTGGGTTGCCCAGCAGGTATAATTACCTTGGCCCTGGATTTTTAGTAAAGAAATCACACTTGGTTTACAGTTCACACCTCTGCTGTTACTTCAGGCTTGTTTCTAAAACAATTGTACCAACCTACTCAACAGTTACCCTGATGCAGACTTGTTAGGTTGATAAGCACTGGTCTTAAGTGGCCTCCAGGAAACATCATCCCGGGTATCTCCGCACGGAGCCCAGCAAGGGCTGGTCAAGAACATTACTGAACTCACCACGTTTGTTGCCCTGGATTCCAAATGCTGTGGTGCACTCTTGCCTGGTTTAGAAATGGTGGAAACTCACCTGGCACCTGTCTGTCATCTCTCAGAAGACCATCATCTTACAACTAACAAGTATATCCAAGCTGTTCAAATAATCTTTGCCTGAAAGACATCTTCCTTGTTTCTTCAAATCCAGAAAACTATGCTTTTCTATTTGTAGTTGGTATATCACTGGGGGGGGGTATTTTGTTTGTTTTTTTGTTTGGTTTTTTTTTTTTTTTTACACTGACTGGTGTTTCAGTAATAGCTGGCCTATTCAGAATAGCTTCTCCAGTAATAAACACTCCAACTACACTGAAGGCATGGCTTAATTTTAGTTATTGGGAAGTGACACACCCATGAAGATGGAAAAATATACTTATCAAAATAAATATTTGATTAACGTATTTTTGCAAGGCCCTATGTCTTTTGTGCATTTTGTAAGACAAATCTGTTACTGTTTTTGAATCATTACCATGCTTTGAAAGATAATGTGAAGTAAAGGACACTTCAGCTGCTTCCTGCAAACAAATCCAGTCTCTCAGCTCTTTCAGACTGTTCAGAGGTTCATGTCTTTCTTAGGGACTATATGCACCTCCTTTTTCCTCCTTCAGCATTTCTCTTAGGCTCATATTGTCATATTCTTTTTGTGCATTTCTTCTCAGTCTGTATCGTCAGGGCCCTGGTATGCCCTCAGATCTTCCGAGAACTAAAGCCTGATGCCTACAGGATGCCCTGAAGGGACACCTCCAATCTGGGGTACGGGCTGGGGCGGGGTGGAGGGGGCTGACTCTGTGCCTGAAGGTTATGCTCACAAGCATTTCGTTTGCTTTTTTCCATTGCAGTACAGTCTCAAATTGTCACTCTGAACAACATTTTTGTCCCTTTGAATGATGAGGTGAGAGAGAAATTATGAGGTAAAGGAGAAAATGTGGGGAGGATAGTATGAGGAAATGTAAACAGGAGGCTTAGATTGGGCTTACATAGGGGTGCAGTTCTCTGCTTTTGGTCTTGTCCTTGAGCATTTTATTCTTTAGGAACTACAAACCTAGCGTTCCTGAGCAGCAGCAGGAATTCATAATCAAACCAGGTAAAGCCTCCAATCCTTTCTGTGGGCCTACCCCTGGAGATAACCCAGCTCAGACCCTGTTCTAACCTGGAGCTGGATGACGTCCAAGGACTGCCAGCCCCTGAGCTTACGCTACTGCACTCCAGCTCAGCTCCTTTTTTTTGACCCAAAGAACCACTCCAGAAAATCAAGTGAGTCCCTAGAAAATGTTTGAGATCTGTACAAAAATCCATGGAGTCCCTGCCAGCAAAATGAAAGCAAGCAGCTTGAGCTGACCTTCCAGCTGTGGATGTCTGGCATCTTCTGCAGGCTGATGGAATGTAAACAACCGTGGCAGCAAAGCTGGGAAATGGTCCTTAACTGGATGGTTTTAATCCTTCTGAGTTTTGTGAATGGTGAGCTGAATCCTCATGGCTATGAGGGTTTGATTGCTACAGTAAGGGTTCCTGACTCCTTATGCCACCACTGTATTGCAAAAAAAGGTTTCAAGGAGCTAATGAGAAATCTATTTGTTTTTTCTTCTAGTACTCACCAGTGGAGCTGAAGGTGAGTAACTGTGAGATGCCTTTGTTTTCCATTATTCCTACTCCAAACTAGAGGATGAAGTAGAGCTGCTTCATGTGTCTGCGGTGGGCAGTGGCTGACCTAGCCAGGCTGGCAAGCTGTCTGCTGGACAGTAGGATTTTTTTGAATTGTGAAGTAGTAATCTACTGGAGGGTCACCCAGAGTTCTCTCTTGCCCTACAAAGGGGCAAGTACATGAGAGAATGAACTAGACTTCAAAAGTCTCCTTCATCTCACTGGAGATGGTTTCTGCCTGTTTGGAGCCTTGTCCCAGTTTCTAGGTGGGCAGGAAAGACAAATTGCTCAGCTCTGAGGGTAGTTGCCTCCTCTCAGGCTCATCTTAAGATTTTCTTTGTTGAACTTGTGCATATTCTTCTTAGGCTTATTTCTGCAGATCATATCCACAGACCAGTAAGTTTTATCACACAAGACTTGGCTCTGTGTAGTTGAAAAAGCAAGCTAGTCTTGTTGGATTCTAGCTATATCTACGGGTAAATCCAGACCCCATTTCTCAGGCTGCCAACATTTAGAAATAAATGGCTTATTTGAAGACTTCCAGTAGTGGGTACTTGTGAAGTTGTTGATATGTTTGTTTTATGTGTCCCATAACCCAGCCTGCTGAATTTTCATATTGATATGCTAGTAATTTATGTAACTGAAGGCAGAGCGTAGGATTTTTCAGATCTTGCTGGTCTGTAATACTGGCAGTATGCTGCCTCTGAAAATGGCTAATACCACAAGCTGTGGAAGAAATTGAAAAGAAAATGTAAATAAACAAGGGACATCTAGGCATTAATCCCCTCAGGAGCCATTTCTTCCTAGTTCAAAGCAGCTGATGGTGTCAGCATGAAAACAATTTGTACCTGTGTGCTCCAGATATTTATCTGTTGCTGATGATCTTAAAGGTCTTTTCCTTCCAACCTAAACAATTCTGTGGTTCTAAAACTGGTCTTGACTGCAGCTTCGGTGGTCTGTGCTTAGCCCAGACTGCCCTGGAGATGATATAGTCAACCATATAGATAGAGATTAAGTATAGTCAACTGTTCTGTTTCGCAGCATCCCTCCACCCCTTCCCACTGTTGGTTCTCCTTTTCTTCCAGGTATAGTAACTAGCTGTGACCTTTGAACTGACCTTTTAAATATCCTCGGGTGCTTTTCTTTGCTGCTTCACTTCTTGCTGTCTGATCTCACTGTCTCTTTCCTGGCACTAGTAGAGTATGAAGGAATGGGGAAGGTTTTTAGAGGGAAGTTTTCAACTGAACAGGTGCTGTGCTTCTTTTCCAGGTGATGGGAATGACAGGCTGGTTGTGGATGGTCAGGAACTCATTGACGTCAAGAAGGATGTTGGAAGTATGGCAAGTTGCTTCTGAAGTAAAGGAGGCTGTGCCCTGTTGAATGGAGGGACACCTCAAAGTTAGAGGGGGTAACTGAGGAAGAAGGGATGTCTTGATGGGCTGGGGAAGGACTCTGTCTCTAGGATGGAATAGTGTTAGATCTGGTTGATTAGACTCACTTCCTCCTCGTTTTTCCTAGGTCTGAAGGTCTCTTTCTCCATCCCTCTCTCCTTCTCCCACTCTGCTCCCAGCCCCTCACTGGGTGGCTCACACCATGTTCCCTGGTGGAGACCACGTTGCTGGCAGCAGAATTCCAGTTTTCCCTGCACTTCAGTAATCAGGTGAGGCTTACACTGAAGCAGACTGGGGGAGTAAGAGAGGCGCAGAAATAGGAGGAAAGAATGAGAAAGACATTATCTGGCTTGCGTTGCACAGAGAGCTCTGCTGAAGCAGTGCAAGAACTACAGCCAGGCCACTACCTCTGTCTTCTGGCTGGTGTCTCCTTCCAATGCTTTCTTTTTTTGTCCCTGTTTGCTCCCAGGCTGCTTTCTCCCTGCTAGAGCCTGCTGCTGGAGGTCACACTGGGGTTTCACAACAGGGGCTACGGTGAGCCTCCAGCTGAGGGCAGGTCCCATCCGGCTGCGTGCTGTGCCTGGTGCTGCGGACCAGAGCGTGCTGCTCCCGAGGCCAGAGGATGAGCTCTGCAACGGCAGCCCGAGCGGCTTGCTGTGGTAGGCAGTGAGGCAGCAGGATAGGGAGGAAAGACAGAAAATCTGGGTTGAGTTGTAGAAGGAGCTGAGCTGGTGAATGGACAGCAGGTCCCTGTGCTGGGAAAAGAGCTGGGGTCAGAACTGCAATGTTTCTGAGATCAACTGATGCAAATTAAAGTGCTATAAAACATTTACTTAAACATATTTAAATGAACAAATAAGAAGCCTTTATTTAAACTATTTCATCTTCTTTTCGGCTGGTAACCAGTTTACACTGAGCAAATATTGTCTATGTTGCCTTTTAAACCTATTTTTGCTACCCAGAAATGTGTGCTATGGCTGTGCATGTTTAATCAACTCTGCCAGGTTAATATTTTAGAGTCTTCGCTTTTACCAGTTTTTCATGACAAGAATATAACAAGATAAGTATCAGGTTTTGTTTCTCAATTCATTCCAATATAGCTTCATGGAAGCTGGAATTCAATTAATGCACAAATCCCTCAGCACTTAAAATTTGTCATTAAATAAAGCTACCTCAGATGTTTTGCATTCATGGAAAGTAAGCTTGTCTTGACATTTTTTACATTTACCAGGATTCAATTTAAACAAAGTAAGATTTATCTCTCAAAAAATAATTAACTGATTTTTTTTTTCTTTTTCTGGTCACTGTGTTCCTCAGTGCTTCAGAAATCATAGAGCTTAGCTCCTCACAACTAGTTCCTATTTGCAGATATGGAGGGCAAAAGCAATTTCCATGCTTTTGCAGTCCCCAAAGGCTCTTTCCGTTTGAATAAGCTAGTCATTACTTTGAACCAGGTGAATAAACAGAAAAAAAGGAAGTATTCTGTGGAGACATGAACAGACTGCTCTTGTCAAAAACTGGCTGAACACCTTTGTAAACTGTTTTCTGGACATTCACTAATGACATACTTGCTCAGTAGTCTACCTTTAAAACATTGTAGGAAACATGCAGAGCTTTATTAATTTTTTACTTTATGTACTTGACTGTGTTCTAAAAGGATATTCAGAACTCAGCACAGGTCTGTTATGACTTTAAACTGACTTTTAGAAAGGCTTATTTTTAAGCCAAGCTGTTAAATAAACAGCATAATTTAAGAAAGCTTGACTTCTTAGGGATCTGTATCCTATTTGTCTACACCTTTCTTCTTCATTGTAACCTTCACTGTTTATGTATTCCCAGCTTCCTAACCCTTATAAGCCCATTTTCCTATGTTTCTGCACTTGTGGCTAGGGCAAGATGCAACGCATGTTCTGGCTGGATGGGAACTATTTGTTTGCTCTCTGACTAACCAGTACCCATCTTACTGACTGGCTGCCCATGTAGCCACTGTATAGCACAGATCACTGCTGATCTTAAACAGCACACTGCTCTTCAGTGGGAGATAACAAAATCTGGTCTCCCTTTATTTAATAGTCTAAAAAATTGTTGTCGGGGAAAAGAGGCAAACACTCTAGCTTTCCACAGGCTTTGAAAGCTTTGATCAGTCTGCTGAACTGTGATTAGATGACACTAAAATTCTACCTTTTAAAAATGGATGATCTTGATTAAAGGATGACCTGTTTGGATTTTGGAGGGTTGCAGTACATGGTGGGTTGCTGATATTTAAAAAGGTTAAGAATGGAGAGAGATATCTGTGGGGTGATGGTTGGATAGCAATCCATCATGTTTTGTCTGCAGTGTGAGCCTTTTGTTCAGTTTTCTTGGCCTTTTTGTGTGCTTATATAGGTGAATTCTATGTTTTCCTCCCAAAATGGAGGTTATTCCTATGAAGTCAACAAGGAGAGATTGTAAGGAAGCGTAGAATTCCTTTTCTAATGTTATATTTGTTTTGGTTTTTAAATCTCTAATGGAAGGAGAACATGGGACTGAAAATTCTGCCAGATGGCAAGATAAAGAAGCCAGTGGACTACGTATTTAATCATGAGGAGCTCCTTATTTTCTTTGGGAGGAATGGCTGTTCCTATCTATAAAGTCTGTTTCCACTGTCTTCAGAGCTGCAGTCTACCTAACGTCTACCTCTGACAAAAGGGCTGCCCTGCCATGCCCTCTTCTTTCCGCTTCTGTGCATTTGTTCTAAGTGCTGAGCTGCCTTTGTGAATCCTGTCTCTGGATATTCCTTGTGTTCATTTCCAAGAGTACCCATGGCTTTCTTTCTGCCCAGAGAATCCACCGATAAAGCGAGTCACACACCTGTCAGTTTTCCCCTGGATCTGGGACCTGTTCCCCACTGGCTGAGTCCAGCTTAAAATTGTTAGGTGTGGTTTGGGCAGCTGCTTCTTTGGACCCAGCACCCCCAGCTGTGAAAGGTTAATATTTCTGGAGGAAATATCTGCTTGGCCTTGAGCATTCGGGATGTGTCCTTGGACCCAGTTCTGAGTCACTGTGCATCCCTGAGCAAGTCCCTTCCCTTCCTATGTCTCAGTTTCTTAGAGGGTGGTGCAGCTGGTCTGTTTTCTCTTCAGCATTGCAAAGCTTGAAAAAGCACAGATGGAAGTGCTACAGGTAATCTTAGTATTAGCATTTATCTTCAGAGATTTTTTTTTTAATTTTTTTTTTTTTTTTGATGGGCATCCTCTTTCCTTTATCCTGGGATCTGGTTTCTTTTCAGCACCTCAGGAAAGAAGGAAGTTCAATTCACCATACCTAATCCCGTAACAGAATGGAAAGCCAACACGTTTTGTGTCTTGGGCAGTGATGGCTTTGGGATCTCTCCCACAGCAGGACTGATGGCCTTCAAACCTTCCTTTGCGGGTCTGGCCTTACCATATTCCATGACTCGGGGAGAGTCATTTATGCTGAAAGCTACTATGTTCAACTGCTTGAAAAAGTGCATTTGGGTAAGGTCTCTCATAGTCAGCTCAGGTTTTCCTCTTTCTTTTTATAAATCACTCCGCAGACACATGGTAAATTTGGAACCGGTTTAAAAAAAGGTATCCAATGATACTTTAGCCCTGCCTGTTTTCCATAGGCTGGGAAAAAAGTCTACAACAGCCAGCACAAGCTTTACTTCCCTTTCCATGTATCAAGACACTGCTTAGATCCATAATGGGTCTGAATGGGATGTACAGCTGCTATTCCAGCATCTGCTAAATTCCCTGTTAAAGAAATGGTGTATTAAAATGTCTCCCACTTTCTCCCTTGTCCTGTAGTGATGTCTGCTGTTAAGCCTCCGCTTCTTTTGTCAGTGGCTGCTAACTCTGCCTTCCCAGGTATCTGGGACAGATCCAGCTTATGCTGGCCAAGACCAAGGAGTACCAGTTGGAGTCATGCATGAGCTGTGACTGCACTGCCTGCCCGTGTGCTGAGGAGACCCAGGCTTTTTACTGGGATGTTACAGTCATCAACCTGGGTGAGAAAGCAGAGACAGATACGAGAAAGTCGTCTGGGAGTTACTGTGCTATTCAAGCCATGGCTCAAGCTAATCCAGGATTCTGCTGTGCTCTTTGACCTAGGCCAGGAGTCTGTCTTGTCCAGTTTGCTTCTGCCATGCTGGTTAGAGGATTGGTCTCTCTAATCCTGTGGGAGTCCTGGGGTTTGGCACTCTATTTCAGTAACTAAGTATTCCAGAACGTGGCAAGCCTTTAACTCCGTTTTTAGGTATTGGGTAATGATGTCAAGCTCTGTGTATGCAGGGAAAATACAAAGATCGCTTCAGAGCACCAACATGCATTCTCCTTAAACTACCAGCTTGTCCTCCACAGAAGTCATCAGTCCTCTGAACTCTGCATAGTTCATCCCTCTTTTTCCTGAGGGTTTCTGTAATGAGGCTGAGCCCATTTGTGGTGTGTGGTTGCATGAGAGAAAGACACGATACACTGGCCACCATTAGGGGACAGCAATACGGAGGTGCCAAGACATTCCTGATGCAAGACTTCCCCTGGTTCCTCTAGAGTGGGTGGAGGAGGAATGCTGGCCCCTAATCTGTGATATAAAGTCTTTGTTCAAGCAAAGTCCCAAAGGCTTGCAGACGTGAACAGTTTGTGTTGCTATACTGCCCCTAACGTGTTTCACTATGTGCTTTCCACGAGCTGTAAGCCAGCCGTATGAGAGAATTCACTTCCCCGTCTTCCCAGCAGGCGAGTGTGAGCAGAAGAGGCAGGGAGGGCCTCAGGCATGGCCGGATTTTGAGCCTGGGGAGTGAAAACCTACTGTGAGCAGGTGCTGGTGCTGGAAAACCCTTAGTACGTGAGGAAGAGTTGTCTTCCCATAATGGGAACATAATTTATATAAACTTGCTAGTAACGTGTATGTGTGTATTGTGTCTTTTTTATGTGTTTATTATTTGAAAAATGATTTTTATTTACTTTCTGAACAAATAGCTTTGGTCAATCTGGAAAAATTTGCAAGTCAGGGTTAAACAAACACTTAGTGGTGTTCCAGGATTAGGCTAACTATCAGTTGAAGATAGTGACCTGCCCATTATTTCAGTTGTTTTTATGAGAGATATCCAGCATAGTCCTCCTTTTAAACTGTGTGGCTTCACTTGAAAGTGCTCAAAATGGAGACAATAAATTTTGTTTTGAGTAGAAGGTGACATTTTTGACGAAAATCCATGTCTTGAAATCAAACAAGTAGAAATTATTTGCTGAAGACTGGGCTGAACAATAATTTGCTCCTACACCGACTCTTTCTTTTGAGTCACTAAATCAAGATGTTGCTGACCTGGCTGCATTTTGCACGTATGAGAAAAAAATGACATGCACAGAAATTGGTGATGCTGAGTGGAGGCTTGCAGAAGGGAGTAAATGGTGTAACTTATGTGGTTGGACAAATGTTGAGAGGATTTCTGGTGGAAAGCAGGCAGAGATACAGGCAAGTAGTGACATTAAGGAATTTGCCTGAATATCAGAGTTTTGCCCTTGCCTTGTCCTTTATCTTTGATGCCCAGGTGACATTATTGGAGAACCTGCATTGCCTGGTTCTGCATCCCGGACAGATGCCCGTCAGCTGTGGGGTGCAGAACATGGTGGTGTTTTCCCCCATCGTCTGTGTGCTGCAGTACCTGGAGAAGACAGGACAGCTGGCAGAAGAGCTAAAGATTAAAGCTGTGGGATTCTTGCAGACAGGTTCATCAGATCTTTTACACCATTTCTTTACCCCCAGTACTGAGTGACCTTGTTCCATTATCAGGTGGTTCCTTCTTCAGGAGTACAATATGGTTATGGCAGAGGGAAAGTAGTTGTTGCTTCTGGAAAAATTTTCACTCTTATTTCTTTCCCACCCAGGCTATCAGAGGGAGCTTCTGTTCAAACATAGCAATGGATCCTCCACTGGATTTTGAGAGGGTCATGTGAAAGGCAACTTCTGGTAAACAAATGCCCTTCTCTCCTCAGTACGCTAAAGAACCAAGTCTTCTTAAACTTTCTGCCACTACTTACATAGACCCAACTGTTGGTAGTCTGTTCTCCTGTCTCAGACTCTCTCTCCTCGGCTAACAGTCTCTGTGACCCAATGCTTCCTGAGAGGCAGGCAGTACATCCTCACAGGTGACAAGATCACCTGCTTCATGGCCACTTGGATGGCTGGGAAGCAGCTGGACAATGGCTGCTGCGTGAACGTGGGGCAGCTCTTCCCCATGGCCACGGATGTGCAGCCAGGAGACCTGCCCTTGCTCACTAGTCTCTCTTCATGGCAGGTGTAAATTTTGGAAAGGGGGCTTTGTTTGCTTATGTTTACATACTAAGAGAGGGAATAATAAATAGTGATGTGGGATACCTCTTGATGGGTATTCCTCTGAACACCCTAATCCTGCTGTTCCATGTGACAAGCAGGGTATGAGAAGTGACTGTATTTGTTTCTCCTTAGAAGCAAGTTCAGGAACCCTTTAGAAGAAAGACCTGTAGAATCAGAGAATCATTTAGATTGGAAAAGACCCTTAAAATCATCAAGTCCAACCGTTAACCTAACACTGCCAAGTCCCCCACTAAACCATGTCCCTAAGCACCACATCTACATGTCTTTTAAATACCTCCAGGGATGGTGACTCAACCACATCCCTGGGCAGCCTGTTCCAGTGCTTGATAACCCTTTCGGTGAAGAAATTTTTCCTAACATCCAACCTAAACCTCCCCTGGCACACCTGTGCTGTGGATGGGAGCTCTGTGAGCCATGGCTTCACAGCAAGGACAAACTCAGCATAAGGCTGATGATGAACTCTTTAGGACTTTGTTATCTCTCCCTCCTTCTGACTCTTCTAGAAGGAGAAGAAAAGTGGTCTGGAACCAATAGGGTCCAAGCAGCTGCCGGCCAGAGTGCCTGCAAACACAAGAACTGGGAGAACCCCTGCTCAGCTGCGGTACTGATGTGTTACCCTCTGGATTCCTGACTGGTGGAACCACAGCATGAGATCCAGACGTTGCCCAGCTTTCTGCACATGTAGCCAGAACAGTGTATGGTACAGTGCAAATCATCTCATTGCTTCCTATAGAATACAAATATGCTTAATTGCTATAATGTGCCCCACAGCTATTTAAACAGCTAGGTGAGTACTCCACCTAGCTCAGCCCCATAACACTGTGTGGTGTAACATCCTCAGAGTGGGTACAGAGACAGAAATTTTAACTAACTACCTTTAGTGTCTTTGAAGTCTTCTTGGTATTTAGCGGGTAGGCCCCTTGATAGCTGTCACACCTTCCTTCAAACCGTGTAGAGTTTGAAGGAAACTTTGCTTGGGTCCGGGTGCTGGATGCAATAGCTGGTGTCTCTGCTGTAGGGAGCAAATATTTTCACCTTCTCTATGTGCAGTAAAATGAGGAGATAGAATCACAGGAGAACTACAGGGTGGGACAATAATAAGCTCAGAGAGGAGGAAGGAGCTTTGTTAAATAGAGACTATCCCCCTGACTGAGCACACTGGTGTCCAGGAAGGGAACTACCCTGTGTGGCAGGTCCTTTCGCTCCAAATGCCCGGGGACTATGGCTCTGCTCATCTGTGAACTGGCCCACTGCTTACTGTGTCCTGTCCTTTACAGCTCAGCAAAGGAAGGCTACCCAAAGAAGATAGCAGAGGAAAGGGATGGAAGCAAGAGAAGGGACTGATGAGATTGCCAGAGGAAGAGGGAATAATCTCTGATACCTTTCCTCAAGAGGAAGAAATCTTCCCCGTCCCTTTCTTCATGCAGCCCCCAGAAAGATGGCACACCTGTGTACCTGGCACATGCGTGTGTGTCATCAAAACAGCCGGTGCAGACAGAGCAGCATTGTGAACTGTGTTTAACACTGAATATCTGTTTTACATTGATGCTTTTTCCACACGCCTTTTAATTTCCAACTTTGGAGCCTGTGTTCAGTAATTGTGGGCAGGTCTCTATCACTTGCTGCGTGGTTCATCTCCTTTTGTATGCTCAGTCCTACATTAAATGGAAAAGGCACAGTCACAAGATTTTTGGGAAACATCCTGACTTTGAGCGTAGCCTCCTGCCCACGTCTGGCAATGTTCAAGGTATTCCACAAAGATCAGCTCTTCCAAGCCACTGCAATGTCTCAGGTCAGTTTACTGGAAATATTTCCATAGAAAATGAGTTTTGTTTGGTCCTTCCACCAAGAAGGAGCTCCTCGGGTGTAATCAAAGTTGCCACTTAATTGAGAAAGTAAGTGGCTCTGCCAAAATTAAGAATCTCACGTAACACCTGACAAATGGGTCCACAAATATATTATATGTAGTTGAAGCTTCACCACAATTATTCTCGTAGAACCTGCTTTATCTAGGACACCAAACTTTACCCGTAGGTTCTGGTTTGGTTTTGATTCTTTGTTAACACTGGAGATGATTCCTAAGCCACAGCATTCAGATCCGGAAGTCTTTGTGGTTTTGGTTGAGCCAGTTTACCAACTTGTAAACAGCTTTCAACTTCCGTGAGTGCTTATCTACTTGATGGCTAGATTTGAATTTGCAAGTCAGCATGTTGTGATTCAAGAAGTCACTATGTCTGGAGTGCTGGTGAGACTTTCTCAGTTCAGTGGGGTGAGTAGGAGAGACGAAGCAAGAACCAGAGCTTTGGTATTGGGCCACAAAGGTTCAGAAGACAACAGGGTCTTTCAATGGGTTGTGTGGATTTTTGGAGTGTTAGCTAGAAATAAGCTGCACTAGTTATTTGTGCCGTTTTGTGAAAAGTATGGAAAGCTGCAGGTTTCAGGGTTCATACCTCTTCCTTGGAGAGAGATCCATGGCTCTCCCATGGTTTGAGAGCCTTCTTGTGAAGGTTTCCAAATTCCCTTGGATATAGTTCCATAATTCTCCAAAGCTCAATTCCAATTAACAATTTTAAAGCCTACAATCTAAAGTCTTGTGCTAGATTTCTAGGCAAAAATTTCAGAAGATCTGCAGTTCTTTGAATGATGTCAGTGTAGGAGCCAAGCATTGAGAGAGGCATAGAACAATTTACACTATATTGCCTTCAAGCTTTCTGACCCAGTCAGTTCCTGCTCCTTCTGCTGTGTTTGTCCAGGTGTGCTCTCAATTCCTTGCTTGGCTTTAGTGGAGTGGACAAATTCTGCTGTCAAGGCAGCAGAAAGTGGGTGCAGCAGCCTACCTTGGCAATACAGAGAGATTTTTACAGAGAGATTCTTTCCAGGGATTCCATTACATTATGGATGCTGGTCAGGTTGCAGAAACATTATAGCCTCACAGATTTTTATGAACACTACATGGACTGTGAAATATTCTTAATACAAAAGTATACTTCACTACAAGGTTATCAAATCTCATTGTCTTTGAAGAGGCTGCACAGTAGTCATAGAGTGTGTGTATGTGTGTGTAAGAGGCAAGCTGGAAATGTCAATGATTAAGAGCATGAAGTTTGTGATTGGAAAGGAAACAATGCAGGAGACCCTAGGCCTGTATGAAGCTGGTGATGAGTGTCTAAAGGAGAATGAAGAATGGATTATTCTGCACTATAGGCTCTCTAACAGATATGACTCTAAAGAAACTGATTATTTCCTCTTCTCTGCACAGTCTCCTGTCAAAATGCTCTGCAGACATCAGTGCCTCCTCAGTACTCTTTTCATACAGAACATTGATACTATTGCCTTTTTGTTTTCTTCAAAGGTACTAAAACATTGGAGCAATTTCCAAGGTGCCATTGTTCCTGGACCTCGTTCTGAACCATGGAGGACATCTTCCATGACCATAGGTGTGACCTCTACTAAGTTTCCTCTTCTTCCTTTTCATTTTTGATTCAAGTTATCTATGGAGAACACATATCTATATGGTTTTGCATTGTCAGTATGCACTATGTATGTCCTTTGCTCCAGCTGAACAGTGTGTTTTCAGGGGGGGTAGATCCCTTACTCCCCATGTGTCTCTTGGCTCAGCACTTCTATCACAAAGGCCTTCTCTGAGTCCTTTTAGAGAAAGAAACTGCAGGATTAGAAACTACACACAGCCTTGCTGTGCTTTCTCTACTTCAGAGACTTTGTTCAGGTCTCTGCAGCTGTCAGTCACTGCCTTCAATGCAGATCCTTCAAATGTATGTTCCTGTGACTAAGAGCCAGGTTTGCTGAAGCCAAGCGAGGAATAGAGAACGCACCTGGGCAAACACGGTAGGAGGAGCACGGTGGGACAGGGTCAGAGAGATCTCCCCAGTGCTGGCCCTGGTGGGTGCAGCTCCTGTCAGAAGTCTGCCAGCAGCTGGACCTCTCTGGCTATGGTTTATTGATTTATGACAGATCTGGCTGGTGCTTTCTGTAGGAAAATCTCAGGGTTTAGACAAAATTTCTAAGTTCGTCTGCCATTCTCAGTAACATGACCTTCCTTCACAAAGAGACAAGAATGGGGAGAATGTGTCCATCAAAATAAAGTGTCCAGTCTTCCTTACTTAGGAGCCTAGCACTGATTTAGACCAACTCAAAGCTGATTTCTGAAATCAGTTGGGATATTTGGCCTTTGGCCAGTTATCTCAATCAGTTGAGCAGTGAAATGTTCACTTGAGACAAAGGCAGTGCGAACACTAACAGCTCCTGTGCATAATGTATAGCCAGCACGATGCATGCTTGTTCTAGAGTGGCCCAGTGATAGAGGTAGAATGGAGATCAGTCTTCCCAGCTTCAGCTGGAAGGAGAGTATAGAGAGCATTGGGAACAGGGATCCCAAGTTAGCTGGAAATTTCTAGGGATCCTGGAACCTGGTTTTGCCAGACAGAGAGATCCCAACTGCCTGCTTGAGTGACGCTATGTTGGGACCCAGATATGGAAGGCTTAGGCTGCATCAGCGCTACTAAAGAGCACTGGGAAATATTTCCAGGCACAGAACCGTAGCTGTCTATATTAGAAGGACAGTCCCTGGCACATTTCAGCCTCGGCTAACTAACACTGTCTCACCCAAGTCTCGGATGTAGTTTGTGAGTTAATGCAATCTGTGTACTGCTCACAACAGGCAGTTTACTTGGTGCCTGTGCTCTTCCAGAGGCCAGGCTGGTTAAACAGCACGATTGTCTGCCCTTCCGTACAGGTTGTCATCAGTGCTAGAAAGTGTCCTGTATGTTTAATTTGTGGGTTTTAACCTGACCCTCAGGTTCTAAAACGGAACCAAAAGGCTGTATCCCTATATCCTAGACCTTTCAGGCCCAGACATGAGCAATGCGGAACAGGAACCAGTTCCTGAGGCCCCCTCCTTGCAAAAGGGTGTTTCTGGGAGCTGTTGGAGACTTCTGATGGCCAGTATATATTTCCATTTCCCTCATTATATGCAGGGAAGGAAAAGGCAAAGTCATTAGCTCATTACTGGTTGCTGGCTGGTGGTAGTGTTTCTGCAGTGCTTCCCTGTGCACAGGCAAGGATTTGCTCCCATTCTCAAGCCAAACGGCCTAAGGAGCTCCACATCCACATAATCTGATCCAGAGCTATTGAGCCTCTGTCCTGAGTGACAACACTGCCTGCTGCGTGCTGGGGTGAGCTCCTGCTGCTGGCTGGGCAGCAGCAATCCATCTCCAGCTGAAACAAAGGGACGCAAGTGACAAGTGATCAGGACCTGGCCTGGGTCACTGGTCAGCAAAGTTCTCTCTGGTTGGTTTTTTTTTTCTTTCTTTTTTTTTTTTTCTTCCACGAAAAGTCCATTTGGTCAGATGTCTCCATGGCAGCCTCGCAGGAGGGGATGTTCTGAACTGGTGGACGGCAGCCAGCGTGGCTGCTATTGGCTAAGGGGTACTTGGCACAGTACCCCCATCGCTACTGCTGCCTGAGTATAATGTCAGGAGAGAGGAAGAGGTGGGGAGGGGCTGGCTCCTCCCTTCATCCCACCACTTCATTTAGGCTGTGCTAGAAAGAAATTGCCCCCTAAAAACAGGCTCAGTGATTTCGGAGGAAGACGGCCATTGGAGACTGGGCAGCAAGAGACCCCAGGATGAGGATAGCTGTCCTCCTGAGCCTTCTGTTCCACGTTGCAGCTGCTTCTCACCAACTGTGAGTGATGCTGAACTTCTGTTTCAGTCTCTTTCATTAATGCATCGGTCTAGGTAGATGGACTACATTCCATGCCGTCAGCTCTCCTGCTTCCTACTCTATCAGATCACCCCAAAGGGTAGCTGAGTCGTTTACCTTGCCTCCCATGCATTAGATTGACTTTTGTGAGTTAAAATACAAGCCACCTTTTTGGGGGGGTTTCCAAGACAGACCTTAGGCCTAGGGATGTTTGCTTCTCCAGTTGCCATGCCTGATCAAATCACTGGTGTCTAGACTGCAAAGTTATGAGGCCATTTCTTCTGAAGACTGCAAGGGATGGTTTTGGGGAGTTCAGGAGATGACTGGTGTAAGGAGTCTGAAAAAGATTTTAGGGCTGTACTTAAGCTACTCAAGCAGAAGCTATTTGTCAAGTGAAGCAATCACTCTTCTGGTTTCACTGTTGCTTTTGAACATTGACTACAGCCATAGCACATTGCTGAGGAATTCTGCAGTAGTGGGCTGCTGCAAGGAAGCTCTTTTGCATTTCTGAGCTTTCAGCCTGATGCCACCTCTGTCTTCTTTCCCCTGACCCAGACATTACCTGGTGGTCATACCTGCGGATCTCCGCTACCCATCCACCCAAGTTGCCTGCCTCCATATCACCTGTTATGAAGCAAAGCTTCAAGTGAATCTGGTCCTGGAGCGTGCTGCAGGACGTGATCTCTTAGTGCAAGAAACCATCCAGAAGGAGAAGACTTTCATGTGCACTAAGTTCTGGGTGAGCCACCCTAAGCAAATGCCATCACTGATTTTCACTTCAGGAACTGTAAATCCCTTGTGTTACTCCCTAAGCAGGGATTACATGCACAGGGTCTGCTTTGCCTTGGATTGAGCCTGCTAGGAAGTGAAGTGGGTGGTGCCTAGGGATGTGTAGCCCAGCACAGTATCTGTTGGTCCACACTGAATTCCCCTTCTGAATCTAATTTTTAAATTGAAGTTACATTTGTTAAAATCTACTGCACTTCTGGATACATAAGAACCCCCCACCTGGTTCCTTCTCTTCCATCCCAGACCAGATGAAGCAGCTTTAGCTCTTCTCTGAAGGACTTGTGCAGCTCCACAGCTAAAGCCTGGGGAGATGGTGATTTGTATGACATGCTGCAGTTTCTGTAGGACGTGAAATCAGGCAGCAACTCAGCTCTTAGGAGCTATTGAAGAGCAGTTCAACGGAAATGGGTGTGCTTGTTAGTTTTAAACAGCATCTTAGAATTGATTAGTTGTTGGTGAGAACTTAGATCGAGGATAAGGCAGACATGCCTTAACAGTATCCCTTCTAGTATATAGTATATTCTGTGCTGAGGCTCCTGGGGTCTTTGGCTGCTGGAGTCAGGAAGACCCTCTGGTTGTCTTTTCTAACCTGGATTTCTTACTTGTACATGCTGGGTAGTTCTGAAGGTCTAGCATTTGAGGCTGTGCTACAGGTCAGTCTTTCCTTTGATCCTCTGCTACCATATCCTGCCTTTCTGGCATCTGCCCATCTTCCTGACCAAGTCTGAAGACTCAGGTGTCAGGCACCTGCTTGTCACCAGAGGCAAAAATTCCTTAACCAGTGGGAAAAAGGACAAATTCTGTGACATGCAGGGTCTCCCACTGTCATGTGGGACTGAGTGAGATCTGGATGGGATCTGGATCCAGATATTGGAGGGGATGTCCTGGGACAGGTGGAGGGGAACTGGTTGGTTCTTCCACTTTACTCTCAATTCCTGCTCAGGGTCCCCAGAAGATTACCTAGGGGCTGCATGCTCTCCTCTCTCTGTATAGGTTGCACCTCCGGCTAATGGCACAGAGGAGATTGCCACTGTCAAACTGATCATCACAGGCAAAGGGGTCAGTACGGAGGAGAAGAAAAAGGTCCTGATCCGCAAGGCCAGCAGTGGCACCTTCATCCAGACAGACAAGCCCATCTATCAACCAGGGCAGACGGGTGAGAACTGCAAACGGGAGCAACTGTGGGCCCTAGGCTTTCCGCTGGTAATACCGTATGGAAAGCCTGCAATTGCCTGAAATTCATGGCCAGCCCTAGCAGAAGGCTTTGAGACAACGTGTCTTGTTGATGTGATGTTTTCAGTGGCTGTAATGTCCAGGTTGTGGTGAGTGTGAAGTTGCAGGAGGCAGTAGGTCATTGTCCATGGTATCTTACACGTGGGAATGTCTCTGTCAGTTGTTATCACAAATGTGTATAAAATGGAGATAGCAGCTGGGGAAACAGATAGAGCAGGGGTCTGTAGGGAGGGACTGAGATCTGATAAAAATATTCCCTGATTTCTTGCCTTCAGTGAAATTTCGCATTGTGACTCTGGATGAGGAATTCGTAGCACTCAACGATTCGGTAAGCCATCCCTGGGGGGCTGTGGAAAAGGCTGCCTTGTTCCATGCATGGATCCTACTTCCTTTCTACCCTGCTCATCTGCCAAAGCTCCAATTTTTCCACGTTTGTCCCTGGGCCAGGCTTGGTGAGTGTCCAGAGAAGAATAGTAACTCAAGTAGAAGCTATTAACTCAGGAAGATGGCAGAGGTGTACATGTCTCTTGCTTGTCTTGGTAAAATGGTCGTGCGAGCACAAGCATGGGACATACTGATTCCTGATGCAGTGGTGTCGTATGGGGAGTGAGTAGTTTGCAAGTCAGGTTCTCCTGGGGGTGTGGTGGGGAGGAGTGCTCTTAATCTGGCTCCTACAAGTTGGAACGTGGGAAATGCTGATTAGACATTAGGAAAAACTTTTTCATTGCAACAATGATCAGATACTGAAACGTACCCAGAGAAGGCATTTTCATCCTCTGAGATATTTAAAACTCAGCTGGAGAAGGCTATGAGCAATCTGCTCTAAGAAGACATGCTTCAGCAGGGTGTTGGACTAGACAACCTCCAGAAGTTCCTTCCAAACTGTGTGATCCTATACCTCTGTAACCCCCTTAGGACTACAGCTGAGCCAGAGCTAGGTCTGTTTGGCTAGTGAGTTTTCCTGATGGAGGGCTCTGCCACAGAGTCATTAGCGAATGCTGTGTGACCTCCAGACTGGCTTTTCCTTTCCCTTTCTCCAAGACCTTACTTTAATGGACCCACCTGGTAGTTCTCCTTTTTGGTGATGTTTGTTTTACTTTATATTGTTGTCAGTGCTCTAAATTTCCAAGTCACTAGTTGTGCATCCTTCAGAGAAGGCTCTGCATCTGACGTACCTTGTGTGTGTTGCTGGCATGCATTTCTGTCTTTTAATGTTTTTGCTTTTTTTCCCCTCTCCAGATTTCCCTGTTTCTTCAGGTGAGTGATGCTGAAACGTAGTGTTACAGTAATGTTGATGGCAGCCATTTCACTGGGTTATTCATATTCATTTCCTGGTAGATTTTACAGACCTGTGAGTGGAATGGTAGAACTTCAAGATTTCTTAAACTAACATACTCCCTATGGCTTCTGTTTTATGCACTTGAGGTTATGCTCCCAGTTACTTCAGTAGAAAACTGAGTTGTTCTAGACTTGCAGGAGTATAGACAGATCAACTTAGACCTTTACAAAAATGGTTAGAACTGTGAAGGATCTTTGCTTGAGATCAGAATTTAGAGAAGGATAGAAGGAGACTCAGATGCTGGGAGCAGAATCTCAGCATTGTATTGTCTTCAAAATTTCTTAACTAGCCTATACCAAACCTCATTCCTTAGCTGTAGAACCTGGTAGTCTGCAGCACTGAAATCCTGAAGCTCGATTTCTATGGGGTGTGGATCAGTTTGATGCTGGAACAACTGTTTCTCCTCTCTTGTGGGTGTAGGACCCTAAGAACAACCAGATAGAGCAGTGGCTGAATGTGGTCCCCCAAGACGGCATTGCAGATCTGTCTTTCCAGCTAAGTGATGAGCCTCTGCTGGGGACATACGTCATCAACGTAACCAATGCAAAAGCGTACGGCAGCTTCTCCGTTGAGGAGTATGGTATGAGCATGTGGGGGATATGTCTGAGTTGCACAGAGGACCTTGCACTCTTGATCCAGGAAGCTGGGTGTTTATTCCATGATAACCATCCTGGGATCCTTGGAAAAGTAATAGCATCTGTCACAGAAAAGGATCTGAGCTGAGGTTCAGGAGAGAGACCACTTTGGGACCTTGGGTCGGTGTGTGGGAGGGATGTTGTGCATAGCTCCAGACCTTTGACACTGAGACCCGATTCCCGCAGGTCTCTGCATCAGACAGAAAAAGGTCATTTAGGATGGGCTTTTCCAGAGAGCATGAAGTCCAGTGCCATCCTACTTCTCTTTCATCCCCTAATTAACTGTGTTGGGAGTTTAGTCTTCTCTCAGTGCAAATAGCTGTCAGAAGTGCAGGGACGTGGATGCGTTTGGGTTTTAGTATGGGAAGGAGCAATCAACCAGGGACTACACACAAATCTGTTAAAGCAACAATGGAAATCTTCCCTTTCCCCTTCTCACCGCCTTCCTTCTCCGTTTCCTGGCACTTATTCCACCATAGTCTATCTTCATGTTGATTCTCTGGAAAGGCTGTCCCTGGCCAGTGTTTCCTACTGTTCTCTGTTTTTTTCTTCCAGTGCTGCCAAAATTTGAAGTGATCTTTGAGGTGCCAAATCAGATTTATGTGCTAGATAAAACCTTCCTGCTCCGGGTATGTGGCAGGTGAGGATTTTGCTTGGAGTCATGGCCCTGTGTTAATTTCTGGCCTGATGAGCACAAGGTGGCTAGGTAATCATGAGGAGCTCTAGGGAAATTTATTTACCCTTCAGTTACAGGAGGCCAGAATCTTCCATGGCAGTTGTTTGCACCCTGATGCAACTCAAAAAATTCCTATAGCTATTCTTCTGGTACTCTAATGCCCTTTTTCTAAAAACACTCCACAAGTCTCTACACACAAAACCTGGGGGAACAACCTACCCTTTGACAAGCAGGCATTTGTGGGGCAGAACATGGCGGATGTTTGGTGTTCATCTCATTGCAGAACAAACTCACGGGAAATGAAAGGAAGCTTTTCCAGGTTATGCTCTAGAGGAAACTAGAGAGAGGCAAAAAGGAATCTCCCCAGGTACAGTCCAAGGACAGCGCTAGGGTTAACAGTCTCATGTAAAGGTGCTTTCTTAATGAAAGGCATTTTCTTAGTTGTCCATGCTTCTGCTCATAAGATGGTGCGTGCCTTCAGCATATCATGGGGTTATTGCCGGTGAGGCTGATGTAAAGTGCAGAGCTCTGTGCTGAGTCAGCACCTACAACACTGATTTCCCAGAATAGATTAGTTTGGCACTAATTATATCACAGGGCCCTCCATCTCCCATCACTGCAGTGCCCCAGCCTGACCCTGCTTACTGGGTCAGGGCTCCTGGGCCTGCTGTGTGGCTGCCACTCTTGTGCTATATTGTGAATATCCGTGAATAAGTGGTCTCTGGGGCGATGCAAAGCAAGCCCTGTGTTCTCTCACTGTGTGTGACTGTCTCTTCTTTCCCCTGCTCCCCCAAAACAGATACACCTATGGGAAGGGTGTCCAGGGGATGGTTCATGTGAGCCTTTGTCAGAAGATAGCCCCGTTCCTGCCCAGTGCTTCGAAACCTGACCTCTGCCAGGAATTCAACAACCAGGTGAGATGCTTAGCAGGAGCTGAGCTGTGTTCGGAGACATCTGTGCTCAGCTCCAGGGGTAAGGCAAGGCTGCTGAAGGCTTTAGCTGAAATAATAGTGATGTTACCCCATGGTTCTGGCTCCTTGGCCAGTGGTCTACTGGTGCTGCCTCTTAGTAACTGTGACTGTGACTATGACTGGACGTGTGTCACGTGCCTGCTCCACATTCTGGACTGCTATGTCAAAAGGCAAGCTCCCTGAGAGCAGGGGTTTTGCACTGCTGTTTCTGTGCCATTTGGGTAACTTCTAATGTAAGTGCCTTGCTCAGACCTTGTTTCCTCTCTCTGTACTTTCAGACAGATGAGACGGGTTGCTTCTTCACAAATGTGAGTCTGTCCTCCTTCAGTCGAGACTTTCGGTACTATCAGGACAGCATAGTTGCAGAGGCCTCGCTGGTGGAGGATGGCACAGGTAACTCTGGAAACATCTCCGGTGCCTGGGAAGAGGCATGTGAAGATGCACGAATCTTACCAACAACACTGGAGACTTTCAGGCTAGCAAGGGCTCTGAGCTTTCTGAGCCCGTTGGGGCCTGCCATCTAACCTCACAGGTAGAGACAGAGCCAGCGGTTCTGATGGCATGACACACTCACTCTCAGTGCCTGCTGTCTCAGATGGTGAAGCTGAGGGACCTCTCTAAGGGCTAGAAGTAAGTGGGAGGGAGACTAGATACCCAGAGCCCTGGGCAGATCGTCTCCCTGGTATGAAATGCAGCTGAACGTGTGCACCAGTATTACCAGTGGGTCACTCTGCAGGGAAGTTGCTGAGGCATGCTTGGCTTCCTTGCTCCCTCCCTTACGTTTCTGTCTCGCTGCTTTCATTCAGAGATACACGTCAATGCTTCCCACAAATTACTCATCTCCAAGATTGGCGGGATGGCCTTGTTTGATGATGTGAATCCTTACTACCACACTGGAGAGATGTACAGGGGGAAGGTAATTCCCAGTTACAGTCCTTTGGAGGGGAGAGCGTGAGCAATGCCTTCACAGCGACTCTTACCTAGCGTCTTTTCTGACCTCACCTCCAGCCAGGGGCTTGGGAGGGCATGAATGCATCCCAGAGACAAAACTTGAATTGTCAGAAGTGAGAATAACACCCAAGAATGCCATTTGCCAAAAAACGCTTCAGTAGCAGCAGCTATGGGGATCCATATGTGGGGTGCAAACCCGAACATTTGGAATTTCAGCAGCCAGGAGACCTTCTGCTGTGAAGGGTTAGAGAGCATGGGGGTGAATGAACACAGTGGTGCAAATGATAATAGGAGGTGACTAGTAGTAGTGTTGATAATATTGTTAGTGACTGAAAGGGTGACCTTGCTGTCTTTGGAAATGCTGCTCCTTACTTGCAGAAACAGGAGATTCTGTCAGCTGATTAGACTTTTCTACTCTTTTCTTGCTTACCACGATATTCTCAGATTAAAGTCATCAACTACCAAGGCAAGGCACTGAAGCACAAAAAAGTCCTCCTTGTAGTACGTTGCGGTGAACGGCAATTTAAGCAAAAGTACATCACTGGGGACTCTGGGACAGCTTCATTTAGCCTGAACACAACTACTTGGAACAGCACCTCAGCCTCCCTGGAGGTAAGTGAGGAAGGGTCTGTCTTCTTAGCAGGGGTATGCATGCATCTCAGAGCTATTTACTGCCCCGCAGACATCTCCCTCGTTCGTGAAGGACAGTAATTCAAACCTGAAACACCTCAGCATGTTCTGGATCTTGGCTCCCTCTGAGACCTTATTCTCTGGATCCCAGTTGCTTTCCTCATGAACTCTCCACACACAGACCTGTGCTATGGTGTTGCTCAGACCTGATCTGAGCTTCTCACCAAGCCACAGCTAGGGTGATTTGCAGCTGACTTGTGTAACTAGAGAAATTAACTCTTTGGTTTTTTTTTTTTTTTTGTCTCACCAGGCAAGTGTACTGCATCAAGATTTGGGTAGAGAGCCTGGGACAGTTGATTTGAGTTACCAGCGAGCCTCTTACTTCATACGTCCATTCTACAGCACCAGCAGGAGTTTTGTCTCTATTGTCCGTGTGCCGGAAACAATGCCCTGTGGTAAAAAGCAAGCTGTCCAGGTGGACTTCAGAATTTATCAAGAGGACCTGGAACATGGGCCCAAGCGTGTCATTTTCTCCTATTTTGTGAGTTTCTGGGGAAACGCTAGTGGGTGATGGCTGAAGGCACAAGATCAGCATCTCCTACAGAGTCAAGCCTGGTATTTGATAGATTTGGCTCAGCCCGGGACAGGTAGCTCATCCAGCCATCATGGGGCTGGATCCTGGTTTCGATCCTGGGGCTGCAGTAACTGCAAGAAAGGCAGCACTTTTTTTTGGGGCTCGGTGCAGGGCAGGTCTTGGTCTTATATGTCCTCCCTTGAGCTCTCCCTACTACCTGAGAGTGAGTAAAGCTTATATCCCTCCCCCAGCCCCCATTTAATCTCCCATTTCAGGGTTACTTTGATCTGTGTAGTGATCTCAAAGACTATGTGACGGGCATTCCCTTCCCTTTCTGTATTCTTCCCTAGGTCGCAGGGAAAAGAGGGATAGTCCATGCAGGTCAGAAGACTGTTTGGGTTGGGCTGCCAAGAAGTAAGTGCACTCCCCTGTTTTGTGTCTAGCAAGCACTTGGTGGTCTGTGGCATCCCATCTTATCTGGATATGTGGCATAAGCCTCTTTGCAATTTAGAGCTGGCTCGCCACTTTTCTGTTGCATCAGAGCAGTAAGTCTTTCCAGCTTTCATGCTTCCTTTACCTTCCTGCTTGTTACCAAGATAACAGTACTCTGCATTTCCCAGCCCATAGGGTCATCCTCTGTTGTCTTAATTTTCAAAGTCTCCTTTTGCTGCCCCTGCAAGTGGCATGAAGCTATAGCCTTACCCTCTATCAAAACTCTCCTGCTTTAATTTGCAGTTGTGTCTACAAATAATCTGAGTAGTTAGGATGCCACAGCTTGTAATTTTAATGGGCGTTGACTCACTGTTGTCTACTTCTCCAGCTCTTTTTTTAAAACTTAAATTATAAGTGCTTTAGGACAAAGGTCACCGCTTTGTTGGTGATGGGATGGGAGATGTTCAGTGACAGGAGGCTTTGAAAGCTATCTGAGACTCTCGCTCTTGGTGGAGTTAAGCTTGAACTCCAAAGAGCTGTTTCATCTCCTTGAGGCAATGAACAGAACCGGGAGGAGTCTTTTGCTGGTCATGAATACCAGATCCAGAGATGTGCTGATTGTTCAGTGGTCTCCAGAAATCTCCTTGGTCCTGAAAGACTTGAGAAAAGGAATTAAACAGGCACATGCAGGATGGCAAAAGCTGATCAGAGTCCATTTTCACTACCAAATCTACTTTCTCTTCTTTCCTCTCTCCTCCATCCAGTGCTGAAAGGCTTCTTCTCCATCCCTCTTACCTTCAGCTCGATCTATGCCCCAGCTCCAAGGCTTGTTGTTTATGTTATCTTCCCTAATGGAAAAATCATCGCTGATTCTGCCATCTTCAGTGTCTCCATGTGTTTCAGAAATAAGGTAGGATTTGTGTCTGAGGCCATGACTAAATGTGTGGGAGTGTATCTGTCTGCTGCAATGAAAGAAGAGACTGAGGAATACATAATATGCGTAGCTGTGTGTGGTTGATACTGTGTGGGATGCTGTCATGTGAACTGCAGTACGTGAATGGTGAAGTGTGCTATGATACATGGAGCAAGTATGTGCTGAGCATTGTGGGGGCTGCTGCAGTGTTTGGGAAAGGCAGAGAATTACCGTGTCTATCTCCATAGGCTGGCATAGCAACTGCAACCCAGTAGGATCGCAGCCCAGCACAGATTATTAGTGTGATTCCCAGGAGAGCTCAAGGCTGCTCTGCTGCTGCAGCAGACACTTAGGCTTGTTAGTATGTGGTGTTGGGAAGACAGCTGAAAGCGGCTGATGGAACAAGTGGATTTTTACTGGCTGTCTAGAAGGGGCTGAGTGCTTGTGGTCCGTGACATCCATGGGAATCCTGCTTTCTTGGTTGTGTCTTGCACTCCAAAGATGAACTTCTGGGGCCTGGCATTACCCCTGTTCCACAGCTGCTTATCTCCCACGGACAGTCAGATTCAGACAAGAAGAAGAGGTGCTTCAGGAAACTTGAGACCAACCCTGCAAAGAGCCTAGAGATAAGGACTAGGCTTATTTTTGATCTGGGGCTCCAAAAGGAGCAGAAAGACAGCTGTGTGAGGTGTGTGATCGTGGCTGGCTGGTTTGCTGGGTAAAAAGCAGGCTGTGTTCTGACACAGGAATGTCTCCAGTTCTGTGAGCTGTGCACACTGATGGTTCCCCTTCTGGCATCTTTCCTGTTACAACCTCAACGGGATGTTTTTTAAAATACCTTCTGGGGGTCTTTGGGAGATTCCTCAGGTTTCCATCCAAGGCAAGTCCTTGGAAACTCTCTTCACGTAGGTCCCTTCCCTGCTCAGGAGGTGGTAGGGTGTCCAGGAGCAGCAACGTCACTCAGGTATTGCCTGCGTTCTTCCCATCCAGGTGGAGCTGGGCTTCTCGACACCGGAGACTCTTCCCGATTCAGAGGTTGGTCTCAACCTGCTGGCAGCTCCTGGGTCCATGTGTGCTGTCTGGGCTGTGGATCGGAGCGTCCTTTTGCTGAAGCCAGGAAAAGAGCTCAGCAGCTCCTTCGTGAGTGAGCCTGCTCCCACTTCTTCCCTTCCCTTGTAGTGATGTGAAGAGGGAGGGAGGGAGACAGACAGGCTGTGGCATCTGTGCAGAGCTTATCTCCCAAGGAACTCAAAGCACTGCCCAGAGGGGTCAGCAGTGCTCTCAGTGTGGCATGGGTAAGGATTAGGGGGCATGTGTTAAGGAAGAAGTTGAACATCACTCAGTGTGCCAGTGGTCAATCAGCGTCTGTTGTGTCTCGTGTTCAGTTCAGTGGGTTGTGCTGGCTCTGTGAGAGGAGAGCCAGGGAAGAGTGACAGTGAGCCTGGGCTTTCTGGCATGCGTTCATGCACAGTAGCCAGGAGCGATTCAAACAGACCTTGGATGTATGACAGGAAAGGAATGCCAGGGGTTTTTTTTCATGCTGATTTTTTTTTTTTGCCTTTTCTTGCTTTCTCAGATCTATGGGCTGTTCCCATCTGTTTATAACTCCGGGTATCCTCGCCAAGTGTCTGAAGATGATAATTCTTGCAGGTTCCCAAATTCTGATGAGCCTGATGTGTTTACAGCATTCAGGGTAAAAATGGTTGATTTGGTGGGTTGGGATAACTCATGGAGGGAAGTGTGGCCTCCTGACTTACCAGTATCTTAGGAATGTCGTTACAGACAGTAAAGGGAGCAGGTCCAGTTTAGGCCCTTGTAACTCACTTGTTATTTGAATAAGCGACTTGAAATGTTGACCAAGAAGAAATTGTTGTTTGGTGTCATGGTTTAACCCCAGCAGCCACTTGCTCACATTTCCCCGCCCC
>NW_010972909.1:6143433-6254647 GCF_000737465.1 Haliaeetus leucocephalus | reverse complement strand
GCCCCCCCCGCCGTGGGATGGAGGAGAGAATTTGGGGGGGGGGGGAGTAAAACTTGTGCGTTGAGATAAACACAGTTTAATAGGACAGAAAGGAAGAAAATAATAATGATAATAAAATGACAATCATGATGATAAAAGAATTGGAATATACAAAACAAGTGATGCACAATGCAATTGCTCACCATTCACTGACTGATGCCCAGTTAGTTCCTGAGCAGCAATCTGCCCCACCCCATGCCAACTCCCCCCAGTTTATATACTGGGCATGACATCATATGGTATGGAATATCCCTTTGGCCAGTTGGGGTCAGCTGTCCTGGCTGTGTCCCCTCCCAACTTCTTGTGCTCCTCCAGCTTTCTTGCTGGCTGGGCATGAGAAGCTGACAAATCCTTGGCTTAGTATAAACACTACATGACAACAACTGAAAACATCAGTGTGTCATCAACACTATTCTCATACTAAATCCAAACCATAACACTGTACCAGCTACTAGAAAGAAAATTAATTCTATCCCACCCAAACCCAGGACATGCGGTTTCTGCACTTTGGTTGTGTGATTCAGGAAGCCAAGGATTATTGGTTACTTGAATTTGATTTCACATAGTTTGTTTAATTTCCATAGCATGAGCAATTGCACTCTGCAGGCTGAGAAGGCATATTACCTAAATGACCAAGTGTTTGAAAAAGAATAAATTTGGCTGACTTAGGCCAGATGAATTTGCTCAGAAGACCTTGTTTGCCCATTGCTGAGGATCTGAATGAAGATCAGCAAGAGATGATAAAAAGTATTCTCTTGCTTAAAATGAAGCAAGAGAATACTTTGCCAAGCCAGAGGACAGCCAAGTCACCACTGCATGAGGGGACAAGAAGGCACAGGGTAGAGGACAGAGAGGAGAGGAGAAGCTTCTGGTGCATCAGTTCTTTTCTTCCTACAGGAAATGGGGTTGAAAATTATGTCCAACACCAATATCAGGAGACCCAGAGTGTGTCCAACCACTCCATTGACAACTATGCTGCAGGAAACAGGAGTGTTTACTTCCAGGCCCTTGTTCATGTTTGCCCAGCCCCATAAAGCATATAACAGTAAGCATTTGCCAACTGTTTCTTCTTACATGGGATGCTTAGTCTTTCGGGTGAAAGCAGCCCTGGATTTGAGCTAAGAGGCAGCACTTGCTGTAATTGCAAATGGAGAAATAGCATTCCCTGGCCCTGAACCTGTTGTCATGCTAGTGTGAGGCTGCCTGAAATGAGGCTACCTGTGAGATGTTAGTGAGCTGTCTGGAACCCAGGTCTTGTCTCTGAGGTGAGGGAACGGTTGTCCTTCCCATGGTGCCTACAAATGCAAGTAAGGCCCAAAGCACCTCTGTCATTTCAAATGAGGCAAGAGATTTTAAAATATGGGATGGCACCTTTTGTTCCAGTGCTGTGTTTCCCAAGAGCTTACTGGATGACCTGCAGCCTGAGCTGGGCTGGAGGTCCTCGGCTCTAAACCAGGGCCTGAGGACCCTGTGGTGACTGGGTCTTTGTTATTTCCAGCAGAGCATCTGTCAACATCTACCTATCAGCCCACTATGTTTTCATCTCTTTCTTCAGCTGAAGAGAAAGTACACAAGCATTTCCCTAAAACATGGATATGGGATTTGTATTCTGTGGGGTGAGTAAACTGAGCAGTGGGGGGTCTAGTCTGGGTGGCTTAGTGTGACCAGGAGTGGCAGCAGATACAACTGAGTTTAGATCCTGAGGGGCTGAGGCAGATGCCTAAGGACATATGTCATGGGGCTCATACCAGTCAGGCTGTTTCTCTCATTGGAGCTGATGTCTGCATTAATGCATTTTCCTCTGCTAGGTGATCATACAGAGGTATTGTCCATCCATGGGAGGTGGCTGGCATGGGAAGATAGGAAAGCAGGTGTGGTACAGCAAACCAGCTTGGTTTACTGCCTACACTCTGCTTGTGGTAGCCCCGTGGGCCGGCATTTCCCAAACTGTGCGCGCAGGATGTATCCTGGGATGCAGGGGAATCTGATCTCCACAGAAGTCCTTCACAAGACTGGGAGTTGTGACTTGTGAGAAAGGCTCAGTGAGGAGCCAGGGTCTGCTGAGGGAGATTTTGGAGATCTTCAGTCTCTGACTTTTAAGAATTTCTTGTCTGGAGACTGGAGTCTGCTCAGGCTAGATGTCCCCACATCTGCCCTCTCCCACCTCTACTGTCCTTCCAGCTACATCCATCTCTTCACCCCCCACCAGCAGATATCTCCTATGTCATTTGTCCACCAGCCTGATCTGAGCAGCCAAAGGTGTCTATGTTGTATGTGTTGCCTTCCTGTATGTGCCTGGAAAAAGTGAATGTCTCCAGTTATTGGAGTCAAATAATATCACTGGCTTTAGCTAGGACTGTTTTTATGTCTGCTGTGGTAGCAGCCACAGAACAGTCTGCTGCTCTCAGAAGTTGTGATGTGGGCACAAGGCAAGTCTCTGCCCTGTCTTCATGTTGGAATTTAAGCGGTCAGTGTCTCACAGGAAGGTGAATGGCTGGATCTGTCTCTTCTGCTAAGTTCTACTAATGCTGAGCCAATCCTGTTGCTCTTCTGGTGTCTGGTTCTCCATCCCTAGGCCAGGAAGAATAAAACTGCTGACATCTGTAAACCATTTTTAGATGTGCAAAGGGCAGGCGCTGTCTGAGAAAAGCACTCAGTGTGATTGACGGCATCTTGCAGCCATGTAACCTATTGTCAAAAATGTTCTGTTGATGTAAACATCTGAGGCAGTGGTCCCTACTTCTACAAGGACCTACTTGTAACTCTACAAGGGCTACAAGTTCAGCAGAGGTTAGGGGTTAGTCTGAGGTTAGGGGATGGGGTGCACTGGAGAAGAAGAGTGCAGACCAGGTCATCTGGTGCGGCGTGCAGCAAGATTCGGTTAAATGCTTCTGTTGCTGTCTGCTTCTCCTCAGCCCCAGTGGGAACAAGAACATCACTGTCACTGTGCCTGACACCATCACAGAATGGAAAGCAGGGATGTTCTGCACAGGACGCCATGGCTTTGGACTTGCTCCAACCTCCAGTCTGCTTGTTTTCAAGCCTTTTCTTGTGGAGCTCACACTGCCATCTTCTGTGATCCAGGGTGAGACCTTCATCTTGAAAGCCACAGTCTTCAACTACCTGCAGCGATGCATGAAGGTAGGTGACCCCTGATAGGCCCTGCAATAAAAGCAGGGGATGGGGGGGGTGTTAGGAGACGGCCAAAATCTGTGGCCTGTGATGTTTATCTTGTTACTACCTGCCATCCCTGCTGCCCCTTCAGATCCAAGTGACCCTGGAGGAGTTTGCACACTTCCAGCTGAAGCCATGCAAGGGCTGTGTCTACAGCAGCTGCTTATGTGCCGGAGAAGCTAAGACCTTTCAGTGGAGTGTCACAGCTGAGCAACTGGGTGAGAAGAACAGGGAGGTGGGATTGGAAGGGATGGGACCAAGGTGGGGATAAGAGCTGATGTGGAATGAGGAGTTATTTGCCCTGTTAACTGGAGAGTACTTGTTTGCACTCATCCTAAGGTCATGATTACTTGCAAGGCTGTGCCAGGAGGTACAGAACCGTTTAGGGCTCTGATCCAATTTTTTGTTGTCAACAGGTGACTTCTCGTGTATTAACGGGAAGTGCTTCCTCAGAAGATGTTTTATGCACCTAAATGTGTGTTATTTTCAGGGCTCATGAACATCACCCTCAGCACAGAGGCTGTGGCCACTGAAGAGCGCTGTGGTGAAGAAATACCATTTGTCCCAAACCAAGGACAGAAAGACACGATCATCAAACTCCTTCTAGTCCGGGTCAGACAAGCTGTTCTGTTACCTAGACCTAAAAGTGGGTGGTGTGCAATTCCCAGATTTTGTGGGGGTTAATAGCAAGTTACCACTTGATATTCAAGGTGTGTAACTAGAATCTCAGGGCCTGAGCTGGACCCAGCCATGAGGGCTGATGGATGTGAGAGGTAGAGGGGTAGCCTCCACTTTAAATATGTACACTCTTTTATCTCCTTGCTCCTGAGGTCTCTGCTGAATCTTACAGCATCAGTTTCACAGACATTCAGAAGTTATGAAATTCTGAAAATATGTGCTGTTTTCTTATCTGAAATGAAAATGATTGACAATAATTTACATTTTTGTGATAGTGATGTTACTCCAGCTGACTCTCCAGCCTGAACCAGGATTTTGTCCGTATCTCTTTCTAATCCACTTGTAATCCTGTTTCTCTCCTGTGTGCTCATTACAATGCTACTTTCATGTGCTCCAACAGCCAGAGGGAGTGTTGGTAGAAAAGGCTCACAGCTCCATCCTGTGTCCCAAAAAAGGTAGAGAGATTTTCTTCTTTCACCCTGCTCATCCCCCCCTTCCTGCCTAACCACCTTCTGGGTCTTTCTACTTGTTGAAATATTTTCTCTGTCAACAAGACCAAGCTACAGAACCATACTCTAATTGTGGTGCCAGCTAGAGGTTCCCTTGGGTGAGGATGTGGGGAGGTCCAATCTTTTAGCATCAACATCCCTGACACTAATGTGACAGCTTGAGGCCTTTTTCACCTCTGGTCATAAAACCAGACTACTGAACAGGGTGAGGCTGAAGGACGTGATTTAGGATTGCCGTTCCTGTCTTGAATTTTGTGATGTATGACATGGCCATTAGCAGATTTTGAGAGCACGAGGTGCATTGAGAAGACATGCCTGCAACTGAAATCTGAAATGAGATGGAGCAACTTATGTAGTGAAAAGCAAGTGGCTTTGACCACAGAGGGGTTTCCAGGAGAAAATCCTCCCAACCTCTTTAGAAGGAAGGCTGTTAGGATAGCACAGTCACAATGAGGTTGATGGAGGAAGTTGAGGGTGGAATGGGACAAGGTTTCTGAGGTGATCCGCAACCTCTGTGACAGAAAAATGGAGTGTTAGCACGGAGTAGTCTTGAACAGTTTTGGGGGACTTTAAAGGCTGTTTTCATCAGAATCTCTTTCTCTTTGTCCTCCCCACACACCTTACCCCACTGTTGTCAGGGAATCCAGCACAGGAGTCTGTGTCCCTGATGTTGCCTCTAAATGTGGTTGAAGGTTCAGTCAGAGCCATCATCTCGGTCACTGGTAAGGAATTCAGCTATCATAGTACCTTTCCAAATCCCATATCTCTTGAATTTAGCTGTAGGAAAGCTCAAACTCAGAACCCCCCACACCCTTTCTGAGGTTTCCAAGTCTCCGCTCCCACCTTCTTCCCATGCATGTGGCTGTGTTTTCTGATTCTCAATAACCTAAAACACTCAGCAGGGGAGAGAATGTTCTGTTTACAGGCTTCCCTTGCCAGGATGGGAATGTGTAGAGTCCATATGGAGGGCACAGTGGAACTGATAAGCTGGCTGGACAGAGGTGCCCCCCCACTGCTCTGCTGGGGCCATCTTGCCTAGTGCACTGCTGGGAATGGATCACAGGTGGGAGGAGGTGATTCCCCAAGCCTCCTGTCCAGGAGGTGGTCAGGGTGCCTATGCTCTGTTCCAGGTGACCTCATGGGCATGGCACTGCAGAACCTGGACCACCTGGTGCAGATGCCCCACGGCTGTGGGGAGCAGAACATGGTGCTGTTTGCCCCCATTGTCTATGTGCTGCAGTACCTGGAGAAGACGAGGCAGCTGACCCCTGAGATCAAGGAGAGGGCAACAGGATTCCTGCGCAACGGCAAGTACAACAGACCCACCTTGCTCCTCTGCCTTCCCCTGTGTCCAACCCCCTAGTAGTTCTGGGTGACTATTTCCTTTCCACCCGGAGCGCTCAACCACCCCATTCCCTTCACAGTGATTTCACTGCAAATACTGTTTTGAGCAGTAATGTCCTATCCTGCTTCCCAGGGTACCAGATACAGCTGCAGTATCAGCACCCTGATGGTTCCTACAGTGAATTTGGTACCAAGGATGAGTATGGTAATACTTGGTAAGCCCTGGGCTCTCTCCCTGCTGTCTACCTGCTCTCTGACAGCCTGGAGGTGGGCAGCTTTCTGCTTCCAGCATCGAATCCTTTCTGTCCTGTTGGACCCAAAGTGTTCCAGACGCTTTGTGGGCTAGGGTACCCCAGGGGTATGCAACTCTCCTTGGGATGAACTGTCCTTGGACCAGCAAATTAGGAATAGCACAACAGGTGAGGAGAGACCCACCAGTTGCAAGCTCCCACTTTTTTTCTTTTTCCTCAACTTCTGCTTAGACTCTTCCTTTCCACTCATTCTTCCCTCTGTCTCATTCACTCCATCTCTTTCTGCTTCTGTCTTTCCTTCCTCATGCCTTTTTTTCTGTTCTCTCCCCAACCAGGCTGACTGCATTTGTGGTTAAATGCTTTGTCCAAGCCAAGCCATACATTTTCC
Organism: Haliaeetus leucocephalus; assembly: GCF_000737465.1. NCBI lineage: Eukaryota > Metazoa > Chordata > Aves > Accipitriformes > Accipitridae > Haliaeetus > Haliaeetus leucocephalus. The sequence continues at coordinate 6,248,264 of NW_010972909.1, read as the reverse complement.
TGGACAACAGGACCATCCAAGCTGCTCTCGCCTGGCTGGAGTTCCACCAGCTTCCCAACGGTTGCTTCAGAAATGTGGGCCAACTTTTCCACACAGCCATGAAGGTAAGAGCCAGAGCACCTTGAAGGACAACTCAAAGCAGTTCTTGCCAAGTGTACTGGTAATTGTTTAGTTCACTTCCCTGTGGTGTTCTGCTTTCTTGCGTGGGAGCAAGCCAGGGATAGGTGGGACCTTTGCTGAAAAGCTTCAGGTCTTTGTGTATTAACTTTCCCAGCTTTTTGGATGTTTATGCTTTTTGTAGGGAGGTGTGGATGGAGAAGTCCCTTTGGCTGCCTACATCACTGCTGCATACTTAGAGGCAGGAGAGACACCGGAGGTAAATACTGGGATTCTTTGCCATGCTCTTGCCTTAAGATCTGAATCCTGAAGAACTTAGTGGTGTCACTGAGGCAGGAAACAGAGCATCTTGGACAGGCTTGTGGACAAAGTAATAGGGTGGGGGAGGAAGAACTTATCACTTCTCAAGAAAAAGCCTCAACTATCCCTTGAGGAGGACATCGCTGGCAGGGAAGAAGATGAGGTTAGACTACTGGGAGCCATTGGAGTTCGTGGTGAGATACTATGCCCATCTCCCAGGCTTTGGCTTTTCATTCCTGCTCCCCCTTCTTCATCCTCCCACCCCCTTGCTACCCCTACACAGCTGAGAGCTGATGGTGAGTTGTTAGAGAGAAGAGGTGAGTGTAGCTGTTCCTACAGTCAAGTAAGTAGACATAATGACATTTTTTAATATGTTTTAGCTTCACAAAACATCGAAATCTGGGAAAGGAGCGCTGTAGGGCAGTTGGAATTGCACACCTAAGTAATAACAATAAGAGGGAACTCTTGGAAGTGCTAAGGATCATAACTAATTACTAGACTCTGTGGTACTGACAAGTAAAAAAAAATAATCAACTTGATGGAGAAGTGTGATTGCTATAAACTTTGAGAAGCACAGTTCTCTGGAAATAAGAAAAGTAAGTGAAAGAGCAGTGCTTTTCATTGCAACTGAAAGCAATGGGCTTAGGAAAAAAAGGGAGACACATGGAAATTAACCTTCTTTCTGGCAACAGATGTCCTTTAGGTCACCTTTTTTCACCATAAGGACAATTAAGTGTTGGAACAGGTTGCCCAGCGAGGTTTAGTTGTCTCCACCATGGGCATTTTCAAGACCTGACTGGATAAAACCCTGAGCAACCTGGTCTGATCTCATAGCTAACCCTGCTTTGAAGAGGAGGTTGGATTAGAGACCTTCTGAGGTCCCTCCCAGTCTGAATTATTCTATCATTTGGTAATTCTATGAACTGTTGAGTTTTGGCTGACTTTTTTTGGAGAAGGCTTTTCATGAAACTGAATGACAAATATTTGACACATGCTGTGCTCTGCAGCGAAATGAAATAAAAGGACAAGGCCCTTCATCCTGATGGAAAATAAGTGAAGCATTTGTTGTCAGTCCTAAGAACCAGTTTTGTCATTTGGGAAGGAAAGCAAAGAGTTACTGAGAAGAAACCAGGTTGTGCTCTAAATCCATGAGTAAAATCCTGAAAGGGAGACAAACAGGACTTCAAAGCAATTTGCATGATGGGCTAGTGGAAGGCACTGTTCCACAGAGGGTTACTTAGTGCTCTGAGAGTGGTGATAGAAAATCTAGGCTACCACGAGGTAGGAGACCTTATGGAATTTCTCATGCTCCGGAGAAGATGGCAACAGTATTGTTAGCTCAGAAGATTGTCCATGGAGTGAGGAATGCTTTGTTGCAGCAGCAGATTTGTTGATGTGAAAGTAACCAGACAGTTATTCAATTGAACATACATGCCTAACCCATCGGTTTTAGATCAAATTGTCAGGATGAAGAAAGACACTCAGAAGTAACAATGAATAGGTAAAAATACAAGTCTTGAAGAGTTATCCTAGCTCCAATGAAGGAAATTGCTGAGTAGGTCTGGGGGTAGATGAAGTGGGAAACAAAGCTTGCCATAGCACCCAGGAAAAGAGTGTCCTTGAGTGGTTATAAATGCTTTTACAAAGAATACACGCTCACTGGGGGTCAAAATTCTGAGAAGGGGTTTGAGGATGTCCTACAAGGGCTATGCACTGATGTTCAGAACAGATCCTACTTTCCCTTACAAGCATATCTAAAAGTCTCATGAAAGTTGTTAGGGGTTAAAATGCAGGGAAAGGTTAGGGATGTTTTACACTGTCCTGAATGAACCAATATTAAAGCATGGTTTGCATGACAAAAAAATCGAGGCAAACAGCTCTCTACCCCCACTCTGTGTTGGAATTTGACCTCTTGGAACAAACCAGATTGTTTATATTGACTGGAGAAACAAATGGCGTGTTGTAGAGGAGCAGTTTCTTAGCCTGTGCATGACTGCTCCCATGGAGGCTAAATGCTTCTGTACAGTATGCACTTAGGACTGCTATTGTCAACACCAAGAGGAGCACACTAAGTGTGAAAACACTTGCAGTACAGTGGCACCCTCAGTTCTTGTGTTAGTTTCACCAGAAGACACCAGAGCCAGATGGGTTATAATATGTCATGCTGTTCCTAGACAAAGTATTAAAATGTATGATAACCATCCACACTTCTCAGGTGGTACGTCAAGTGTTTTCACTTGAAGTTTGGTAGTTGTACAAGCAGTAGTGCTGTCACCTCCATTTTAACTTTCTGGGAGAGTGAGAGATTTAAGAAGGGAAAGGAATAATAATAAAGGAGCCTCTGAACAAATTAATGAACTTGCTGTAATCCCTACTTAGCTCTATTCAATTACAGAATAGAAAGGTTACTGTGGTGCTTGCAGTTATTACATTTAAGAGCAGCAAACAGAAAAGCAGGTCTTACTGAAATTATGGAAGCTTAGCTTAGTGCTTCTGCTGGGCTTTAGCAAGAGACAAGCAACCAAAAAGCAGCACTTGGATCCTGGGACCTTTTCATACTCCATGAGTAGATACTAGGAGCATTTCTGAGAATTCATGACTGCATCCAGCACTAGTATTCTACTGTCTAGAGAGCACAAAGATGACACGGGCATTACCTTTTCTCTTTCCTAGAAGGGAAAGAGGTGAGGAGCATGTCACATGTCAGAATAAATCTTAAATGTAGCCCTTGTGTGATCCTTACTGTACTTAATCAAGAGGCCACTGCAAGAGGGGAAGTCACAAAGTGCTGTAGGTGCACAGATGGGACAGGCAACCACTGCAAGCCTTTGGCTCGTGTTTGGAATAGCATAGCTGAATGCTGGAATACAATGCTGCTGAGGCCAGTGGGTTTGCTGCCTCCTGCCAACAGCAGTACTGCTGTTTCAGGGGAAACTGGAAATGCCAGTGACTTTGTAAGGCACCACAGAGGTGAACTGAACACAGTAATCTTGGTCAGCAGGCTGTGCGCAAGCATTTGCAACTGTGTGGTTTTGCTCTTGTTGTGTTCAGACTTGGAAAGTAAGACGTCGTGGTGTTGTTCCAGCGGTAAGGGCGTTCATTTCATTGAGAGAGCACTGCTGAAACCTATGACCAGCTCAGGGGGGTCTGTCAAGCACTTTGCAGTAAGGGCTGGAGACACTTCTTACTGGTGCTGCAGTGATAGAAGAGTGCAGGCTCGAGCACAGAGACACCTGGGTGAATGTATGGGGTGTTTTCTGTACTGGCATATGCTAATGCATCCTTCTGCTTGTGTCTCAGTGTTTGCCTGCCTCGTGTGTTTGTCTGTGACCAACACCCATGTAACTCTTCTCTGTAGAGTACAGTGGTGCGCAAGGCTCTGGGCTGCATCGCTCCTTCCCTTCCCAAAGCTGTCAGCACTTACACCCAGGCCCTGCTGGCCTACACCTTCGCCCTGGCTAAGGACTCTCAACGCACGCAAGAACTACTTGATAAGCTTGATCGAAAGGCAATCAGAGCAGGTACGGGAACCTCAGTGCCAGGTGAACAGTAGAGAAGGGACGAGTGACCTTTCTGAGCCCTTGGTTACATGCAACCTGGAAGGACCGTAGCCTCACCCTCTAGGTCCTTCACCAAAGAGAGTTTTTAGACAGCCAGTCTATGAACGCAGGGTATGTGCTGGCACTACTGTGGTGTGGGTGCTGATTTCCTTCAAATCTCTCACCCTTTTCTGGTGCCCCAAGTGGAGGTTCGGCTCAGAGAGAAGTGGGCTTTCTTATGCAGGACTGCAGAGTGCCAGAGAGGGAAGCAAGCTTGCAAGGTGCCCTCTTCTTGTTAGTCCCTGACCCCCAGGACTGGCTTGTGGGTACCTAGCTAGTATCAGGTAGCTAGAGGACCTGGCAAACAGGACAATGGAGAAGTTGGACATCTGGGATGTAATGTGTATGCAGATTATTGGCATATTATTTTTTGTGTATCAGCTTGGTGTGTAATACAGGGTGTTGGGTATTGCAAAATACATGGGATTGCAGTTCACCCAGTGATGCGATGACCCAGCCAAGAGGTATTACTCGATGGTCTTTGCAGACACAAGCCACTGTGCCTCCTAGGCCTCAAGATTTCTTTCCTGACATCCCTCAATGTCATCTACTCCCTTCCTTTCCCAGGTGGGCAGATCCACTGGAGCCAGACCTCATCCAAGCCCAGACCCAGCACCAGCCCTTGGTCGCAGCCACTGTCTGTGGATGTGGAGTTGACAGCCTATGTCCTCCTGGCCCTGCTCTCCAAGCCAAATGTCACAGCGTCGGATCTCGCCACAGCCTCTGGCATCACGGCCTGGCTCACCAGGCAGCAGAATGCCTATGGAGGGTTTGCCTCAACACAGGTAACTAACTCGTGGCCGGGAAAGGGGATGTTGCTTGAGGAAGAACCCCTGCACAATATATGCGAATGCTTTGAGGAGAGGAGTCCTCGTATACAGAGGTCCTCAGGACGGTGAGTTCGAGTGTCTTTAGGTCTTGGAGCTGCAAATGTAATTGTTTCTTCCTTTTCAGGACACAGTAGTCGCCTTGCAGGCCTTGGCTAAGTATGCAGCACTGACATACAGCACGAAAGGCTTTGCAGAAGTGAGGGTGAGGTCCCAGAGAGGCTTTGGGAGGAAGTTCCAAGTCTCCTACCAGAACCGGCTGTTGGTGCAGGAGGCGGCACTGACAGAAGTCCCGGGCAAGTTCTCAGTGCAGGCCCACGGCAGCTGTTGTGTCTTTACCCGGGTATGTTGCCACGGACCTTGCTGTGACAACCCTCTGCTCATCATCACATCAAAACCAAAACTCTCTGTTGCAGCTCTATGCAAGGAAATGTGCATTAACTGTGCTTTAATCTCAGCCTGTTTCCAATGCAATAAATCTGTGTGCTGGAGGAGACTCAGAGACAGAATGTATCCAAATGTGAGGACAGTGATGCTTCCATGGCTCTCAGAGTATTGGAGGATGGAAATGTTGTATAGTGGTCCCACTGCTGTGTGCCTGAATTGCACAGTCTCAAGGGGAAGGGTGAGGAGAAGGACCCCCAGCTGGAAGGATCATGGAAGGTTTCCAATTTGAGTGACCTGTGTCCTGGGTGCTGGGATGAGTGTGCTCACTGTATGTGGTTTATCCAGTCACTGCCTGCGGTCCATATCGTGAGGATTAGAGTAGTCAGTGGAAAAAAAGGTATGATAGATGATATTGAACCAATTATCCATGTCTTATTCTGCCTTTTTGTCTCTCCCTGCAGATGGTGCTGAGGTACAACACACCCTCCCCACAGGTCTCCACATCCTTTGCCTTGCGAGTGAAAACCGAGCCAGTCAATTGCACCGAGGATGATACACACTCTGTTACTGTCTACGTCCATGTCAGGTGACTCTAAAGACATTGCCCCACTTGGGAAGGAAAGTCAGGCATGGCTGGAGAGCTGAGGGGTGCTTCTTGGCCGCAATGGAAGCACCAGGCAGTTTCAGCAGAAGGTCCAGATGGAAGATGGAGAAGGAAAGATACGAGTGTCTCTGGGGATGGGGAAGTGTTTCTAAGGGCTTTGGTTCATGCTAGGGAAAGGACTGCAAATAGTCACCTCGGACTGGGGATGCTCAGAGCAGTGTAGCCATCATCTGCCCTCTGCGAGAGGGAGCAGTGGCTGCCTTTGCCCTGGTCCTGGCTGGGCTGCCTGGCTCAGGGTCCTACACGCAGGGTAAGGTGGTGGAGGGAAGGGGAAGCTGGGAGAGACTCTCTTTTTTATTTTCTCCCCCAGGTACACTGGGAAGAGATCCACTTCCAACATGGTGATCGTGGAGGTGTCCCTACTGTCTGGATTCGTCCTGGCTCCAGAATCCAGGATGTCTGTAAGAAGCCTGGAATCAGGATGGTGGTGTGGTGTCAGTGGGACCATCTATGCCCAAGGAGAGGGGGAGGTTGCATAGGAAGGTTTTGCCTGTCTCCCTCTTGAGCAATCTCACCATCTGCCCCACAAGAAACATGAACACATGCTGTTGGCTCTCTCTTAGTGCCTTGAGGATGGTGATCCTTCTGGCCTGATTTGCTCAGCGTATCCTTGACAGCTAAGTAGCCTAGGTTCCTGTCCTTGAGTTTTGCAGGAGCTGAGTGGCCCTGAAGGGGTAAGAGCCCAAAATAATTTTGGAAGTGAGTGAATGAGAACCTGCCTGCTCAAGCTTAGATAAACCTTGTTGGGATGCCTCACGCCTGCTTTTCAAAAGACCCAACTAAATTGCTTCCTCTGCTCTCCTGTCCTAGCTGCAGCATTGGCACTCTGTGAAAAGAACTGAGAAAACACAAGGAGGTGTTGCCTTCTACTTGGACAAGGTACGCGTGTGCTACTAGAGAAGCTGCAGGAATGGAGGGCAGTGGCAGAATTGTGTGGAGAATCCAAAACTGGGCTAGCAGAGCAGGATATTCAAGATTCATCTTGAAGTCCTGCCTATCACTCCACGGAGTTGTTATTGCCTATCAGGTGGATCAAATTTAGGTGAGGAATAAAAAGAACAGCTCATCAGTGAAGTGTCATTTGCTCCTCTTCCCCAGCTGAGCCATAAGTCTGAGACATATGTCCTGCATCTGGAGCAGGAGATTGGGGTGACCAACCTGAAGCCAGGCCATGTCAGGGTCTATGACTACTACCATCCAGGTCAGTGTGGAACCATGGGGTGCCAGGGCTGTCTGGGTGTTTGCACTTGGCTCTGTGCAAGGATAACTTAGCTGTCTCCTGTCCTGTTGCAGAGGAGCAGGCCCTGGCTGATTATAATGTCTTCTGCATCTGAGGTAGGTGTGAGTCCCTTCCTCAGAGCCTGTACAGACCTAGCAGCCTTGTGATGTTTCCTCTGCAGCTCAGCCACCTCTCTCTGTCCCATAGGAGCCCTGTGTATCTCTGATTCAGCATGTTCCCTTCATCTAGGACTGTATCTGGAACTCCCTAGGCCTCCGGGAACTTTAGTCTCTGCCCTCTGTTTTCTGGACTTTGTAATGTAGTCTTTGCTGGATTGCCCTGTAGGCTGGGCATGAAGTGATTAACGTGTCCATGCTGTGCAGGACTAGTCGTGCGCATTTTCTGGGACTCTGTGCAGGGCTGTCTGGGCTGGTATAGTTCATGGGTCTGCCTGCCAGCTGAGTAACAATGCTCATAGATGGTTTGCAGTGTTCCAGAAGAACTTGCAAGCAGAATTCATGGTACTAGTTTGAGCTTACTCTGCGTATGGAGAGTCCCTCTTTCTGAGGAGGGGCTGAGGTAAAACAAGGGCACTAGATCAAACCGGAAGAAACGCTTTCATTCAGAGTCCTTAGTGAGAGCCTGGGCTCCCTAGCTGTTAGCATCCCAGAGTTAGTAATTTGGGTCATATTATTTGCTGGCTGGGTTACTCCCTCTTCCTGCTCTCATTTCTTCAAGGACTTGCTCTGCTCCCTTACTGTCCACTGTTTCAGCCCACAGGGATCCCACTAGTGCAAGATGCCCTAGGGACAGCAGGGCTGCTGCATTATTGCTTCTGGTATGATGGGGCATGCATCACCTGGAAAGTCACTTCTTGGTGGGTTGGGGCAAATCTCAAGTTGCATTTCAGGACTAAACCCAGCCCAAGCCATCCTGCTCATCCTGACAGCCATTTCCTGGTGAATTCTTTGGGGTGTGTGATTAATTCTGATTGTTTTAATCCAGGGATTTTCTTGCTTGTAAAAAGAATGAAAATAAAATACAAATTACAAATCTGGGTACTGTGGTGTGTGTTTGGACTCTGTGACAGAGGATGGATGACCTTGGAGGAGAAAGCAGAAGTAAACTCTTATAGAGTGTATCTGAACTGTGTGCCTGGCATTAATTTCTTCCAGCACTGGATTCCCCTGCAGCAGTGTCATGCAGCCATCGGTGTGGGGTGAGGACTCCTAGCCCTGCATGGTGGCTGATCCCACTGAGCATTGTCTATTGCACACAGCTGTAGCTGAGCAATAACGTCTTGGCTGATTCTGCACTTGACATAGATGTAAATCTACCCTGCTGTGTATCTCTCAGATTAGCTTTTGTCCTCCTAGCATAGTGTCCTGGTTTTGGGAAGGGAGTAATTTTAGTTTCTGCACCTCCTATAAAGCTGGATCTTACACAGGACAATTCAAACATGAGTTGTCAGGCAGGGATGGTGCCCCAGGCTTGAACCATCACCCCTAATGAGCTACTGGAGAGTGAACAGGATCTTTGTCACATAACAAGGAGATGCAAGGGCAATTCAACAACCAAAACCGTATGTCAAAATTCAACGTCTATCACTGCTTTTTAAAATCAAACCTCATGATTTAAGGAACTCCATCTCGTGATCTGGGATCTTCAAGCTTGGCAGTGCTACGTCCCTGGATAGACAGGTAGGTCTCCACAGACCCTCACCAGAGCTGGCTGCGAGAGTGTGATGGCTAAGCCCAAAGTCAGGCTTAGGAGTGGAAGGCTGGGGGGGGGCGGTGAGGGTCTGGATTTGGCTACAGCCCTGAAAGTTCTCTGGACCAGACCCTGCAGCAAGGCTGGGATTTGTGGTACTTTAAAGGGAGGGATTTGGAAAGTGTGTTTAAATTTCAACTTTGAAGTTCCAGAGTAACTCTGAGTTCTCAGCAAGTCCCCTCCGTGAGGCAAAGACACAAGCATTGCGAGTTCTTTTGGTTAAGAGCACTCTCCATAATGCACCGAGGAGATCTGCCAGCATGGCAGGCTGCTGAAAGCCTGCTCCGTGCTTTGTGTGCAGGTTAACAGGACCAGAATGAATGCATAAATTCAGCACAGCACTTAAGACGTTACCAGTGCCCTGGGCAGTGCCAGAAGTGGCTGCGCTGAGGTTGGCTTCGTTCCAGGCGTCACCTTCTCCCTCCTGCACCTTTATTTAAACAGGTGCTTTTTCCTTCTCTTTATTCAATTTCCTCAGCAGTCCGTGAGCAATGCAGAGCCCAACTCTGCAGAACAGGATTTTTGCCAGAATACTACTTTCTCTGAAACTTTTTAAAAAACAACTTTGCAGATACTGCAGCTTTCTTTGCAAATGTTTCCTCTCCCCCTTGCCTTTATCTCTGGGAATGGCTGTCCTTGCTGATAGCAAAAAGCGGGACTGGAGCTGGTCAGGCCTGTACCTGGTATTGGTACTTAGAGAGCACCATTGGCTAGAGCTTGGGTTCTTGCAGAGAGGGAGGGACCCCACTTACCACTGCCACCATGTTCTTACCATCTGTTTTGCAGTGCTTAGCAAAGCACAGGCAAGAGGTCTGATAAAAGTCCATGGAATAGAGGTTTATTGGGAAAGTAACTGCTGTAGTGGTCATACACACACACACACGTATCCTACCTACTCCTTACTGACCGCAGGAGGGGTAGCTCATGCATGAGCCCAGTATTGCAGGAGTCCACACAGAAAAAAAACCCCACTCGTATGCATATGTGTACACACACTCTGTGTAAAAATTGCACTAGTGACATTTTTTTACTCGATATCCATCGCAATTCTTATGCCTGCTTTCTTAACAACTCTTCTGGGTCCTTCAAAATGTTATTTCTTGAACTTAAACTGTAGTACCTGTGGTGTCTGGCTACTAGAGAGTATTTGGAGGGAGGTGGCTGTCTTCCAGGAGAATTTAAAGACAGGGAAAAAAACCCTTGTACAAAACACATTGATTTCTTTGTGGCCTAAACTTCCCCCTCTCTGCTTAGAGCAGGAGGTGTCAAACATCACACTCGTTTGTTTATCCTTCACAAAATTGAGGGGTTGCGGTCATCCAACCTGGAATCTCGGTGGTGCACGTGCTTCAATCTAGCTTGTGATCAGCTCCGCTGCTTGAGCACCGAGGATTGCCTGGCTCCCGGGACACAAATCCAGCCTCAACTCCTTGTGTGCATCTTGCCTGTCTCTGGGCCAAGAGATCGATGGGTCTGCGGGCTGGGGAAGGATCTCGGCACAGGTACCGTGTGCCCTGCCACAAGTTCCAGTGGGTGCAGAGCCCTGCAAAGAGGTGCTCGCTTCCCCAGTGCCTCCTGGCCACGAGCAGCTGGTCACCATACTGGTAATGGGAGATGGAGATGGGGCTGACTCAGATGAATCACGCGCACCAAGCCCGTGACTTTGGTTTTTGCTGCTCCAACATTTGTTTCATTCTGCTTCATTGTCTGGGTGTTGGATTGGGTTGATTGCTCAGGATGTAGGTTTTTCAATCAGTGCTAAGTCCAGAACTTCAGAGGTATTTATGCGTCCACTCTCACAGAAAGGCTGCTGGAGTCAGCAGGAGCCGGGACCCTCAATACCTTTGCCATCGTGAGCCCCTGTGCTGTTATGAGGGATCTGGCTGTCCCCAGGAACCGCTGTGGATCTACTGTGAACAAACAAATGTCAGCTGGGATTGTTCAGCAGGCACTGCCTGTACTTTTTGAGACCCATGGAAAGAAACAAAGGGCAGCCTAGTGTCGGAGAGTGATTCATGTTCTTGCTCGAGTTCCTGTTTGCTTGTTTATCCAGGTGCACTCAAACCTTTTTCTCAGCCATTGGCACCAGCAGCTCTGAGCTGAACAAAGCCTGGGGTGGGGAGAAAAAGGAGAGAGGATTTGTATCTGCCTAGTGTGTGTGTGTGTGTAGCCCCAAACCCTACTTTCCTTGTTATGCATTAGTCTTTTATAAAGAAAAGGGAAATATTACTAGGCTCTATGTATTTAAGAGCTCAGTTTTGTACTGGAGGATAAATTAGTGGTACATTTTGATGTGAAATGGCCATTATGCTAAAATAGAAGAACTTCCTTATTTTAAGAGTAAATAGTTTCAAGAATCAGATTTTCTTTTCAATTATGGTAAGATACTCAGGGAGAAGTTCAGTATAATCAGTAGACTAACAGATATAAAATTAGCATGTGGAAAGAAGCTCCCAAACTAGATAGCATGTGTTCCCATCACCTAGGGCTAGAGCCACAGCTTCTTGGTAGCGAGAGAAAACAGCACAGGACTCAAGCCATGCAGGTTTTGACCTGCCTGATTGATGTTCAACCCTCTTTTCTACCGGTGAGTGAGTGTCTCAGTTGGCCCTGAACTGGACCACAGAGGACTGTGTGACATAGCTGAACGGCAGCTGTTAGATTTCCTCATCAGCCCAAAATACCAGTAAGGCAGAGATAAGGTGAAGACTCCAGCTCTGCCTGCTCTCTGCGCTCTCCTGCTGGGTAAGGCAGTACTCTGTGAAGGAGCAGAGCACTATTTTGTACAAAGCCTGGTCTGTTCAACGTGGAGACCTGCCTCGGGAGCTTACAGACTCAGAAAGCTTGGGGACAGTGTGACCACAAGAGTTCACCGTGAGCTCCAGCTGGGTGCACGTGCCAAGGGGTTGTGGGACAATCCAGCTGGAGGCAAAACAATGGGACTGGGGCTGCAACTGGCACAGGGAGCAGGGTCAGTGCAGTGAACAGGAAACAGGCTGTTGCTTAGCAAAAGAAAAAACACGTTTATTTGTCTGAATGATGCTGGTCCATCCACAGGGGAGTAGGAGAGCACAGAGGCTGGAGTCCAAAAAGACTTGGATTGGCTGGGGAACATCCTGGATGGTACAACCCTGTGCCTGCAGCACTATAAACACAGGAATGAGGCAGAAGGAAGGAAACTTTGGGGCTTCTTCTCTGCTTCCTGGGAGAAACGGCAACAACAGCAGGTGGCCTGGAGACCTTGGAAGGAGAGAAGCTGCACCCTACCTTCTCTGTGACCGGCCTTCCAGAGGAACCCACCTCTCTGGGAGTCTCCCATGAAAATGTGGACTACTTTCCTCCTGAGCTGCCTGTTCCACACCCTGGGGATAGTGGCACAACCGTAAGTGCCATTTAAAAATCTGGTGATTGATAGCTGTGATGCTGAGGGAGGGGCCAAGATAGCAGGGAGAGAGTGTGGGACACTCTGAGTCATGTCCTGGAAGGGATAGACATGGGGTGGTATGCAGCACACCACAAGCCTTGTTATGAACTTAGGGTCCTCCTGAAGGTGGGAACCTCACTCGTGGATGTTGCTGCAGTACAAGAACTAGGTGAGGACTGGCGGTGGGAGCAAGAAGAGAGAGGGACTGCAGTCTGAGGCAGGCTGAAAGGAAAGGTGTAGTGTAAAGTGAAGGGCAAATGAAAAGAGCTACAGGGCTGGGGATGGTTAAGCAGGAACCAGTCTGCTGCTGAGGTAGTTGAGGAGCTGTCTCAAAGCAAGAAGGGTGAATCCTTTTCTGTCAAGGGGCTGGACTGTTGCATTTTCTATGTGTACTGGGAACACCTAAGAATGGTTCCCTTTGCGGAAGCAGAGATGGTCTCTACTATATATATTTCTCTGCTCTACTGTATCATCCTCCAAAACCATGTACACACCAGTGTGACCTGAGGACACCTGAAAGCATGTCTCTTGTATTTATCTTAAATTTACTATATACCTTCCATTACCCCTATGAGAGGTTCACGCTCTCGTTGTTAATCTGTCCCTCATCACTCCAGCAGAGCAGCATCTCCTGCCCCCAGAGAGGTGGTAAGCCCTCCTGCTTCCTCAGACCATAGACTGCCAAGAGTGGGTGAGACTACTCCCAGGATGTGACGTCTTGTTTCCCCACTGCAGGAGGTATCTGATCATCGTTCCAGCTGCACTACCCTACCCCTCTTCTCAGAGAGTGTGCTTGGACCTCCGTGGGGTGGAGAAGCCTATTCGTGTGGCCTTAACTCTTGTGCATCCATCTGGCAACGTCAGCCTCTACCGCAAGGTCGTCCGGAACAACTGGATCTTTGAGTGCTCCAAATTTCAGGTCAGGATCGTTCCTGGCAGGGACCTCTAGCTGGCAGCTCCCAGTGTGTTTTTTTGGCTCAACTCTCTTCACTAGAGAAATAGAGAATGAGGATGACAGGAGGAGAAAGGGCATGGAAAGGAGTGCGTGGAAAGTCAGGGAGAGTGTTTAGTGGGAGCCTGGTGTCTTTGCTCCCTGCCTTTGTCTGTCTGCATGATACCGTTCCTGCCGGTTATCTCACAATCCATCCTGGTGGCACGCCGAGGGAAGTGGTGGCCTGGGACCACCACCAGGTGGTGGACCCCAGTCCACCACCAAAGGACTGGGGAGGATCGAGGCACTTAGAGGCACCCAAATGGTACCTGGGCAGCTCATTCTCTCCTCTGAGAAGGAAGCACTGTCACAGGGTGGTGTTTGTGAATCATGATGCAGGAAGAGCCAGACCTTCCATCTCAGACAGCCTCCCGTCATGTCTGCTTCCCTCCAAGCTTCTCTTTAAGGGCTGGAAAATGTGCTGGAGAACTAGGAAAGACATGGGAGGGTGTACACACAAGCTCAGCACAAGTCTTTCTCATCTGCCAAACTCATGAACCTTATTTTCTTGGTTTGCACTGATGAATAAGAGTGGATTTCAGCCTCTGTGACCCGCACGCTCTAGGAAACAGTTTTCTCATCAACATAGACCTTTTCTTCCCTTGGGTTAACTTTTCTCCATCTCGCTCCATGCAGGCTCTCACAGTGGCCCTGTGAAGGGGCAGACACAATTTCTGTGCTAGAACAGGCTCCCTTTTCCTCTCATCGAAGATCTGTCCCAAGTGCAAAAGTGTTGTCCCCTGTGCTTCCATGGACACCCTGTGCTGGCCTGTGGAGTAAGACGGAGAAAAGGCTGGCCTCGCAGTGCAGCAGGAGCAAGGAGAGCGCTGCTCTGAAGCCATCTTGTCCTCTCCTACTGCCTGCTAATCTGGTGGCTCCTCTTTTGTGTCCTAGGTCCCCCAACCTGCAGGCAGCCAGGAGGTGGGCACTGTCCACCTGCGCATCTCCAACGGCCACTACTTCAGTGCAAATGAAGAGAAGCAAGTCCTGATCCGCAGGGCTGGCACAGGCACCTTCATCCAGACGGATAAACCCGTCTATAACCCAGGACAAACAGGTGAGCATTGCATGGAGCACCCCAACCGTTCCCCTGCCTTGACCTGCCTGGACTTTGTTCCCAGTCTCCTGTGAGTGGTATGCCGAGTTTTTTGTGCCACGCAGCCTCCACAGGGACGAAGGGGGAAGCTATCTGCTGCCTTCTGGATTGATGTATCCGTACACCATGTTTTAGGGGCAGGAGGGAACTGGAAGGGTTGGTCTCACATGCTGTAGGAGCAGAGCTGGCTTGGAAGAGGGAGCAGACCTGAATGTGGTCTTCTTGGCCAGGGCCAGGTAGGACTGGTCTGCTCATGCTGCAGATGAGGAAACAAAGGGTAACTCCAAGTGTAGCCTGTGGGAAAGACCATAAAATTGTGAGGCTGGCTGCTGTGCTGCTGCCATGTGTTTGGGGGGAAGAGGCAGAGAGGAGGGCTGAGCAAGGGGTAAGGGGGGCTGCAGGGCGGACAGGGGGCTGCTGCTAGGGCTATGTGGGGAGCTGTGATTTCAGGGTAAGGCAAGTGCGGGGCCAGTCTGGTCCTGAACACACTCAGTCTCTATAATGTGCTCTTCTTTGTTTTATCCCTTCAGTGAAATTCCGGATCGTGACGTTGACCGAAGATTTTGCTCCCGTTAACAGCAAGGTAAAGCCCATCTCAGTGGAGGCGAGCACGTCTCCGGGCTCCCTCTGTCAGTTCTGCCTTCTCTGCAAACCCCACGCCGTGGAGGCTGAGGCAGTCCCAATGTCGCAGCACCCAGGGCGGCCAACACCAGCCCTCTACTAAACTAAATTGGAGCAGCAATGCCTGTTTGCCAACGGCTCTGCTGTCACTCTCGCAGGACGGCTGCTGGCCGGTGGGAGGATCGGCACTGCTGCTGGTATTTGGGGAGTGTGCCAGTGCTCCCTGCTAGCTGAGTTTGTACAGGGCAGCCCAGGAGCTGCATGCACCTGGCCCCCCTGCCCACCCCCCCAAAAAACCCAAAACCGAGGCAGGGCTTCTGGGGACATCCGTGGGCTGCTGGCCATGGGCACAGTTACCAGACAAGTTGTGTACAGACTCGGCCAGACCCGAAGCTCCCCTCCCACAGCTCTGGAAATCTCAGCGCTTTGTGGAGTGTGTTGCACCTAAGGGTGGCAGGAGGGTCTGAAGCAAGCTGTGACGCATCTGCAAAATCTTAAGAAAAAGTAATTGATAAGGGAAAGGTTACACATGAATTGATCGTAAAAAAAAAAAAAAGAAAAGAGAGAAAAAGGTATAACCAAATTATGCTGACTTGCTGCTGGCAGCAGCTTATTCTCCCCATGTCAAGGGAGTGAGAAGTTGCCAGAGACTTGCATATGTGCTAGCCAGGAAACTGCAAGACTAGCATCTTTCTACGGTAAGCAATTATACCTGCAGCCAGCAGCTATAGCTATTTCACACTCTTCTGTCCTCAGGCAATTTAATGAGAGCCAACGGGAATTCATGCCATGACAGACAAATACTGAAGGGCACACGTGAGCAGAGAGTTGGATCAAATCCCTCTAGGCTGAAATAAAGGGAGGGATTCTTCTGGCTTCTTTATTGCTGACTTCATTTCCTCTCTTTTCAGGCTGTTGGTGAGGGCCTACGATCATGCACTTCTTTCTCCTCCCAACAGAGAAGTCATGTCTCTTATATTAGTTAGATAATAGAGTAAACAATACATTTACTTCCATGCCTACAATTGTCTCATGAAGATATTTGATCATACATGTTTGATGTCTGTGTGTGAATATAGGTAAATTAGCATTTTAACTGTTAAGAATGCTGTGATGAAAATTCACGAGGTCATGTTTAACCAAAGCTATTATGCAGCTTGAGTGCACTGCAGCATTAAAGCTACAATGTATAGTTCGTAAATTAGATGGGTTGGAGATAACAGAGGTGCAATTCACCAGCATGTTTTGTTTTCACATTGACATTAGATTCAAGTTATGAAAATAGTTAACCTGCACTTTTTTTTTTGTTTCAGTGAAAACAGAGCTGCGTATGATAACTTGCATGAAAGCTTAGAATGATGAATAATGTGAATTATATGTGGCCTTCTGTTTACAGACCAGTTACTCTCCCAAGCCCCTGCTCCTGCCTCCTTATGCCTTGTGCTCCCAAATCACATGTCCTTCACCACTACTGCCTCCGGGCTGATAGCTGCAGTGATATAAGAACAAACAGAGAATTAATAGGCCTAGGAGGGCTGAAGTATGTCCTTCTCTGTCCCTCCCTGTTACTGTCAGCTGCAGTCAGCAGTAATTCATATCTCCAAGCCTTATCTCCTAGGCCAGGGATTTTACAGGACAATGATGTGGGGTGTATTCTTCCTATAAGTGATGCAGTTTTGCTAATTCTTGGGACTTATGTTACAAAACTGATGCATTTTAATATTTGTGAACTTGGGATGATGGTGTTTGTGACTCTCTCCACTTTTCTCCATTTTTTTAATAGTAAATTCTAGCTTTCACAGTTTTAGAGTATCTATCAAAGTGCATCTTAAAAATTCAGGGATCAAAAAGCAAATCCAAAGAATAGCACAGATTTTAATGTTACATATTTTCCTTACTATTTCAAAGCCATTCTCCTGGTTTTGGTAGGATCAAGCTCCTTGCATTGTAATGCTTGGGACTGGTGCTGTTGTCGCAGCACACAGGCTGGGTGGGTAAGATAAGTTTATATGCAGGTTGCTATGTCATGCCAGTTTCTGACATTGCTGTCTGTTTGCTTTGCAGTACTCCGTGGTGGAAGTCCAGGTGGGTGTTTCAGACTCCTCAGGTGTTATGAGGAAAGGTACTTCAGTATACTCAGACTGCTGTCTTCCTGAGTCAAGTTACTTTTCTTAGGGTCTGTGTATACACATGCACGCACATAGTCTGTCCCCATGCATCTCGTTAACAAGCACTGATGATCCAAATGGTTCAGCTTCCATCCATTTCTACATTCAGGAATGCCAGCCAGGCTTTGGCTAACTGTTATGGTTCATCTTTATGTAAGACTGGAGAATCTAAATATCAGGACCTTCCCTACTTTCTTTTTCAATGGCAGTACAGCGTAGAGTAACACTGGGTGGGTTGGGTTCACCTCTCTTGGTGCTCCAGCACGTAGGTCACTTCAGCACCATCTGGGGAACAAACAGCAGGAACCTGTGAAAGCCTCCGAAATCTCTGAAATGCCTTTGAATCCAGTGGGCTGTGGGTAGAGGATAGCAGGTGTTGCTGATGACTGCCTCTTCTTTCCTTCCCTCGGACTGCAGGACCCAAACCAAAACCGCATTGGCCAGTGGCTGGATGTGAGACCAAAACAGGGCATTGCAGATCTCTCTTTCCAGTTAGCTGCCGAACTCTCTCTGGGGACTTACACCATCAGTGTGGTGAATCCAAAAGCGTCCAGTACCTTTAAGGTGGAGGAACCTGGTAAGATGGAGTATGGAGAACAAAGAATGGGATGGAAAAAGTTGCTTGTTTCTGTCGTATAACAGTATCTAGCCAAACATTGTAAACTAAGATTTACTGTCTGAGAGCTAGGATTAAACACAGATCTATAGAGTGGGCGATATCAGAAATGAACACAAAAGAGATTGTGCTGGAGATTCCTGGAGAGGGCACGTGCTAACAACTAGGCTGGCACAGAGTGAGAATACACTAAAGACTTCTGTGAGACTGCTCATATAGTGGGGGAAAAAAGGGGGTTCTTTCTTTGGTTTCCCTGGTTTTAATTAGTCCTCGCTTTAACTCATGAACGTATTCCTTCATGGGACTCCAGCCTTACATGAACTCACTCTTCCCTTTTGTGACCCCATGTCTAGGTAGTCTGATGCCTTTGATGGCATAACACTGTATTTTTTCTTCCAGTGTTGCAAAAGTTTGGTGTTTTCTTTGAGGGACCAGCTCAGATTTATGCTTCAGAAAAAACTTTCCCACTGCGTGTGTGTGGCAGGTAAGGAGGATGTTCAGGGAAAAGGAAAGAGCTCGTCAAAACAGTGTCTCTCCTTCTGTACGTCTTCTATCTCTTGAATCCATCAAGAAGAAGTGGCTCAAGAAGGGCCAAACAGTCATTCTTTTTGAAGAATCCCAAATAGTGCAAGAGTCAAACTGATGGCTTCTTCCTGGGGGAAGAGGTACATGAGCCACACATGGGAGACACCATCCAGCTATAGGGAGACTTGTCCTAGGCAGGTGATACCTTGCTCTGGAAGCTGTGTGTGTCCAGCCTTGAAAGACCTTATGTGGGGAAAAACACGTATCTGATACAGGACTGAAGTCCTGCTGAAGTAAAAGAGCAGGAACTGATGTTTCTTTAGAAAATTGTGCTGTTCCTTCTCACTTACATGCTGCTGAACTTAGTACCTTCTTAGAAGCAGCAGGTGGGTTTCTCTAGTTATGTAGTCATTAGCAAAAACGGAGCAGATGAGGATGTGAAGGAAGGCATGAACTCAGATGGCATAAGCACAAAGGAGGAAGGGGAATGATCCGGAAAGCACTTTGTAAAGAGATAAAGGGGATGAGCTCATTTGTATTTGGGGCTGGGTTGTCTGGAGACTTTTGGTGTCTCTTTGCTGCTGGTCTGACGTAATTTCTCATTAATTGGGACATTTAAAATTAGACGATATGAAGCTCTAGTAGAAAACAGTACAGCACTCTGCATCCCCAGGATGGGTTATAGATGTCTTCCTGTTACTGATAGTGTCGGGAGCATTGCTCTGCAGGGAAAGCCAGAGAGGAGTCAAAGCAGGGAAAGGCAGCAAGGCAGGCAGGGGAAACGTCTGCACTGACAAGGACACACTTCTGCTGTACCTTGCAAAAAACAGCAGAGCAGGTCTGATGATGGAAACAAGAGTCCAGATGACGAGGTACGCCCGTAGTGAGGCAGGTCTGAGATCACTCTGTAGCTCGGTTACTGCCATACCATGCACTTGCTGCTGCTGTCTGCAGGGACCCAGGTTTCTGCTGCTTTCACACCTGAGCTAATATGTCCACTGGATGCTGCTCTGTGCTGCGTGGACCCATCAGCTCAGGTCAGCTCTCTGTGTCTACCTGCAATTCCAAGACAGCAAACACCCAGACGTGGGAGAGCTTCAGAGAGAGGGTCCTTTCCTGTCTGTGCTTTGTTTCTGCCTCTTTTGAATGCAGGACTGTGCTATTGCACTGCCCAAGTACACATGTGCTGTATTTTCATGTCTGCCTCCCTGCTTACCAGCTGCATTAAGACCTTCATCAGAAAGGCCACCTCTACGGGGCAATATGCTCAGCAAAACACGCAATGCCTCTGCTCGGCAGCTCTTCTGGTGTTCTTCCTGCAGGTACAGCTATGGGAAAGCAGTGCAAGGGACCATGCGGGTGACTTTGTGCCAGAAGGCAAGGAGGCATCCTCAAAATGCCAGCAAGGACACCTGTAGGGAATACAGCGGTCCGGTGAGTAAAATCCTGGAAGATACACGGGTAGTGAAGGAGCACTGCACAGGATGAAGGGTCAAGGGCTGAGTGAACAGAATGAACTGGTATGTAGGGAAGGTTTGCCAACCTCTGTAATGTATATGTAGACTAATAAGTAATTGTTTTTATTCAATTAATGCAGTTATTGTTGCTCAGACCAACTGAGAGACCTTTACCCACAGAAGTTCTTCTTTGTAACTTTGCTTATTAATTATAGGGACTAGAAAAGAGGAATTACACAGAAAGATTTAGAGTTCTGTTCTTTTCTGGAAAGAAGTATAACTTGCCAGAAATTGATACAGTGTAAGAAACAGCAATTAATAGAACTTTCTCACGTGCAAAATTACCATGTTAAGGTGAAACTATCCTGGAGCTGCACAAGGACACTAACGTGTGGTGGAGATATGGTTAATTCCATAGCCAAATCACACAGTGGCTTTTATACTTTATTTTCTCTTTTTACATATTTATATATTGCGTATTTTTATATTTTCTTTATTACATCTTTCCATTCCTAACAAAGTATTTCATAGCTGGGCTCTTCCCTTGTACATATATGGTTGAAAACTTTTCATGCTTTATGATTTGTCATTATGACTTGTTAAGTTAGTTGTAATCTTCCAGCTCTGGAATTCATTACTTTGAATTTTCATTTGATTCTGCAGTTCTTCTACCTAGATCTATTAAAATACTCATATATTCGCTCTGTGATCCAGTTAGTGCAGTCTTCAGTTTTCTATTAAAACTGGAAATTTGCCAACGTGGTAACTATGATAAAACTGTGATGCGTGTTTTGTTACGTATTTCTACAATATGAATTACGCATATTCATGCATATAAAAATAGAAAACACAGAATTTAAAATGTGAACCATATCTACCCATATATGAGTCTGCATTATCATAGTCAGTCATTACTGCAGTCATCATTACTGCAGTCCACAGTTACGACTGATTAATACCTTGTACTTCTGACTCCTTCCCTTCTCCCCAGCCCCAAATAACATCTACCACTTCCTACTGCAGACCATGAGCAAGGGGTGCTTCACCCCTTCTGTGAGCACGTCAGTCTTCAGCCTGGCTCCCAGCGAGGAGGATGGCAAGCTCTATGCAGAAGCCTCTCTCCTGGAGATGGGCACAGGTACCCGGGGGCTTGGCAGAGAAGGTGCAAGGGCGAGGGGGACCATCGTGGGGATGTGAGGGTCAGAGTGGGCTCACCTCCCCCTCTCCTCCGCCTGGTGCTGGGACCATCACAGGACACGGAGAGCGGTCCTGCCCCATGAACTGGCTGTGTCCATGCAGAGCCACTCTGCCAGCAGCAGGCGGATGAGGTAGGCTGGGAGCGTGGTCCGTGAGGGCACAAAGGGCTTGGAGACTCCTTAAAGAGCAGCCTCCAAACCTTGAACGGGGCTGGTGTCGGGAAGGAAGTTTGAGACACTCTGCTTAGAGGGGCTGGGAATAACAAAGCGAGATTAAAGTAGGGCACGGTCGTCACCTCTGATACTGATCCTGCTTCCCTCGCGCTCTGCCTTCCAACAGGGGTGCAGATCAACACCTCCAGCCAGATCCTCATCTTCAGGACAGCTGCAAGGGCAGTGTTTGAGACACCAAGTGCATATTACATCCCTGGAGTACCGTACAGGGGGAAGGTGATTTTTTCCCCTTGCCTCTTCCCTCCCCATCATTTGCCAAGGAATTTAGTGTCTGGTAAATTTTGCTGACTCAAACCATTTTCTGTTCCTCAGACAGAGTGCTTTACCTTGCAGTATGTCACATTACTTGACAGTGCGGCCCCAGTTTCTGCATTTCAGATTCCCTGATGTGTTTACACCTCCAGCTTCTGCTGAGAGCAATACGTGATGTCTCAGCAGGGGATGCAAGGATGTCTCAGCTGTTGGCTAGGACATGAGCCCCTCATGCTCTAGCCACACATACCTTTTGGAGCAGACAGGTTTTAATCACTCTCAGCTTAGCTTTACAGATGAGGGACTTTTATAGGTCTGTCGTCTTGGGGCCAGACTGAAGTTAAGGCCACCTGCACAGGAGGCTCTATATTTGTCAGAGGGAGGAAGGCTTTGGGTATGACACTGGAAGAAATATCTGACTTTGGCTTTTCTGCCTCGCTCTGTTGTCACCAGATTAAGCTTCAGGATCACTATGGAAATGGTATGAAAAACAGAAAAGTTTATCTTGTGATAAGGTTCATGAGGCGTCGGTTTATCAAAACATACATCACAGATGACAGTGGAATAGCATCATTCAACCTGGACACAACTGCCTGGAACAGCTCATCAGTATCTTTGGAGGTAAATCCCACCTCTGCATACAGGAAAGTTAGAATCCTTGAGTTCTGCTAGTGCTCCCCACTCCTGCCTTGCAGCCCCCCTGCCAGCCCAGGCCTGGGGTCCCCACACAGCTCTGCCTGTGCAGAGCCAGCAGGAAGGCACCAAGCAACAACCTTTCCCAAACCAGGCTGATGACATCCTAACAAAGCACTGGAGCATGAAACTCATGATTTCTATGTGTCACTGGTCCCCTCTCAGGGAAGGTTCACACTGGAGGATCTCACACACACATCTGGGAAACCTGACTTCAGTTACGCGAACGCTTACCATCACCTGCAGCCCTTCCATGTCACAACCAAGAGCTTCCTGGACATACACCCACTCACAGAAACACTGCCTTGTGGGCTGAAGCAGAACGTCCAGGTGACCTTCACGCTCAGTCGGGATGACCTGGGAGAAGACACCAGCCGTATAGGTTTTGCATATTATGTAAGTAAGGGTAGTAGAGAACCTGGGGGGAAAGGCTGCACTGATGGGACCAGACCCCAGTGAAATGTTGAGGGTGTAATTTAGATCATCCCTGCAGGGATGACAGGAAAAACTTGGAGAACTGGGTGAACACTGCACCTGGTAGAGCTCAGCCTGGCCACAGTGTGATCCTGGTATTGGGTTCCCAGTCACCTCCATGGATGGGAGGAGGCTTCTACCTTTGCAGCCCATCACTCCTTAGCCTCTGCCAAGGCTGCAGCGGTAAACGTCTTGTGCAGAGTCTGCTGTCAAACTCATCTCCCTTTAAAACTGGATGGGGGAATCACTTTTTCACTCTGCTTATCAAACAGCTGCTCAGTGGAAATAAATGGCTTTTGGTCCTGTTGGGAGAGCTGCCTACTAGAGGGGAAGTGCCTTAGCTGTCTCCCACTTATCTCCAGTGAATGCACTAGTCATCCATGGTCGTAACTGGACAGACCAGACCAGAATCTCATGTGTTAAAGCTTCTCCTCCTACACTGTGATGTCTGCAAATATGCAGGACCCGAGGTGTAGGGTTGGATTGGACCCACAGTTTATTTCTGAGGTTGCTTAGGAGGCAAGATGCACATGGTGAGTGTGACTGTGCCCCGGTGTCACACAACAGTCTGCTCATTCCGTGTCCCTCCTCCCACAGGTCACTGGGAAGGCTGGAATTGTTGTCAGGGGCCAGAGGATTGTCCAGGTCGGGAAGCTGAACAGTAAGTCTGCAGCAGCTGGACAATGGGAAACAGTTGTGCCTGGTGGGTTTCCAGGTCTGACAGTGAGAGTTGCCAGAGTTTCCCAAATTCCCTGAAGCTATAGGTCCTGGGCACTCAGTGAACAGGACAGAGGGAGGCTGAGGAAGCAATTGTGCCAGCTGGAAGAGGCAGAAAAGAACAAGGGAAACAATGATGGGAAGAGAGACTGGGAGAACCTGTGGGAAGATGGAGCACATGGGGTCAGAGAATGGAGGGAGAGGGCAGACAGAGAAGCAGCAGAAATTGGTTTGGCATTGTGGGATTATAAATAAGAAGAAAGGAGGGCAGAAGGACATCTCGGTGGGGCTGTGGTGAAAACACTTTGCCTTTCCTTCCTCAGTGTTGAAGGGCTCCTTCTCCATCCCTTTGACCTTCACTGCTGACTTCACCCCATCACCTTCCTTAGTGGTGTACACCATCTTCCCCAGTGGAGGGGTAACAGCTGACAGCACCCGTTTTGATGTTGCCTTGTGCTTTGAAAACCAGGTGAGACTCACTCCTGCAGCTGGGGGAGAGCTGACAAGCAGGAGTCAGCAAGCCTGAGGGAAGGACACGCTCAGATCCTTCAAAGAGAGAACCAGGGAGAAGAGAGGAAGGGGATGTCTGCAGCACTGTGCCCAGGGACCAGGAAAGCTTCAGCAGTGACTTCTGTTCATAGCAATGGCTGGACAGGGAAGAGTCCAGCTGGTCTCCCTCTTTCTGTCTGTGCTGCCTGTCTGTCAGCCTCCTCACCCCTCTTTCTCTCTTTTTCATATTTCCTTTCCTGGTGTGTTGCTCAAGGTCAAGGTAGGATTCCCAGTTAAAGAAGCCCACACAGAGTCACCAGTGCAGCTCCAACTGCAGGCAGCCCCTGGGTCCCTGTGTGCAGTACAAGCAGTGGATGAAAACATGTTCTTTGTGAGACCAGAGAGTGAGCTGACAAGGCAAATGGTGAGTGTCCGTGCAACCAAGCAAAAAAACGTGAGTGATGGATGAACTGGGGGAGGCAGGGACTGAGGCAAGGGGACCCGGAGGCTAATGGATGAGGAGGTCTTTGTGTAGAGGGGAAAGCAGAGTCTGCCTAGGGAGATGGGCAGGAACAGATACGTATGCTAGGGGAGGGTGGAATGAAGCATCTGGAGGTATCTGCTCCTTGCCCGATTCTTCTGTGCCTGTGAGTTTCCCTAGGTCTATGGTTTGTTCCCTGCTGCCTACCGACATGGATACCCTGCCCAAGTAGAAGAGCGTTCAGATCACTGTGTTCAGCCCCAGTTCACATCATCTCTGCTACGAGGGAAACCACAACATTCCTTTCAGCCTGACATCTTTAACCTCTTCCGGGTAATCACCTCATGACTTTTCCTAGAGCTGTTGGAATTATGAGCATTTGAGATATCTCTCTCCTTGCCTTCTCCAGACAGCCCTGCTGTCTGTCCTGACCTAGCTGTGCTGTCTCAAGAGACGTACAATCCCATTATGAGTATGAACACCTGTATTCCCCTCCACAGATGCAGAAAGCAAGATGATGAGATCATGGAGAGGCAAAACCTAGCTTTTTGGGCTTGGGAATGAGGTCCTGGGCTGTGTGCTGTTTGTCTACGGTATTAAAGAAAAAAGAGATAGGGAGTGATGCCAAGCATTAGACCACAGGTCATTGATATGGCTTAGTTGTTAGCCTGCTGTTCCCAGGCAGTTCTTTTGTCTTTAAGGCAGATCTCCTCTAGAAAGGACTAGCCAGCATGGACACAAGAGAGGCAGTGCCATTTGGCCTTGGACCTGGGGATCAGACCCTGTCCTCTTTTATTTAGCAAGAGACACACACCCTAGGAGGCTCTTTCACAGCACAGGGACATCTCTTGTGTTTGTGGACAGGCCCATGCCACAGCCCCCGGTGCTGAGTGGGGTGTGTGCTCCCCATCACACCTCTGCATGACTTCAGAGGGCAGATTTCATCCAGCTGTTCCCTCCAGCGTGCATGAGGGGATGGGGCAGGACACTGACACCTCTCCTCTGTGCCCTTGCCACTGGAAATGCGTTGAGAGGAGGAAGACATCCCGGTGTCCCCCTAAGAGACGTGGTGGTGTAGTAATCTCCTGAGAAAGAGGGGATCAGGGAGGCTGTGCCATGCCTCCCTCAGCACTGTGTCTGCTTGGGCCAGTGCTGCTCCGGGCCACTCAGGCACCAGGCTGTACTGGCCCTGATGGTTTTCAGGGTCATTTTGAAGAGCAGTGGCTGCTCTTCCCCACTCACAGATGCTTTTCTGCCTCCCCTGCCCTCCTTCTTTTCCTAACAGAACATGGGGCTGAAAATCTTCTCAAACCTCGTAATTAAGAAGCCTCAGTGCTTTCATCGGGCAGATAGGAAGCCAACTGTGGGTGAGCGGCACTTTCAGTCTACCTGGGACATGAGGTCACCCAGATGGAAGAGCCCTCGGATCTCTGGGGTTTGCTGGTGGTAGATATTAGCTCTCTGAAGAGTAACGGGTGCTGCTGCCACAGCCTAGCTACCTGGTCCACCAGCGTCAGCAGGAACGACCCGGTCCCTATAAAAAGGGCTCTGAATATGTCGCTACCTGGATGCTCCCTGACACTAAAGGATGGCATTCCCTTTCCTGGCACAGACAAACCCAAGCATGGGCCAGGATTTGTTTCCCAGTGACTACCCTGGCTCTATGAAGGTCCCTAGTCTCTTTAGCACCAACTCTGGGTCAGGTCACCAAGGGGCTTTGTCTAAAACCAGGTCTTGGAAAACTTGCATCCCGCCCGCTGCAAGCTGGTTCTCCTGTTACCACTCTGTTTTCCCTTCCTATTTTCCCTTTCCTACCAAATCAGTCCACTCCCTTCTGCCAGACTCTTTCCACATCTCTCTTATTGCTTGCTTTGCCTCTTGCCCCAGTGCTAGGCTGTCTATCATTGGCAGGGTTCACCTCTCCCACTCTGGTAGGACTCCTTGTTCTTTCTTTCAGGGGGACCTTCTACAGAAGACCAAAGAATCGCTAAGGAACAACCCCAATTTACAACCCATGGAAAACTTCACCACTATTTCCCTGAAACTTGGATCTGGAATCTGTTCTCTGTTGGGTAAGTGATGCCAAACTTTACAAATGGACAGAAGGATCATCCCTATGTTACTGAGTCTTGGCTGACTTGCATTTGTGCAAAAGTCCAGCCATAGGTGTAAAGAGATGTCTGCATGCGAATTTTGTGGCTCTTCCCTGCATCTGCAGTGCGTCAAACTGAAGGACTAGTAGACTTTGAGGTGCAGAATTGAAGTCTACACAGGTTTAGAGAAGAGCACTACACTTCAAGACCAAACCACCAAGTATCCTCTCTTTACACATTGGGGTACACTCTACTAACTTCTCAATTTGATGGGTGCACCAGCTAGATTTGTAGCCCTTGTTGCCACAGTGCTTAGGTTAAGACTGATGAATGAGCAGTCAGGAGGATATGTTGCTGCTACTTTCCAGAACATCATGCTGTTGACTGACATCATGCTCTTGACTGAATGTAGAGAGCTGGAATGCCCGGGCAGTATCTTGCTCAGGAGAAGAGTATAAAGCCATTACTGATGGCATTTAAGCAGGGCTCATGGCTTTAGGGAATAAATTGCTGAGAGCTGCCTTGCTGTGAGCCACTGGAGCAGAGGTCATTGGTAATATAGCAGAGTTTGATCCAAGCATGAGGACCTGCGTAACCTCCCTCACTCAGGGCCCTCAGCCTTCCCATTGCAGCAGAATGGGATTAATTTCCTCACGCAAGTGCTGTCTTTCTCTCAGCTCCAATGGCAGCAGGAATGTCCTGGTCACAGCACCTGCTGCTGCCACAGAGTGGAAAGTCAAGATGTTCTGCTTGGCGGGGAGGGGATTTGGCCTTGCCCCAACCACGAGCCTCAGAACGGTCCAGCCCTTCTTTGTGGATGTGATGCTGCCATATTCTGTCATCCGAGGTGAGACCTTCCTGCTGAAAGCTACTGTCTTCAACTACCTGCAGCAGTGCATACAGGTGTGTGCCTGTGCCACAGGTAACACTGCGTGGGGCAGACCTACTGTGCCCTCCAGTTTTAGAGTGTGTTGTGCCGAGACATCTCTCCTGAGTTGCCCAGTCGCTCACCTGCATCTGTCATTCCCTCAGATCCATGTGGCCCTGGCTAAATCCCCAGACTACCAGGTGGAGCCATGCCGGACCTGCAGGGACAAGGAGTGTCTGTGTGCAGAGGAGTCCAAGAATTTCATGTGGAATGTGACAGCAGTCCAGCTGGGTACAGCAGCAAAAATGGGAGCGGTGATGGGGAATCCTGAATCTGAAGTGAGAGGGAGTGGGAGGTCTAGAGAAGCTTGCAGAGCTTTGCCTCCTCTGGATCCCGAAGTTTGTTCTTAGTGGTTCATGCTTGGACAATCCATTGTGCCTGCTTGCTTTCTCTCTTTTTAGACAGGCTCATCAGAGAGGGCAAGAACTGAATGGGTGGCATGGAGAACTCTTGAAGAGAGGGCTGTGGGACCAGCTGGGGAGGAAGGGGCTGCATGGATGTGGGTGGGGGAACCTTGTATTGCTGGTGCTGTGCTTCATATGCAATGGGAAGGGGACACTGGGGTCCAAGGGGCTGCTGGACCTTCTGTTGTTAGTCATATGTAGCGCAATGAAGCTGGTGTTGGTGAGGCATTACCTAGTACCCTCATGTTTAGGGTGTCTGAACAAGCCATCAGTACTGGCTGGGTCACCTTTACTGGCCAAACCACTGAGGCTATGAAGACCAGCCACCCAAAGCACCTCAGACCGCTATCAGTTAAAGCAATTTGACTCCATTTGGCCACAGATGTAAGAAACAGGCTCTGTTCAATTTATTTGCTAGGGACTCTGAATATCACAGTGAGGATAGAGGTACTGGACACCACGTCACGGTGTGGGGGCAGGAAGCCCTTGCCAGCTACCATGAGGCGGAGGCGTACGCTGGTCAAACGCTTGCTGGTCCAGGTCAGTATGAGAGCAGGCTCACTTCTCTCTCTGAGTATCCCTGTCCCCGGGGGAAGGGAGGCTGAGCTGGGCTAAATGGTTTTCTCTCCTCATTTTTTGGCCAACATTAGCATAGCAAGGCCGTGGCTCAGTTTGCTTTGTTCCCCTCAGGACCTAGCCAAGCCTATTCCCTTCTTGCAGTACTCTTTCTTGAGCCGCATTCATACACCAAGTCTGTGTTTCACCCTGTACCTTTCCCTGCTCAATCACCCATTGTACGTGAGCTTTTGTACGTGCTCACTGACCAGAGAGCCCGGTCCCTCAGGCTTGGTCTTGCTTTCTTGAGCAGTGAAGCAGGGAGCTTCAGTGCAGACCTGCCAAAGGTGAGGAGGATGGAGTACCTGACAGCCTGGGGACCAACCACTGAATTCAGACCTGAACTTGCTCTGAAATTTTGTTGCTGTTTGGGAATTTTGTGTGTATTCTTGTTTCTCCTGTTCCATGTTCACGTTCCTGCCCTGGCAGCCAGAAGGTGTGTTAGTGGAGAAGTCTTACAGCTCCCTTCTGTGCCCAAGAGGAGGTACGCGGACGGCCTGAGTGGGTTCTGCAGCCTGAAATAACTAGACCTGAGAGTAGGACTAAACTGTGGGAGGTCTGATGAGACAATGTTTTCAAATGATTTTTCACACAGGAAATTTCCCATCCTATTAGACGGGAAAGAACAAGAAACATTACTTCCCCATGTGCTGTCCTACTGAATTTGCCACTGAGCATAGGTGGCAAAAATCCTTCCTACACTGCAGCCCCCAAGGCATTCCTGGGGCTTGATAGTCTCCAGTGAGAGCTGCTCCAGCCCTCCCACCCTGTCCCTGCAGCACTGCAAGTCTCTCCAGGATGTCCCTCTGCTGAGCCATGACCAACCGTGATTCTTGTGAAGCTTGTGAAGTGTAGTGAATTGAGTTGTGAAGCTTGGTGAGCTCTCAGCCTGGCCAGCAGCTCTCGGGAACAGTGAATCTCTTCTAATCTGAAAAGTTTCCAGGCAGTGGAGCTTGGTGCGATGACTGGGACAGATGTAGGGAGCAGTCTGTGTGAGCGGGACGTAGGCAGTGTCCCATTTATCTGTGCCAGTCTTGTCCCTCTGGTTAGATGCATTTGGCTTGATTTTTCATGCTATACCTTTATCCTGTCATTACCAGGAAACATGGCTGAAGAACCTGTGTCCCTTCGCCTCCCTGACAACATAGTAAAGGGATCTGCCAGGGCTTCCATTTCTCTCTCAGGCAAGTGACTTCTGTTGTGGGCTCACTGACTGCTGTTACAGGTGAGCAAGGCTTAACTTGGTGATGGTGTCAGGGGATCTGTTTGACGTGAAGCTGCTCAAAAGAGAGGATGCTGTGTTTCTATTCTCTGCAAGGTTTGTCAACACCAGGCTTTCAGATTTTTGGATTAGTGCTTAGGCTTTCATGGGAAAAGTAATCTGCAGAGGAGAATAATCCTTATTTTTCTAGCTAGGACTTTGGAGCAGAGAGTCTAGGCCATTATTTTTACTGGGACTTTGAGACCTTGGCTAGTTCTGTGTAGATACAATCAGCGAAGCTCATAACCATCTTGTCTCCATGTTAAGTTTCGCTGCTATAACAGAAGCTCCTGGGGAGAAGAAATCCTTCTCAGCATTACTAAGTTGCAAAAGAACACTTTGGAGGGGCTACTGGGACCAGACACACCTACCATTCAGTACACTTCTTTGCACTGGGCTCATTTGCCCCCGTGCCAGAATTGGTATGAAGCCAGGCCTGGCCTAATTAGCCATGGCTATTATGCAACAGAGCCCCAAAGGAAGAAACTGAATACAAAGCTTTTCTGGCCGGCTGGAGGACATATGGACACCTTCACACCATCTGACTAGCACTCCTGCTGGCTTACTGACATTTTGATGCTTGACATATGGCCAGGTAGAAGAGGCCTGGCTAAAGACCAGAAACATCTCAACCTTTCCCTAAGTGCTTTTATATTTGTCTGTCTGTATGGCACACAGTGAGCAACCTGCAGACTTTTACAGATAGTACTTGTTAAGGTTGGAACCCTTCAGACCGCAAAAGCTGGTAAGGGAAAATTCCTGAGGGACTCCACAGTGTGATCACCCTGCATCATGATGCCAGGCTGGGAAGAGGCAAAACAGTCACCACTCTCCATCCTGCACTCTGTTGTTTATTCCTGTTTTCTCCTCTCTCTAGTGTTTTCCTCCTGTGCTGAGATAAAGCATTATTATCCACTGCCTGGCTGAGAAGCACCTCAAATCATGCTTACACGTGCTTTGTTTCTTACACCCTTGTGTAGGTGACCTCATGGGCATGGCACTGCAGAACCTGGACCACCTGGTGCAGATGCCCCACGGCTGTGGGGAGCAGAACATGGTGCTGTTTGCCCCCATTGTCTATGTGCTGCAGTACCTGGAGAAGACGAGGCAGCTGACCCCTGAGATCAAGGAGAGGGCAACAGGATTCCTGCGCAACGGCAAGTACAACAGACCCACCTTGCTCCTCTGCCTTCCCCTGTGTTCAGCCTACCAATAGCTCTTGCCCTTGCACTCACTCTGCCAATGTTAGCCCCTCCGTATTGCTGTGCTGTATTAATCACTGTTCCCATCTCCCCAGGGTACCAGATGCAGCTTCTTTATAGGCACAGAGATGGGTCCTACAGTGTCTTTGGGCAGCAGGATGGGGAAGGGAACACTTGGTAAGCACTGCAAATATCCCTCGCTCCTGATTTTTCTGTCTGGGCCAGAGCAGCTAATGTGCCTGCGAAAGCTGATAGAATGTGTGTTCCTTCTTTTGGATGGAGACCCCAGGAGCTCTCTGGCAGGGAGACAGACTGAGGAACTTGAGCCACTTGAAAAAGCAGCAAGGCAGGGCAGCAGAGTTTCTGGGAAAGTGGAACAACAAAGATGTTGTCCCAGGGGGTGGGAGGTCCCTTTTTGTCTCTGTGGCCCTACTCTTGCCCCACAGACAACATCAGGTACTGGCGGTTGTGTCCTGGCAGCCAAGAGTGGTACATACTGACTGGAGGTAGATCAGGGAAGAGCAATAAAAGATCATTTCCCAGGGAAGGTGTTGCTTGGGAGAGTTTGAAAGACCTGCATTGGCCCAGCTTGACTCTGTGGTGTCTGGTCTGGGAGAAATGCAGAAAGGAAGGAAGAAAATGGGGGGATTTAAGATTGTCTCTAGGTATTTGGGGGAGATGAAGTGCAATGGGTAAAAGTAGAAGGGGTAAGAGGTTTTTCCCATGGGAAATGACTGGGTAGAGCAGTAGTACGAGTAGTACATTTGTGGAGCCAGGCTGAAGGACAGGAGCCACTTGGGTCCTGTGGACCATTTCCACTTTTAGCTTGCCTTTCTGCATGAAAATTACTGCTTTTTGGCACCCCACTATGTCAGTGTTAACTTCAGGGACAAGCACCAGGAGGTCTTTGGCTTTCTTGTTGCCTTTTTTGTGTTCCTCTTTCTCTCACAACTCATCCTCTTCCTAGGCTGACAGCTTTTGTGGTCAAGAGTTTCAGCCAAGCCAGAAAATACATCTATGTAGACGACAAGAATGTCCAAGATGCCCTACGCTGGCTAGAGCAAAACCAGCTCCCCAGTGGCTGCTTTGCCACCAAAGGGAGCCTCTTTCACTCCTCCCTAAAGGTAAATGAGGGCCAAGCCAGGCATCACAGCTGGGGAATGGCTGGACAGATATTGTGACAGCAAAAGATTGTGGGGTCCCAAAGGATCCTGGAAAGTCACTCCCACAACCCATGCAACCAGCCTTAAAGAGAAGAGGGTATGGGGCAGGGAACGTGAAAGGAATGCTTTTCCTTCTGGGGAGTCACTGCCTGCCTCCTCCAAACACCACTTAGTGAAAGGTGCATTCCCTTCACAGGGCGGCGTGGATGATGAAATCTCCCTGGGGGCATATGTGGCTGCAGCACTGCTGGAGCTGGGTCAGCCGCTGAAGGTGAGCATGCTCCTGCTCCCTCCTCTCTGGTATGCTCCCATGCCTGGGCACTGCTATGGGGATATGTCAGCTCTGTAATGCTGGCGTTCTCCAGGCCAGGAACAGGTAGGGAGCTGCTGGGAGGCAGCCAATGTTTGGCCAAACTATGAAGTCATTCCTCAAAAGAGGCAGTGCTACAAAACTGGCACGGTGCAATGGTGTTTGGTGGCTACGGCTCCCAGTGCACAATGGGGCTGCACTGCCTGCTTTCTCAAAGAGTGTGTAATTTAATGCATTTCTCTGGAGCTACATCAGGAAGACATAGTCTGGATCCCTGGAATGAGCTCCCCTGCCCCCCTGTTTTGCCCCTGTCAGAGTTTGGCATGTGTCTCTCCTCCCAATGCAGGGCAAGCTGATGCAGGCTACTCTCCGCTGCCTGCAGCAGGCGGTTCACAACATCACCAACATCTACACAGAAGCTGTGCTGGCCTATGCCTTTGCCCTGGCTGGGGACTATGAAACGACCCAGGAGCTGCTGTACATACTGGAGGAACAGGCCATCAAATCAGGTGCTGACTGCTGGTTGGGGTAACGCTTCTCGTTCACCTGCTGGGATCTGGATTAATATATGCCCAGCTAGAGTGCTTAAAATGACATATGTATTTGTACATATTCCTTGTATTTGTGCAGCAACTGTACTGTGTGACTGAAAATACAATAAGTTATTTCACAAGCTGTGAGGGTGACTCATCAGAAAAAGCTTCCTCAGCCTGGAGGATTTCAAGATCCTCTTGAGGGAGGAGGTAGGAATCTGTGAGCTAAGACCACATGAAGCCCTGGAGAATAAACTGAAGAAAGCGATCCTGGCCTGAGTACAGGGAATTAGCGGAAGGAGCCCTGAAAGCACTCCAGGTCTTGTTTCCTGTGAACCCCCACTTATGTGCTCTCCAGGCAGCCTGCATGCTCCTTTTCCTTCTGCAGGAGGACAAATCCACTGGAGCCCCAAGCCAAGCTCTCCAGCTTCCACAGACTTCTGGCCTGATACTCAGTCAGTGGACATAGAGTTGACAGCCTACGTGCTCCTGGCGTACCTCTCTAAACCACGGGTGCATGCAGGTGACATGACAACTGCAGCCGGTATTGTAGCATGGCTGACCCGGCAGCAGAACGCCTATGGGGGCTTTGCCTCCACCCAGGTAACAAGTAGCTCCCTGTGGATTGATATACTTTTGCGCCCAAGGTTGGCAGGGCAAGTCCTCTTGAGGTCTTCCTGCTCCAAGTTGGCTTCAGTAGAGCTGATGCTTTCAGAGGGGGTGGCTGTCTCTCCCTTTCTAGGACACAGTCGTTGCCTTGCAAGCCTTAGCAAAATACGCAACAAGGACGTTCAGCACATCAGGCCAGGCGCTTGTGAGGGTGAAGTCCCAGAGGGGTTTTGGGAAGGCTTTCCAAGTCAACCGCCAGAAGCGGCTGCTGGTGCAGCAGGCAGCATTGACGGAGGTCTCGGGGCAGCTCCTGGTGCAGGTCCACGGCAGCAGCTGTGTCTTCGCTCAGGTGAGGTGGTGGGACAAGCGTGGGAGAGAGGGGAGGTGGAGGACTCTACCTCTTCTCCCTGCATGAGATCATGTCTGGCCTGTCTTTTCTCCTCCTGGCCCTCGCCCTGCAGACAGTGCTGAGGTACCACGAGCCTCCCCCGCGGGCTGCTGTAACCTTCACTCTGCGTGTCAACACGGAGTTGATCAACTGTAGCCAAGCCAACGCACGTGTCCTCGCCGTCCACATCCTCACCAGGTGACTCCGAGGGTTGTGTCCTCCTCCAGCAAGACACGCTGTGCTTGGGGATAGCAGCAGGGAAAGCCTCAGGGCTGCAATGGAGGGACCTGGCACTTGGGGTGGAGAAGACAGAGGGTGAATTTGGTAGGTGGAAGGAGTGGGGAAAGAAGGTGCTGGCTACCTCCTGTGAGAGGGAGCAGTGGCTGCCGTGTCCCTGGTCCCGGGTGGGTTACGTGGCTCAGGGTCCTGCACACAGGGTATGGTGGTGGAGGGAAGGGGGGCTGGGAGGGCACTATTCTCACAGAGTCAGACCCTCTGACCGTTTCTGCTTCTTCAGCTACGTCGGGAGCAGAGTCACATCCAACATGGTGATTGTGGAGGTCTCCCTGCTGTCCGGATTTGTCCTGGCTCCCGGATCCAGGATGTTGGTAAGGACTTTGGAAGAAAAAACAAAAGGAGCTGTGGTGAATGGGTCCCACCTGCTTGCTTCTGTTGGGAACTGTTCATTTCAGGCCATGAGGTAACTAAATTAGCAGGGGCTCTTTGCTGTTGTAATTGAACCAAAACCTCTCGTTTCCATACATGGCCTACAGAGGTTGGCTACAGGAGGTCTGAGGTAGTTCAGCTTCTCCCACTGACACTATTCTGCCTTGGGTCAGGAATAAAATGTGCTTCTGGGTGTGCTAAACACCAGGATTTGTTTCCTAGAAATTCTAAGACTAGATTTCTTAGAGACATTCTAGTTCTAGCCAAAAAGATTTTTTTTTTCCAATTAAGCCATCAAACTGAAAGATGAGCTATTTGCACAGC
Source organism: Haliaeetus leucocephalus (assembly GCF_000737465.1). Classification (NCBI taxonomy): domain Eukaryota; kingdom Metazoa; phylum Chordata; class Aves; order Accipitriformes; family Accipitridae; genus Haliaeetus; species Haliaeetus leucocephalus. The sequence goes on along the minus strand of NW_010972909.1, from coordinate 6,213,451 downwards.
CCCCAGGCAGGTCTTTAAGAGCAGTCTAGCAGTCAGTGAGAGGAGATAACAAGAATCTTTACTGGTGCTTGCACCTATTTGCTGACCAATGCATCAGTCCTATGTACTATCTGCATGGCCTTTTGTCCCCAGAGTGGGAGATTCCTCTAACTGAGCAGGGACAGCATAGTTCATCCCCGAGATGCTCACGAGCGATGTCCAGGAGGGACTACAAAAGATATAACCACTAAAATCCTTATGCGTGAGAAAGGCACAGTTCCACACAAAGTCCAGCTCCACACCATCCCTTCAATGCAACATGGGGTCTCTCAGGTCAGGAAGCCCTAAGGAAAGTGCTCACAAATTTCCTTGTGTTACTGTTTCCTATCCCAGCTGGAGCGCAGAACCATTGTTAAGAAAATAGAAGTGAAAGCTAGTGTGGTCTACATTTATCTGGAGAAGGTAAGTGGGAACAAAAGCATTTGATTTGGTATGGAGAGAGCAAGAGGCCAGAGGACAAGGAGCTGTGTGAGAATCCCAAGGCTGGGCTAGGCATGGGGAAAGAGCACTGGTAGAACTGTGGGCAGAGGAAGCTTCCCCAATTTCACTGTCATTGGGTTAGCATTTACTATTCCTCACACATACTCCATTTCTAAAATCCAGAATCTCTAACGGATTAGAGAGATTTAGTGCAGGAAAACATTCAAGCTAGGGAAGATGAAGATGCTATGACTTCTTTCTCCCCTTCCTTGCTAATTTCTTTCCACCTCTACAAGCTCAACGATGAATCTCAGACTTTTATTCTGCAACTGGAACAAGTCATTCCGATGAAGAACCTGAAACTGGCCACCATCAAAGTCTACGATTACTACCAGCCAGGTGGGTTGCAGATTGCCTCCTACTCTGGGGTAGGGAGCTGTGTTCCTAGTTCTCTGGCTGGGAAAAGATGTGTGCTCTTCACTGTGTGCATTCACATGTGTGTAATTGAGTTCCTCATTTCCTTTTGCAGAGGAGCGAGCCTTGGCTGACTACGGTGCTGTCTGTAGTTGAGGTAGGCAGCAAGTCCCTGTGTGACCCGGACAGTGGCATCAGGAAATGATGGGTCTTGGGTGGGAGAGAGGGAATGTAAACAATCAAAGATGGGAAGGAGGATGGTAGTCAGTGGGGAGCATATATCCAGCTAGAAAGAGGAACTGGCTAGGTGTGTAGAGCTAGGATGGGGGGCTCTTTTTCAGCCAGGGAGGCAGCTGGAAGGCTCTGGTGGAAGGCAGAGACAGGGTGTCTCAAAATTAGAGTGAGGAAGAAAGGGCTGAGCATTACATGGAGTGAGAATGCAGAGCTATAGCAGCCTGTGCTAATGAGGGCCCTCAGACCCAGACACGGCTCTATTCCCTCTATGCCCCACTATATTCATTGCAGGGTAGGAAAGGGGGATTCAGGGAGCCAAAGGAGCAAGCCAAAGCTGGGAAGATGTAATATTTTGTCTTGGGGGGTGACATACCCAGCTGCCAGAAGGGGGATGGTGGCTTGTTAGTAGTAGCCTGAAGCCAGGACAGGTCTGGAGAAGTCCCTTCTGGAAGGATAAGACACAATTTGACATGGTACATGCTGCATCCTGACACCATCCCAGAGAGAAAGTGCTGTCTAGGGACCTGCCTTCTAGCCACCCCCACTACTAGCCAAGACAAGGCACCTCACACAGCCTGATGATAGCCATGGAGGGACTGGCTCATGCCCTCCTTGTTTGTCTTACCTCCTGTCCCCACAATTGCACATGGTTCCTCGGAAAGGGGTGGAGGAGCTCCCAAACTCGTGATAAAGGAAAGGAGAGGAACTGCCACGCCGTGACTCCTGCCTTTGCCCAGTATTTCAGTTTGGGCACCGAATGGAAGCAAGTGCCCTAGCTGGGACACAGCCCACATTAAAGTTGAGCCCATGTGGTCCTGCACCTGAGTGGATGGACTGAGGGATCACAACAGTCCAGCAGTTGTGCCTGCACTGTGAGGGCCTGGGTTGGGGCAGGGTGGGGGTGTCACATAGCTGGTACACACCTGGGAAGAATTAAGGTAAGCATGACCCCTGACCTTGCTGCCATTGTGCCAGTTGTTGAAGAACTACAGGCTTAGACTGTGAAGATAGCATTTCTGCCATTGCCAATGTACAAACCGTCTAGCTGCTCTATTGCTCTCTCCTCATGCTTCCATGGTTTCTCCTAATACTTCCCACAGTAGCACTCAGGCAGTTTTGGAGTAGAAGATGCAACTTGAATGTGCTGTGACAGCTGTATCTCCTGGGCCCTTCCTGCAAGCTCCTGTGCCATCAGCTCTTCTTTGAAGCAGTCTCCAGATAGTAATGCAGTGCATTGAGACTCTAGCCCCTCACCCCCGCCTCAGCAGTACAGCATTGCCAACTGCTCTTGATAAAGGACTCTAAATGCAACCGTTGGCCAAAGGAACTGTTGAACATATCCCAGCCTTCCCTTGCCTTCAGCTCCAGCTTGTGTGACGGTCACCTCCCCCAGGTACCAACTCTGCCTTGGTGCATGCTCTGCATCCTCCTGTGCAAGTCCGCTGCTGGAGGGGCAGAGTTTTTGCATGCGTACATGTACGTGCACACACAGAGCAGAGGCGAAGAAGTTATTTTTCCCAGGTGCTCTTCAGTGCAATTTTCCTGGTTTGGGAGAAAAACAGTAAACCTGAATAATCACTCAAACAGACAGTTCTAGTCTCCTGACTTTTAATAAGATGACAGGCACAGTTTGAGCCTTTCAGAAACTAACTGCTCAGCAGGAAATTTCAAGTATTTTCTCTTTGCTTCTCATCTCCACGTGGTGGCTGTTGGCAGGGGTGACAAAGGACTGACGGACAGAGACTGCAGAGGATGGGTCTGTCCCTGTTCCTGTGAAGACAACAAAGGACAAAAAAATCTGTGGTCCTGAAGTATTAAAACTATCCACTGGGAACTCAAAGGGGTTTTTGCACCTCATGACAAAACGGGCCCACCAAACCATCAAGGACAGGGCTCTCTCTGACTCTACCCATACAAAGCCTACAGCAGAATCTCCACTAAGAGTGTGGGGCTTGTGGCAGGCATCCCAGTGTAGGGCTGTGTGTTCCCACAGGTGATTCAAGAAGCAGGTGTTTTTCTCCATCTCATGGGCTGTGGGCAAGGAAGCATGCAGATGCAAGCAAAGTTTAGAATAGGAGCAGGCACTGGTCAAGTTCAAGCTTTGCCTTTGCCCAGCCTGGAAAGAGGACGGGCAGGTTCCGGTTCCCTAGCACAGATCAGAAGCCAGGCTGAGACTGTGAAAGGCTTGGCACGGAAAAGGAGTCAGGCCCTGCAGTAAAGGTGAACGTGGCGTGTTGCGTGCACAGGGCTGGAGGGCTGTGGAACTGCAGGGAAAGTGCCAGGAAAAGGAACTGTGTTGACTTGAGGAAAGTATATTTGATGCAAAATGCCAGGACTGGTGGTAGGACTTGGGAAAGGCAGCCCTTGTTTTCTGTAACGTACCTCCAACTCTGCCATGAGCTGGGCACCTCCAACATTCCACTTCAGTTCTTCCTTTCCCTCAGTTTAACCACTAGCATACAGGAACTCACCCTTACTTAACATTGCCAATCACTTCCTATCCAGAACCTGCAGTCCGGCCAGTTTCTTGACCAAGGGCCCTTGCCCACATCTCCCTCCCTCTCCATACTCTTCAGGACCATGCCTGTGATGACAAAAGTGGTGTTGGGCCCTCACCTCACTCGCACGGGGCACTGTAGCTCATCACTGCAGTTTCTTCTGGAAGATGAGAAAAAGAGTGCTGGTGAGATATACTTGCCAAAAACTCACTAAAGCAACCCAGCATTGTGCCTTTGTTTCTAGGAGCAGCATTCCCTCAGCTTACAGGTCATGACTCCCCTCCACTGTGACACATGAAACCACTGGTATGTGTCAAAAACTAGTGTGTGCAGCTAGTCCAGATTCACCCAAGTCATGGGGCTTGCGATCTTTTAAAGCTGTAAGTCCCAAACAGCTCCATTACAGTTATGGATTCCTCACTTTCTGAAGCAATAACAATCTCTGACACGTTTCCAGCTTTTCCTCCCACTTAGGACCCCAGAGAACAGAGGACAAGTTGTTTTCAGTAACATTCTTCTAAGAGGGGCCTCACTCTTCTAAGCCATCCCCTCTCTATAGTCCCTCTGCCTTTGCTGCCTCCCACAAAATGAGCGTACAAAAGCACAGCTCTGAGCTCCTTGCTCCCCTCTTGTTGGGAGAGTTAGACCCTAAGTGGATCTACATGCCAACATCAAGCTTGCAAGTTCTGGGACCAGAGGAAGAAGGATCTACCATTTTGAAACCCAGGAGGGCGAGTCCATCACTAGAGAGCTTCTAAGGGGCAGTTAGATAAACAAGTCAGGGGTGGTATTGTCTTAGACTTGACAACTTCAGAAAATGTCTTTCCGGTGGTACCTTTGGGTGGTTTCTGCAGTACAGCATCTGAGCTTACCTGGCATGTAGTAATCGTAGACCTTGATAGTAGCTGGCTTACGATCCTTCACTTGCATGTCCTGCTGCACCAGCAAAGTGTAGGTATGAGGCTGTCTAGTCAGCTAAGACAAAGAGATGCAAGGATTACAGCCAGAACCAAAGTCCTGTAAGACATCCCTTCCACCTGGTCTCACTCAGGCTCTGTGGAGACCTCACCACTATGACAGATCTGTTCTGCTTTCCAGTCCATCTCGGAAATATCTTTTACTTGACATTCTGTGGCCGTCTCCCATTTTTTTGTCACCATATGTAACTCAGCTCATGAGAGACATCAGACCCACAGAGTCAATGTGCATTAGGTATCTAAAGGTAGCACTGGTGTTCCCAACCAATCCCACATTCCCATCCAGCTCTGCTCTGAGCTCCTTCATGCATCTTGCCTCAGTGGCTACTTTCTTATACACAGCCCCATTACATTAGCTCTTATTCTCCAGTCTCACACAACCCTCATCATTAAGCAGACAAATGCAAGGTGTGGATGGTAGAAGTTATGTGACCTGCTGTTGATTGGGTTCTACCTTGTGCTACCTGGCAGCCTGAACTGAAATCTTTCTCTGTGCTGCCTTTCTGCTCTGTGCTCTAGATGTAACGAAAGCAGTGTCTCTGCAAGCCTAATGCATCCACATGACAATAACCTGCTTACAATGAGGCTAGCTTAGCTCAGCTTATTGACAACTGGGGATGAAGAATCACAGAAATGTACAAGCGCTTCTCGGAAATTCTGAAGTTTTTAAATTCCTGCCAGGTCTTGTTTCTGATGCTGTTTAGGTATGCATGTAGCTGGAGGGGTTGTTAATCTGTTGCTTAATGAGGCTGTGGAGCGAGCACTGCCGCTCACACAACCATCTGGTTTAATTTTGAGTGATCTTGGCAAACTCCATAAGCAATCTTGGATGCTCCCTACTACATTCAGGCTGCTTAAGGGCTTTCTAAGGGCTTAATTTACAAGTTGGATACTACTACTACTCCCCAATCCTGATCAGACACTGTATATGGACTTTGAACAGTGTCTGAACAGTGCCAACAGATGTAGGCTTAACATCAGAGTTAGCCTCATTTCACTTGAGCCGCCCTGTGTACGGGCTCTACTGCTGAACTACTGCAGGCTGACACAACACACTTCTCCAGGTCAGCAAATGTGGCTGGTATGCAGGAACAACAGCTCTGGATACTTAAAATACTAATAGAACCAAGATGCAAGAGTAAGCCAAAAGCTATCTGCCAGTCCATAGTCCTTTTAATAATGAAGTTAGCCTAAATTCCACTTACTTCCTCCAGGTAAAGAATGACTCGGTCAGCTTCACTTTCAACTTTCTTCACTAAAGGCATTTTCTTTAGCTGAAAATAGGGGGAAAAATGTCAGAAAGACTGTAAAAGAAAGCAGAAATATTCAGGGATATTTGTCCTTGTGAGAACATGGGAAAAATGTTCACGTGGCCAAGGAAGCTCTTGGGGTAGGGGAAGGCAAGGTGTGGCCTGGAAGAGACTTTGGGTATAAAGATTTCTTGGGAAGAGAGGAATGGTGTTTCTCTGCCCACAGCAATGATCACAGTTCTGCATACAATCCTGCATGATGGACAGCCATCACTGTTCCCATCCCAGCTGGACACAAACTCGCGGTCTCACCTCTTCCAGTGAACCTGCCACGGGGCTGTATCCAGACAGCAGCTCCACTTGGATCAGGACCATGTTGGTGGACACACGGTTCCCTGTGTAGCTGCAGCAGGAACCCAGGGGACAGCACTAATGTTACTTTCTGACCCATGATCTCCAGATACTCCAGCCCAGCTTTGGTACTCAGGTGGAGGAATCTGCCTTTCCTTCCAGTGTTTCTCCTGTAAGCATACCTGTTCCTGTACAGTAATAGATCTTTGTGCTTCCCTGATCTCTCTTTCAATTATGCTGAGCCAAGGAGAATAAATTCCTTGGAAGGCTTCTGGAGTTACCTTCTCTAGGCATGGCAGGGAATATCACATCCTCCGCCTGCTCCCTTGGCAGTTCTGTCCCAAGTCAGGCAGGGGTACAGCAGAGGAAAGTGGAGTGACAGTCAACCAGGAGCAGAGGGAAGACTTAGGGATAAGTGTCAGCAGTCAGTCCCACATGACCTTCACATCACTAGTGTTTTGAGACCTAGTCCTAGAAGGGGGTGGGACCCATAGACCTTGGGAGAACTTGTGGTGACTGGCATGATAATGAGATAGGACTATAGCCTGAGCCATCCCTCTGGGGCCTGGTACCTTTCACCCAACTGAAGATACCATAGTTAAACGAATGGGGACATCTTAGCACTTGGACCTCATGAGTGAAGGGAAATCCTGGCCAGCAAGAGACTGGTGTGGTGCCAGAAGCCTCTTAGCACAGAGGAGGCAAGGGACAACTGAGTGTCTCCTACCGAGCATGAACGGTGACAGGGAACTGGGTGGCGTTGGGTGCGGTGCACTCTGTCTGCACAGACATGGCAAAGGTGACGTCGGTCCTCAGCGGAGGGATGTGGTACCGCAGAGTGGCCTGCCAGGACAGAAAGAAGCTAGTTTGCAGAGAATAGCAGGGGTTTTTTTGCTGGAGAGTATCCTTGGCTAGTGTTTGGCTGCTGCCTGCTGTCTTGCATGGGTGTAAGAGAAAACTATGTGGCAGAAGCAGAGGGTCTGCTAGTGCACTGCTCCTGGTAGTGCTCACTGGACTTCTTGGAGGAGCGGTACAGCTCTGACTGGGTGGAGATGATCCAGATTTCATTTGGGGAATTGCTGTTGGATCCCAGCTACTCCTACTAGCCTTGAAGCCCAGATTCTTGCAAGTCACTGCAGCAATCTGTTTTCAGTGTTGGCTCAATAGCAAGGTGAGAGGTCCCCTGGCTTTCAAGGTTTTTCCCCAGACAGACCTTTTCTCCCTGGCTGGGCTTACCTGCAGGAAGAGGCACCCATGGCCCTGCACATGCACGGTATAATCTTGGGGAATGGCTGGCAGCTCCACTCTCTGCAGCAGGAGGCGATTGGTGTTGTCTACTTTGAAGTTTTGGCTGAAACCCTCAGAGGAGAGAGAAGCCTGAAGGTCAGGGCCATCCTTGCTGAAAGTCTTGGTTGCATACAGGGCTAGGGCTTCCAGAGCAACCACTGTGTCCTGAGGAAAGAGACACACATTGGGCAGAATAGGATCCCTGCTTCCTATGCATGCCCAGTCCTTAGACTTTCCCTCCCTCATACTGCAGCTAGAGCACAATAAGTGTTGAGCTTTCCCCTTGGACTTTTAGCATGGGATTAGCTGAGAAGAATACAAATATTCACCTTTTCCCAACTCCCAGGAACTGTAAATCCATAAATCTTTTTTCTTTTTTACTATAGGCTGCGCTAGAACTCACTGCTCTCACAAACCATAGCTGACGGCAGGTTCTCTGATGATGATGTCTCAAGGGGATTACCTGGGTTGAAGCAAAGCCTCCATAAGGGTTTTGCTGCTTGGTGAGCCAAGACACAATCTGGGATGCCTTTCTGATTTCATCTGAAGACAAACTTGACTTTGAAAGGTGAGCCATGAGGATACTAGAGGTCAATTCCACATCAACAGATGGAGCCCGATACCAATATAGGGAGTCTTCTTCCTGTTTTGACTGTTGGCTCCAGAATATTTGGTCATCTAGAGGTGGAGTGGGAACACTTACGGAGTGTGTAGATGTATCTAATGACCTTAGAGTCCTGCAAAGCCCCTGTGCCTAGGTACTGAATGAACATGTGCATTGGGACAAGATACAGAGCCCGCCACACCCTGCTTTTCCCAGTAAAATCTTAGGCCTGCAGGCTGGGAAGGAGCTCTACAACATCCATGAAGCTCTCCTAATTTGAATGACTGTGAGACCAGGACTGTGAGATCATCCATAGAGAAAAGTCTGTCTCACTGTATGGCTATAGCCTGTGACAGCTTGGCAAACAGAGGTTATCTGAGCCTTGGGCTCCCCACAGAGCTCTGCCAGTGCCCCCCACTCCTGCCCGCCATTCCCTTGGTTGTTCAGCCCTCGGATCCCTACAAAATTCTGCCAATGGCCCTCTCTCCTGCCCCACAGTCTTTGGTACCTGATATTATGGCGGCATTATCCAATCTTTTGAGGATTTTCTGCCTGAGGGCCTTATCACCTGCTACTGCAAAGGCATTTGCAGCTAGTGCCAGGCTGTAGAGGTTGGAACTGTCAGTATCAGCATCGACCAGGTCCTTTATACATTTCAGAGCTTTCCATACAACTGGGTCCTAGGATACAATTGAAAGCACACCGGTTGCTGGCAGGGTGTATAGGAGGGAATGCAGCCTTGATGTGTGCAGAGGAGCGTGGAAACAGGGACAGGACACATGGGGAGGAAACTGGTAACGTAGCCCTGCATGCACAAAGGCAGAGCATCAGTGCCCTCCCTGCCGAGAGGCTGCACACAGAGCCCACCCCTGCTGCCGATACTCACGGAGCGTGGCATCCCTGAGTGTATGAGAGCTGTGATGATCGCAGAGCTCAGCCCCAGTCCTTCCTCCACTGCACCCTGCAGCCACCGCAAAACAGAGAAAAGGAGGGCTGCTGTGAGAAGGGAGAGCGAGAAGTTTTCCAGTGCCTTCTGGTGCCTGAGCAAAAGCCAGCACAGGCAACACTGCTGGTCCTATTCCTTCTGCTAAGGAGGTGCCAGGGCTGGTATCTACTCTTGCAGGTCTTGCTAACCAAAGCACTTCTCAGCCATGATGCCCCAAGCTCCTCTGGGTAGCTGACTCTCTCCCTCTGCTGAACACCTTCCCCTTTCCCCTCCCCTGCAAAAGATTTTCAGCAGCAGATTTCAGTGCTGGGGAAAGTGATGTTCCCACAAACCTGCTGTAAGGTGGCATCTGACTTGAGGGCCAGGACAGTGGCAAGGGTATGGAGGAGCAAAAGAAAAGGTATCTTTTGCAAGGGGAAGTGAAAGGTACTGTTCTCTTCACTTAGGGGATTAATTATCTGAAGTCCTATCCACCGAACTACTGCTGGCTCGACTTTGGTGGTACTCTGTGTGTGTCTCTGCATGCACAAGTGCTGTGTTTCTGAGTGTATAGGGCACATCCATGGCAAGGTGAATCTCTCATGAGTGGCTGCCATCAGTTTCCATTCACTCCATTTCTGACTCTCTCTGTACAGGGGGGGAATTCAGACTGAAGGAAGAAACGGCAGCTCAATAATGGGAAAGGAAGCTAAACCAGTTTACCAAGGGAATAACACACAGCTTGAAAACTTTTTTTTGAGGCATGTATTAGCTTTTGAGATGGGGCTAGGGCAGGGCACTGGTTCAGTTCCCATGTGCATATCATCAAATCCAAACCTCCATCATTTGTAACTTGAAAAAGTGCCACCATGACTAAGCACAACCTTGAGTGTCACCCAAGGGCACATCAGAGCCCCCCTCATGCAGTAGGGTTCATTTGTTCTTGGCACCCAAATTGGGCCAGAAAGTGAAGGAGTTCTGAGGTACCTAATGAAGAGCCAGGACATGTCATACCATCAGACCATTGTTGAAGAGCTTTCCCACACTCTTGAAGCAGCCAGATGGAGTCTGACTTTTAATCAGGGCATTGGCAGCATCCTTTATATTCTGCTCATCTATGTGGATGAAGTCCCGGGCTTGGCTGAAGGTCTTGAGGACAAGGGCAGTAAGCCTAGAGCCAAAGAAGGGAGAAGAAAATCAAATTGAACCAGTCGCTGATGCCCATCTCCAGTAGGAGACAGGACTCTCTGTGTCTGCCACTATCTCATCCCTGGAGAAATACCAGTAGGCCAGATCCTCTGTGCAGATGGAGAGTTGGAAGCAATGCACATGAGTTAGATGCTCTTGAAGCTTGAGCTCAGGTCCATTTGCAGCAAGAGAGAAAAAATTCACTGACAGCTCAGTGCTTCCTCCAGACCTCTCCCAATTCCAACAGGGTGCACTTGTGTGATTTAGAGCCAGGAGGGCTGATATTTAGTGAGCTCACTCAGGCCCCTTTCCTGATCCTGTTTGGGCACAAAGCACTCTGGAAAACCTGGAAAGAAGGTGTCTTTGCAGCCAGGTTTTCAGAATCAGCCTCGCTTGGGGTGCCCAAACACAAACAATCAAACAGGGGTACCTAAAGTCAGTTCATTGGCACGGTTCTCTTCCAAAAATTCTCAGGAGCAGTTACTATTCAAAACTCCACACCTCCAGACTCCCTCAGTTTCTCCAGACCAAAATCCAAGCCAGCTTGAGCCTGACCAGGTCAAGCTGTTGTTCCTCAGCTGTGTTTGGCTATCTCTGCTTACCATGTATTCCCTGGCTCACTTCCTTCCCCAAAGGCACTGTATGAGCCATCTGCGTGCTTGTACAGGAGTTGCCGCTGATATCCTGTGGGAAGAGGCTGGGGGTAGTGAGGATGCTCTGTGTCCATCGTGTTATCAAGGTGACAACCTGCCCCGCCAATCCTGCTGATCGTTATAGAGAACGTTGTCTCCGAGGAATTCAGCAAAGGGCTTTCGGAGGGGTGCCATGTATCCCTTGTTCAGCTGAGACACAGCAGCCTGATTTACATTGCTGTAATTCCCACGGTGTCAGGCAAGTGATGCTGCACAAATCTCTTCAGCACCTAGCCTCTGCTGAGATCCCCACCGCACAGCCTACTGTAGTGGACGTTACCAGCTTAATAACATGTCTAGAAATCCACTCACCACTTTCCAAATAGCCAATTGCCTTCTGTTTGATTTCTGGAGTCAGTTGTCCTGTTTCTTCAAGATATCGTGTGATAAAGACATTGGGGGCAAAATGAACCATGTTCTGCTCACCACAGCCACTGGACATCTGGAGGAGCTCATCTATGTTGTCCAGTGCTGTCCCCAAAATGTCACCTGTAGGACAGAACAACAGCTTTGGGAGCTTTACATATCCTTGCATGTAAAAAATTTCTGATCTCACCGATTCTCCAGATAACCTGCTAAGACTGGTCTCAGTTCACCTCTGCTCACACTGGGGTGACTTTAATATCTATAGAGTCCTGCAGGAATAGTGATATGGTACTTGTCTATCTTTCCCTTGGCTGGGTGAAATGATAATGTCCATCTGGCCCAGTATCACTTGTATAAGAGAGATGGGATGCTTCTCTGGAGGACTTAAGGGCCCAGTATCACACCTCACTGTACACATTCCCTCTTGTTACTCTGCTAAAGCAGACATGGCGGCACCAGAAGAAAAGACTCCTGCAGGGAAAAATCTTACTTGCCAAGACCCCCCTAAATCTCACCTAAGAAGGAGATGTGGGCTCTCTCCGACCCAAGGACCATGTTCTCTGGCATAGTGAAAGTGATTGTCTCTGAAGCTGAAGTTCCTGCAAATGGAAAAAGCATCAGAGCAACAACGGGGAGAAGGGAGATGGCAGACCCACAGGCTTCCCCAGGAGATGGTGTAAACAAGGCTGGGATCACTTCATTGGTTGGTGAAACCAGCATTTAAAAGAGAGGATGACACAGAGATCAGGCCACCCACTGATTAGTGACTGTGATGTGGTTAGGCAGTACTGGGTGGAGCTGAATGGCTTTGCCTCCCCATTAAAGCTCCAAAATCCCTGACTTTCCCCTCCCCATGCACCTCCAGATAGTCCTAGAGTTGTTCACATACCACACTGCTTTTTTTGGTCTCCTTGCTCTGTGCGCAGGTACAGCCCCAGTGGTAATACAGCCCCTGTCTCTGGGGTACCTGCACCTACCTTTAGGGCACAGGAGTGAGGTGTAGGTCTTTTCCTCCAGCAGCCCCTCTGCCTGGTGGGAAAAGCCTGGTCAGCTCCAAAGGGAGAGCAGTAAAATGAGATAGCAGCTGCCCAGCACCCCACCTTCATGCAAGCAGCTTTTCCATCCTCATGGGCCATGCAAAGCACCTTGCACAGACAGTAGGAATACACGTGCCGACAGCGAAGTTTCACTGGAAGGCAGGTTTCTAAGCTGCTACCTGACCTCTGCCCCCGCTGCCCTGCCAGCAAGCAGTTCTGACATCTCTGTCCCATCAAGTGGAGGTGCTTAGCTCATGCCCCGACACAACCTACCCTTAGAATCACTCCTTGATCAGCCTCCCTGAGAAACGTGCCTACCTGCCCGGCCAACTCTCCCTTCCCGGAGCCACCCGCTCAGCCGTTTTGAGCTTGACCCAGTTCCAACCTCGCCAGGACTCCGAAGCATTCTCTGACCTTCACCAGCAGGTGTTTAACCACTGTGTCCTTCCCTCCAGACTCTGGCACAACAGCTGTATTCTCAGTGCAAACATCTTCCTGCTCCATCACCTCAGCAGTGACAGTGAAATTCACCTTCCCTAAAGAACAAAACATCAAGAGGCTGGTTGGCACATCCATGCCTACGTTGTAGTTTGCTCAGCCTAAGGCTGGTCACTCATGCTTTTCATAATAGCCTACTCTCCCTTCCAACCCAGCTCTGGTTTCCTCAAGCAGCTCTGCCAGTGCCTCCCACTCCTGCCCCTCCCTTGTCCCCTTACCTAATTTTGTAGCCTTCAAATCCCAGGAAAATGTTTTTGCTGAATCAGGACACAGACAAATAGTGAACCTGACATTTGCATGCACAAATTCAAAATCCCTGGAGTCCATTAGGCTAAGCTGGAGCTAGAGGTGAAACAAAAGTGAGTGTAGGTTACAGAGCTGCTGCTGTATTTTTCCTTTCAGCTCCTTTCCTTTCAGATCCAAATGTCAGTCAAGCCCAGAAGCCCAGGGTGAGTATGATGATGGCCCTGTTGCAATATCTGTGGGACACCAACAGCCCACGGACATCGCAGTCCTGTACGGTTGAGCTTATGGGGAGGGATTGACAGAGATGGCTCTGCATGGGGCTTTGTGAAGAGCTTCCTTGGTGTTTTTTGCCCAGTGCCTGAGGAGGCAGCCCCTTGTCTGGGTCTCTATCAGTGAAGGACCGTTACCACACATCCCCTTGCCCAAAAACCATTCTGGAGGGAGCCACTCACCACCATGCACTGCTTCAGGTAGCTGAAGACTTTGACTTTCAGGGGAAATGACTCTCCCCGGAAAACAGAGTAGGGCAAGGTGGGTTCCACGAAGAAGGGCTTGAAGCTCCGCAGGTTGGTGGTCTCTGAGATTCCCAACCCATGGCTCACTGAGGTGCAGAAGGTCATGGCTCTCCAGTCTGTGATACTGTCAGGTACTGTGACAGCTAGCTCAGCAACCCCTGAATCACTGAGGAGAAAACAGAGTGGAAGGGGTTGTCCCCATCCCTGTAAAGATTTCTCTTGGGAAGACAAATGCAGAAGGACTATGAACTGGAAGTGTGTGTGAAGGTGTGGAGATTCCTATGAAGTAGGACAGAGGTATGGGAAGGATAGCAAATAGGTGGGCAAGGAAGGACTGAGAGGCAAACGCAAAACAGAATTTGCTTCTGGATAGTGTTGCACCTCAAATTCTTGTTTCGTGTGGGCACACAGGGCTCCCAGGGATCCATGTTATACACCCAGCTGTGCCAGGGAGTACTGTGTGACACTCCCACCACACTCCCACTCAAACTCCCAGCCACAGCCTAGCGGTCATCATTATAAGGGTCACTTACAGATCTGCATACACAAACCAGAAGATGGTCCTTGCCTCAAAATAGGCATAATCCAGCCAAATGAGATGGAGAGGCAGAAATCCTATTTTACAGGTGGAGAACATTGGCATGTGGGAGAATTAAGAAAGCTGAGATGTATGAATAAGGGGAGACCAATGGATGCTGCATAACTTGACTTTAGCAAAGCCTTTGACACAGTCTCCCACAGTATCCTTGTAGCCACATGAGTGTGGACTGGACAAGTGGATGGTAAATTGAGCAGAACATTCGCTAGACCACTGGGGAAAAAGGATGGTTATTGGTGACACAAAGTCCAACTGGTGGCTGTTTACCCGTGGCATGCCTCATGGACTGATACTTGGGCCAATACTGCTTAATGGCTTTACTAATGACCTGGATAATAGGAGAGAGGACGTCCTCAGCAAGATTAGCAGAGTAATCTTGCTATGTATTGGCAGACTACCTTGTTGGGGAGGGGTTCCTGATACGCTGGAGGGAAAGGCTGCTATTAAGAGGAACCTTGACAAGCTGGAAAAATGGGCTTGAAAATGACTAGATTCTGTATCTGGGATGGAATTATACCATGCAACAGTACAGGCAGCTAGTAAGCAATATTGCAGAAAAAGAGGTGGGGGTCCTGGTGGATAACAAGCTGAGCATGAGACATCTCATGTGCCCTTACAGCAATGAAGGCCATCTACTTCTGGACTATATTAAGATGACTGCAGCCACTGGGTTGAGAAAAGTTATTTTTCCCCTGTATTCCTCCATTGTGGGACCACATCTGGAGTACTGTGTCCCATTTTTGCCTTCCAGTATAAGGAAGATACTGATATATTTGAATGCATCCAGTGGAGGACTACCAAGATGGTCAGAGGGCTGGGACATTTGATATACAAGGAATGGCTGAAAGAACTGGGGTTTTCAAACTTCAGAGGGAAAGGCTAGGGGGAGACCTTTTAGCTTTCTAAAGCTACCTATTGAGAAGGTGTAGACACATTGGAGCCAGTCTCTTCTGAGGTGCGTATTGATAGGATGAAAGGTAACAGACACAAGTTGGAACATGGTAAATTCTGACTTGTGATAAGAAAAAAAAATAACATGAGGGTGGTCAAACACTGGAACAGGTGCCCAGATAGTCTGTGGAATCTCCATCCTTGGAGATCCAGAGAACTTGACTACAACCTGATCTAACTGGACCTGCCTTGTGCAGGATGTTGAGCTACAGACCTTTGGAGGCCTCTTCCATCCTGTAGGAGTCTGTGATTTTAAGTTCCCCAGGATCATTTGGAAAATCTCAAGCAGAGCCAGGAACTGAACCAAACCTCCATTGTCCTTATCCACTTCTTCACACCTCCATTTTCTTTGTTGTTGTTTCACAGATGGAAATAATGCCCCGGCTCTGCTCCTGCCCATTCCCTCTCCATTATGCCTCATAGGAGGTCTGGATCCATGGGGGGCCACAGCCCATAATTACTTACTTGATGGGAACCAGAGTCCAGATGAATGTCTCTGGAAACCAGGTACGTACTGGCCCTGCCTCGCTACCCAGCTCAATGTGCTCTGACTCAGCACGTTCAACAGCAGCATCTGTTTCTCGGTCCGAGTTGTCCAAGTCTGCCAGCTTGCCATAAGCTATTGGGAATACAAGCATTCATTCAAAGGCAGAGCAACAGTGAAATCAGGATAGAGTTCAGCTGAGAAAAGCTCAACTCTCCATCCCTCCCACTCCCACTCCAATCCCCCTTGTCCTCTCCAAGGTGTCCTCAACCTCATTCACTGTTGTCTTCCACAAGACAACCCAGGAGACCATGTGAATTCCAGTATGTGTGTGCTCCCCCATGAGCAACTCTACCTGCTCACACTTTTGCTCTCAGTCCCTGCAGAAAGGCCTAGATACTGCACAGTGCCAATCTTGGCTCATTCTCTGGTTTCCAGCAAGACCTTTCTTAGTCTTACAGATGTTCCTTCCTGAGACAGCTGCCTCATTTCCCCCTTTGACCATATTATCTTCCTGCCTGCCAGCAGAAGCTTCCAAGCAGGTTCTTCCTATGCAGCCACCCCTCTGCCCCTCCAGTGCACTGGGGACACACACACATGTCAGGACCCTTCCCCTCTTCCTGTGGTGCACATCTCCTGTGCAACCTCCCACTCATCTCTGGAAGCCATCCCCAGTTCCTCAGCACACTGCATGTTCAGCTGCCCTTGTGCAGCCTGTATGTTACCCGTGATTTCCAAAGAAACAGGATAAATCGAGATGTACACATGTAGTCGTAGTAGTAAGCGGTCTGAGTGCGGCACTCAATTGGAGACTTGATTTTAAGGCTGGTTAAAAATGTTAGACCTGAATTCTGGAGGAAAGAAGGGGAAAAAAAGAAGGTAGATTTCAGTGGAGGGGGTGGTGTGTCTGAGGGTCTGTCTCTGCCCCCCACCTCCCAGTATATCGGCCAACCTGTGTTGCTGCACCTCAGCCTGACCTGCGAATTTGTACAGGGAGAGAATGTAGAACCACCCTGCTCCCAAAGCCTGGTCCTGGCCTCTCACACCAAAGGAGGCTCTCTCCAGTCAGGATTGTGGGGGTGACCGCTCGCATGTGCGTGCCCACACATAAAGTCATTATTTTGGCACCACAGTTTGCTGCCCACCCTAACACAGACTTGTTCTCATCTTTCACCTGCTATTCCTTTCTACTATTCTTTTCCTCCTTCTCTTAGGTGCTTTGCTTTTCCAACCTCCAATTTTCCCTGACTCAGGCTGACAGTCCCCTCTCCTTCCAACCCCTAGAAAGTCTGAGGGTCTTGAGCTTGGGATAAATAGGGAGCTGGGTTCTAGGGATCTGCCTGATCGATTGGAATTTATCAGGCTGGGAGCATGGAGTGTCAGAGATCTCTTAGTTCAGAAGCTCGGCAAATTCAGTACCCAAACTTGCCAGCATTTACAGGAAAGACAGTCTGTGAAGCTGCCCAGTGCTGACCTGGGATACAAAGGGGCTCAGCTCTGATATTTCAGGTTTTCTGGAAATTAGATTTACCTTCAGCACTTCATAAACGTCTGGTTGGGACACCGCGTAAGTGTATCTGTCGTACATGAATGGTGGCATTGTTTCTGGTGGAAGGGTGGTTTGAGGGGAACTGATGATTTCTGGGCTCTTGTGGATAGAACAGTAGTCACTGTAAGAGTCTGTGAGGGTCCTGGGGTGCTCCTGAGTATAACTGAACATATTGTACACCTGTAGACAGAGAATGAAAACAGTACAGGTCAGTCTGAGAGGTGGGAAGTTTTTCATTTCTATCCAGAGATTTTCTGTGACAGCAGAGGCAGAGCTTGGATCCTGCCTGCCACGAAAGCCCAGCCCCAAGGTTTTTTGAGCTTCATGGAGAGCTTCTACAAGTTTTAGATGCATAGCACCAGAGATGAACACAAACCCCTCTGGGGTATGGCTGCATAGCTGTGGCCACTTCCAGCTCATAGATTGTACCTGTGAACTCAATGCATATAGCGAGGACACCTTTGCTGTAAGAGTCATTAGATGATAGCTTCTTGTCTGACTGAAGGCACATCCTGGATCTACCCAGACAGTGTCAAGAGGCAATTCAAGGGTCCTTAGACCCAATGCACCCCAGGTCTAGAGGCGAAATGAGACCCTTCCACTGCCAAGTCACCACTTACAGCCCAGTCTGTGAATGGAAGGACTGGCTGGTTCATGTGAGCTGGAACAAAGACATGGAGCCTATCACACCTTGGGCATTTTTTTTAACATAACTGGTTTTTTTCAGAGCATTGCCATGAATTGGTGTGGGAGATGGAAGTCTCTTGCCATCTGGCTGCCACTGTGGCAAAGCACTCTAAGTTTAACAAGGATGTGACTTTGGGCTGCACTTGGGGATGACAGTGGGTCATTCTATTACATCCCTCCATAGAGACTGGAAATTTTGACTGGTGTTTGATGTTGGCCTTCATTTTTTTCTCATTAAACCATGTCCTGTCCCCATTCAAGTACTTGTTGGTATAGCCACTGTGCCTTATTAACCAGTGCATGCAATCAGATACTCACAAGGCATCTCTCCAATACTAGCAAGGCTCAGCACTAAAGTCACTCACACTATCCTTGGATAGCTCAGCCTCTGGCCTCAGGAGAAGGACGCTCTGGTCTACAGCACGGATGCTACATAAGGAGCCTGGTGCAGCCTGCAAATGGAGATGGACAGCCGATCCTGGGAGGGCCACTGTGTCTGAGAAGCCAAGCTTCACCTGAAACAGCAGAAGAAAAAAGAATGGAAGACATTGACAGAGGAAGGGAAGGGGAGACTGTAGCTACTGGATTCTGCTGGACATCTATTGACAATTTGCAGTTAATTAGCTACCCTCCAGCCTACCTGCCCCCTTATGTTTTATGCACTACTTACATGGTTCCTGAAGCACTTGGAGACTTTCAGACTGAAGGTGTCAGCTGCCACTTGTCCCTCAGGGAAAGCAGTGTAAACAAAGAGGGTAGCCATGGGTGAAATGAGGTCAATGGGCAGAGTGACATTGAAAGCCCCACTATACTGACCTGAAGGAGGAAGGAGAAATAGAAAAAGTATAGGAAGAGGCAAGGAAGTCTGTCTCCAAGGATTACAGCAGCAACATGCTCATCCTCTATAATACTTCTGTACAGTTACTTGGATAAAAACTGTTCTGCCTTCCTTCTGGGGAGGCCACAGCTAGACCAGGATGTAGGTTAGTGCCATTTTGTAGCAGTGACCTTATATCGTGAGGGATCTTGGCAACAGTGTGCACTTTGCACCTGAGTCCAGCATAAAGATTCTGTGAGTTTTCTTGGAGGTCTCTGATAATTCCTGCTTGGCAGATAAACTCTGACAATTTCATCATTTGATCAGGAAAAAAAAAAAAAGGGAAATTAAAAGACTGAAGAAAGATAGCATATTTGCCATTTCCTCTTTACTTTTTGTGCCAGATCTGTTGTTTCCTGTTGGTCTCAGATCTCCTGTCTCTCCTTCCCCATTTAGGCTGGAAGGGCTTTCCTGTTGGGTCCTTAATCTGTTTCTGGTATTTAGATGCTCTTACCTAACGGCGGAGCAAGAAATACTGTTGTTTGGCCGTGATGCACAAGGGATCCTCTGGCCAAAACCTAAAGGGTAATGAAGAGAACAAAGGGTTGCTAGTGCCTTTACTCCACGTCTCTGGGCCAGCAAAGAGCCCTGTGCTCACACAGACCTGTCACAAAGCTGACCTCATTGCCGGTGCTGCCCTGCACTCACCAGGTGGTAGAAGTCTGCTCTGGCAGCGCCGTCCCCCAGCTCCGTGGCTAGGATGCGATAGTGCACGGTGACTTGCTGCACTTCCCCGCAGGGCAGCATTGCCTGCACTGGCTGGATCCTCACAGAGCTGCGGCTGGATGAGTAGAAGGCCCTCAGTGTGAGGGATGCAGTGCCATAAGACACTCTCACATTTTGACCGCCTAAGTCCTCCGGCTGGGTCTTTGCCTGTGGCACAGAAAAAGTGGCTCAGTGTCTGAAGATTTCTTACAGCTCTCCCCATGCCAAAAGGCTGACTGGACAGTGGGCTCTGAACTCTCCCAGGGCAAGGTAAGGTGTCTATTTCCACCTAAGCCAAGCTCAGTCAGCCCCTTTCTGTGGAGCCTGGCATTGCCCACCCCACTGTGCTCTGGGATAACTACCACCCAAACAGGAGGCAGGGAGCTGTATACTACTAGGGCTTGGGCTAGAGCCTGAACTTTTGCAATGCTGCTGCTACCCCGGGAGCAAGCCAGGTCGTTAGACTGTGTAGAGTAGCTTATTAGTCCCTGGATCAAACCACTGAACCCTTTGCTTCTGTCTGGTATGTGTATGGAAAGTATCAGCATGGATCTGCCCTGATAATGTATTTCACTGTTCAGTGTTATGCCACTCGCATGCTGTATTTCTTTTAGCACTTTCCCTGATCCATAGGGTAGAGGTGGCAGGGGACAACTGAAGATCAATAGCCTTGCTTATCTTTGACCTATGATATTAACATCTTGTGGACTTCCAGCAAGGCCAAGATCCATCATCTAAGATACTGTATGCACTCTGATAAAGAGACAGGGCTTGCCTCAAAGTGTCTTGACCTTGAAGTTTAGATAGGACCGGTATTAGAAATCTACCCCTACAAGCAGACAAGAGAGCCTTCCTTGTTAATGGGAAAGCAGATGAAAGCTTTTCTCTGTCAATTCCCTGTCAGTGGCATCCCTATTTAGCTCCTTACATCCTGGTTACCTGCTCTGCTCCAGACTGGCTTGCAGCAACTAATTCCTTACTAGCCTTCCTTCTTTCTCTCCTAAGTTTTCTGCCTCTTATATCCCAGGCTTCTCCTAACTCTTATTCTAAGAGGAAACCTAATGCAAACTGGTCACTGATGTTTTCTTCTCCACACGTATTTTCAGATGCTTCTTCCTTAGCTCCTTTCCTGTCTTCCTCTTCTATACCATGTGGGAGTTCTTCCTTTGCTCTCTTGTCCCTGCGCAGTCCCACAAAGCTCTTTTCACCTCAGACAGAGGTGCTATGTTGGTAGACCTCAGTCACAACTTCACGGGGCCTCTGTCCGCTGCCCCATCTCTCATCACTGACTGCTAAGGGACTGTGTGGCACCAGGGGCCAGAACACTGGCTCTGCTATGGGCTATTCGTCTTGCCCTAGATCTGTCACTTCACTGCTCTGTGCCTCCATCTCCCTGGCTATACCAAGACAATGACATAGACTATAGGTCTGAGGGATGCATTGCTTAGTGCTGGCCAAATCCAATGTAATTATTGGGCTTAACCTGTAGCAGAACTTTACTGCTGTTGTCCCATGCTGACGTGTCTAAGGTGAAAGAGGCCATCCCAGTATCATCCGTAAAGTAGGTCTTGGTCTGCTTCCTGCTACCATGGGACACTGTAAGAATCACCTCCTTGTTCTTCAGGTGTGTCCCATTGGTACTTTTGAGTTCCAGCTGTAACGACGCAAAGAACAGTTAGAGAACTGGAGGCCTCAGGACTGAAAAACCTACCTCTCATTAGAAGTCCCAGGTCCCCTCTCTGCAAAGGGACTCGGTGTGAAGTCTAACTCCTCCAACCCCTCCCCATTTCTGCAGCAGCCATCTCATCTGGCAAAGCCATGTGCCTATCCTGTGGTCACACCTTTGGATTACCTCTTGGTAGAGGTGTCAAAGGAGAGACTGGGACAGAGGACTGTGTTAGCAGCTTTAGGCAGCTCAGAGCAAGGGGACCCCTCAGTACTTCTGTGCCTGCCATCTCCTTAGGCTCAGCTGACGGGCTTTCCATGTTTCTGCCCTGTTCACTTACATTTCCATAGTAGGGAGCTCCTTGCTGATAGTAGTAGCTTGTTCCCCAGAATTGGAGAGTTGTGATATCAAAAGTGACCTTGCAGTTTTCAGTGGTATTGAACTCCACGCCTAGGAAAGACAGGAGGTGCACGCAGGTCAATATCATGCGTGTGAGCAAAGGCAGCAAGACTGGATGGACTGAGGTAAAGGGTGGACTGTCACTCATAGGGGATTGTAGTTTCTCCATGTAACTTCAGGAGTCATTTAACACACCCACTTCGCAATAGTGCCTCCTACATTCTGACCTGCTAGAATGACAGCAGTCTTCCAGGAGGTCTCTGCCAGACAGTTCTCAAATGCTCTTTCTGACTTTGTTTAAGATGGTCCTACTCATAATTAATTGTCCACTTCCATTCTCCTCCCATTCTCACAGCAGAGTCACTAGAAGGCAACATTTTTCCTTGCCTTCACCTTATTAGTTTACAGTCTGCTGTCTTGTCATGTGGTGCCCACCTGAAAGCAGTGCAGTTGTTTGCTAAGTGAATGTGTGTGTCACTGCTTTCAGCAAGGGGCTGCAAACCATTTTCTTGTAAGGAAGGATTTGTAAAATTTTGTAGGAGAGGAAACCTTACAGGATGGGATATTTAACAGTAGCTCTGGACAAGTAGCCTCGTCTCCCTGTTTGGGACATAGAGGTAAACCTGACAACGAGCTATTAACAGCACACACTCAGGGCCTTGGTTATCACTGGTTGCTTTGAGTATCTCCTCATTCCGGTGGACTTTCCTAAAGTATGGTTAAAGAACAAAAGAACCTGGCCTGGCCCACCCCTGTGCACATTTCTACTGTGACTAGAACATGATAAAAAGTAGCTCTTGCCCATCTCTGCCAAGCCAAGGTGACTGTCAGAGGTGGACTGGCCACAACAGCTTGTGGAGGAGCAAGCATGCTGGCAAAGCCCATCCTGCAACTGGGAGAACTCTCATGTCCTATGTGAGTCAGACCTGGGTGGTATGGTATACAAGAACATCCATGCTGCTATGGTGGTCCCAGGGAAGACACAACCCTCTGAACACTTGATCCCATGGGAGCCAGTGCAGAAAGCTCCAGTGGTTTGATGGGAAGACACAAGGATCCATAAGGAGTCTTAGAGATGAAACCCCAAAGACAAGCATGTTGTATGAGTGTAAAGTAAAAGATCTTCCATGAAGTGTAGAATCAGTTTTTGCTACCTGTTCCACTTTCTTTCAGAAAAGCCACAGCTTCCAGGTTGAAATCATAATTGTCACCGCGCTTCTGGTGGTAGATCTTAATATCCACCTCAGTGGCAAAGCAGCCATCCTCGTTTGTCTGGGGATGTGAAATTGTATCTGTTAACCAATCATGAATGCGTTAATCCCTTCTACAGTGCAGATCAAACCCAAGGCCCAGAAGTCTAAAAGTGCATGACTAAGACACTTGAGTTAAAGGAGCAACTCCTACACTGGCATGAAACACTTCTTTTCTGTGGAGCAGTCACTAATAGGAGATGCTGTTTCACATGTGTCTCATCTTTACACACTCACTCATGTGCCAGTAGCAAACATGAGTTGTCATTTCTCCCTGACAACATGATTTCTTCTGCTAGGGCAGGATTTATCTTTAAGATATGTGCTGGGTTACTTAAAAATATGTAAACAAATATAGATATGTTCACTGAAGCCTAGAGATGAATGAGTAAAGTCTGTGCTGAACTGCAATTGCTTTCTTAGATGCAAGAGGTAATTTCTGTGTCTCCAAAACACCTGTTTCTAGGAAAGAGCACATAAGTGTTTACACCACATTAAAAGGTGTTACTAAAAAGCATCCAGTGGAAGTGAATCATGTGGATAGTGTTTGCATTTTTTGTTGTCCTGTTGCAATACCTGTTTTGTAGGCAAATCTGCAGTAGTTAGCTTGCCTACAGATGCTTCTTCCTTTGAGTGCATCTAAGTGCAGTCAGAGAAATCACTGAGAGGGGCTGAGTGCTACACTGGGGAGTTAAGGACGTATCAGTCATTCATCCCTGAGCAAAGAGCATGCTGCTTCAATAGCTAACGTCTGTCCCACTCCTTCCTTTAGTATTCTTCCCTGTCTTTGCCCCGTTCCTCTCTTTTGCAAGAGGAATGGATTTCCCATGTGCTCACCTTGCCAGCGTAATCCTTACAAATACTGCGCTTGGCTTTGGAAGACTTCCAATTATAGCGGATATGTTTACGGCACACCACAGCCTTCACAGTACCTTGGACTGGTTTCCCATACGTGTACCTGGCAAACATAGCAGAGAGGACTTACATTCACATACAGAAACTGGTTCAAGGGTGAATAATAACAGTTTTAGCCTGTGGTTTGCAGCTATACAACCCAGCAGCCTGCAGTATCTTCATGGTTCGTGAGTTCAGCAGAGGTCAAGAAGTTAAAATGACTGCATCAGATTGAGGCAGAAGGCAGTGGTGGGCGAGTTCTCTCCAAGTCAATGCTAGTCCCACCAGGCAGTGCTAGGGGACGTTGTGCTGGCTACAAGTTGAGTCATTATTCCTTCCACACTGGTATTAATCAATGCAGCAGAGGTACTGTATTGTAGGGCACATGCCTCACTGAGGGGATCCACTGCTACACTTTCAAACTCACAGAGAAAGAAGTGGGGAGAGAAAATACAGAGAAAGGTGAGAGTCCAGGAGAATTCCTTAGCAAAGGATGCCAGGCTACCAGACTTTTGGGGTGGGGGGTAGGGTTGTCAGAGACTATTTTGAGCTCAGTTATTGATAGCTGTGCAGTTTCCAAACCAGTAAGAATGCACCTTCTGCCACGATAAGTCAGCTCACATGCCACAGACGTGGAGACGGAAGTTCTCCTCCAGGATGGTGACCACCTGAGGCATCTGGATGGAGACACTGAATTTGGGCAGCACTGTGTGAAAGCAAGAGAAATATAATTCAGTGAGAATAGAGAGAGCTCATTTGTTCCAATCCTCCCTAAACAGTTGTTCACAGAAAAGAAAGATCTGCTTTCATTCCCTGACTATCAGCACAGGGCCTAGGAGCAATGTACCAGCAGCCCAGCCAGGAGAGCGTGGTGGGAGCAGACAGCTCTGTCTCCAGAGTACAGCTGTAGGACAGTGTCTCAGTCCATCCTCAGGACACGGGGGAGGAGAAAGCCAGGGGGGCCTGAGTGAAAGCCAGTGATTATACCTACTGGCAGGCAGTTGGACAACTCAGGTGCTAGCACAACCAGCACAGCTGTTCACAGCTGCATGGCCAATTCAGCTCTGTGTGGGAGAGGAGTGCTGGAGGCAATACATCTTTCTCTGCTGCTGTCAGCTCCCTGAGACTCTTACCATACTCCTCTACCCTGAAGGAATGTGCGCGGTCAGGCATTTTGATGGTGTACTCTCCAACCGGTGCTTCTGCAGCCAGAGGGAAGGACAGATCCACAATGCCTCCCACAGGTGTAACGTTCAGCCACTGTGCAATTCGGTTCCCTTTGGGGTCCTGCATAGGTAGTAGTAGAGAGTAGTTATTTCCCAGTGCAAAAAGAGACTCTTTTGCAGGATGTCCAAGCTACCACAGCATGGTCTGAGCACATATCCTCTTGTCCTGAGACGCCCAGTCTATGACACAGCTACAGTGCTCAGGTAAGTCCAAGCTCGAAGAAGATAAGGCTTTTCTTCCTGTCTCATTGACAAAGTCAATCTATCATATTATTGCTCTCTGGTGGCACTGCCATCTCACTGGCTGCTGCAAAACTGTGGTTTACTGCCTGCCTGTCTCACTAAGAGAGAGAGGTGGTCCCTCTTAGAGACCCCTGTGGTGATCTGAGCTGGCATAGCCCCCAGGCCACTGTGGAGAAGGTCAATCCTGACAGCACATGCTGCCTAAGGCATGAGCTACTTGGGAATGATTACTGGGGAGTCTGATGTCTTGAATCCCCAGGAAAGTCTGGGGAAATGAGTCCAGGACTTCATGCAGGGGACCATGACGCCCAGTATAGAAAGGAGGATATAAAGACCTGGGATGCAAGGGTATTTGGAGGCTTTGTTGACTGTCATGGTCAGTCCATGCCAAACAGTGTTCTCCCACTGTTGGTTCTTGGGAGCGCAAGATGCAGAACTCTGGCTATGGTCACACTGCCCAGCCAGGAAGGACTTAGCAATGAGTTGATGGGTGCTTTATAAACATATGGAACAAGTAGGAACTGTTGTTTGAAAGGGTGAAGCTGGATCAGAGTACATTTGTATAAACTGGCATAAAGCATTGCACAGGTGTCTCAGAAACCATGTGTTTATGTATTGATTGCTTGGTGGGTATGGCATGCAAATGTGCATTAGCTACTGCCAATTGCTAGTTGGAGCTGTGACCTCTCTGCATGGGTTATTACAAACTCCCCACCGCTTTCAGGTATCTTTCCTCAGCTCAGGTCCATATTTTACCTGTAATATTGAAACTAAATTAACAGATTTTAAGAACAATAACCTGAAAGCTGCTTTAGGAAGTTTCTCTAGCTGTGTAGCCACAACACTAACAGGTCAAACTTTTATTTTCTGTATGTTAAATGTAAAAGTCTCCTTAAAGAAACTTCAGGATTTTTACAAATTTCCAATTCACAGGCTAAAGGGACTAAAAGTCCTATGACCACTCCAGAAAAGTTTGCTGGACTGGTTTTCAGTGGCACCCATCCCTTACTGCAGGTACCCCTGTGTGATCGGTATCATGACACTGCGCTGCCAAACTTGTGTGGATACTAAAGGAAGGACGGGCAAGAAGTCGAGGACTGTTCCCATTCATTCTGAGGTAACTGGCTTTCTGCACCCATATTTTCCCACTGTCATCTCCAAACCTTTGACTTCCCCACGGTGAGAAGAGATCACCACTTCCAGTAAAGGAGGTGCCTTACCTTCAATTCCACCAGGCGGTGCTGTGGGGAGGAAATAACAGTTACTGGCAGGATGCTTTCACGTAAATTACCATCCACCTCCCTGGCATTTTTTTAATCCCCCAACCACCCATGAGTCAGTATTCCCTAAGCAATTCCCAGGGACTGCCCGTCACCCAACGTCATGAGCAGCTCCTGCGTTGCAGGCGGTGCGCAGCGCTGTTTGTAAGCACCAAAAGCGACACTGAGACTAGCCCTCCACAGATGGACCACCTAGCTGGGCCAAGCACTGATCCAGAAGTCATGGAGGCAGCCCACAGCGTTTTCAGACTTATGAAGGTTTCTCCCCTCTTGACTTACCGTTTCATTGCTGGCGATAAAGTTCTGATCCAAGGTTACAATTCGCAACATGACTATAGAGCAAAAGAAAAACAGGACTGGCTGAAAAGCAATCAAGTCTGTTAATAA
Source organism: Haliaeetus leucocephalus (assembly GCF_000737465.1). Lineage (NCBI taxonomy): Eukaryota > Metazoa > Chordata > Aves > Accipitriformes > Accipitridae > Haliaeetus > Haliaeetus leucocephalus. The sequence goes on along the minus strand of NW_010972909.1, from coordinate 6,186,714 downwards.
TAATAATAACGGATGGCTGAGAAAGATGTGCCCATATGCTTCCCTGAGAAGGTGTGGGCGGCAGCTAGAGCCATCCACTCCTGGGCCTGTGCTCAAAGCCCTGCTACGAGCTGGCAGCCTGCTAGAAAAAAAGTGGTTAAAAGAGGCAGTGTGGGGTTTCTGGGAAGGCTGGCTGTGCTGGTGCGAAATAGCATTTTTCTGGACATTGGAGCTGCGGTGGGGCACTCGGCCTTGCCTGCAGTGAAGGTCATGCCAGTGGAAAACGAGGAGAGGCATGGGGCAAACAGCTGTACCCTGTGGTGGTCTGAGCTGTGCTAGGCCAACGATGGGGCCTGCAGGGCCGTGATCCTCCTCTGAGGAAGTCTGAGGGAGAGAGAGGGATTTGGGGCACTGACAGACTGTCATGGCTTTGACTGGAGCAATCATGAATATGACACAGTGGCATCTGAACCTTTTCTCACACTTCAGCCAAAACACACAAGCCCTGTTCCCACCGGCACGCTGTCTGAGTATGGGTAGTGCTGGAGAAAGCATGCGCCATGCTGAGGCAGGAGAGAGGTACCCCCAGATCCCCCAAAGCCTAGAAGGGCGATGAAGCCTGTGACCCATCTCCCTTGCAGAGCAGGTCCCGCTCCAAGCGCTAGAGGCTACTCCATATTTCGTGGCCTGAGGACCGCTCTTTCTCTCACAAGACTCGGCATTCTGTCCATACCAGTCTGTCCGGGTTTGTACACAGGTTTGTCTGTCTGGATAAAAGTCTTCTTGTCTGCGTGCGTGATTAGGACTTTCTGTTTCTTCTGAAACTCTGAGTCGGCCTCCAGGACCGTGATAACGATAAAAGCCACTTCATCAGGGTTTCCAACAGGATGAGGGACCTGCAGGCATAGTTGTAACCATGATTCAGGGTGGATACCCAGGCTTTTGGAATAACGATTATGATACTGCTTTTATATTGCTCCAGTTCTTCTTGCCCTGAAAGACCTCACCGTACTTTCCAGAATGTTTTCTAGAAGAGTAAAATATCAGTGGGGCTACACAGCAGGAAGGACACTGGCAGACCTATACAGGCTGAAGCAGAAGATTTAGTGCTCGATTAAGATGTCCCCATGGGAAGACACAATTCTTTGCCTTCCTGCCCAGCAAGAGCAGAACTCATGCTCTACCCACCCTATTGACAACCCTTGAAAATATCTTCCTCACCTGGAAGCTTGTGCAATGAAAGAAGGTGAGCTGAGAGATGGACTGAGTGATCAGAGTCTCATTCCCAGCTCTGCTTTGCAAGGTTACTGTCACATCAATTGGGACTGCTTGCTTTCTGCTGAGCTGGAGGCACACTGTCTCTGAGAAGGGGTAGTACAGCTGAGATGGTATTGCCACAGCATAATTTCTATTAAAAAAAGAAAATTTAAAAAAAAGTCAGCTGAAACTGATATTCTAAGAGGACAGGTTTTGACCATATGATTTGGGTACCTCCTAATAAGACTTCTGGTCTCTTCATTCCACTGTCACAATGCCAGTGGGACAAGATCACGCCGCTCTTCTCATCTATAGGTACTGCAGCCATTAACACTGAGTCTGCACTACATGCTGCACGCACATGTAAAAAGATAAAGTCACTGCTTCCAAAACTGAAAGTCAAAATCAGGTGAAGAGCCCTCCCCACATCACCCAAGGGATCAGCAGCAGAGCTTGGCTACATTGGAGGTTTCCTGAGACTTCAGCCTTTTCACGGAACCACACTACATATCACCACCAGTGTGCTTGGTTGGTTATCTGCTTTCTGTCCTATCAGCTAGTCTTGGGCTCAGAACCAGTGCCATGCTCACGGGACCCAGTGTCCCAGCTTCGTGTCCCAGACACAGAGTGTCTCTCAGCTCCTGACACTCCTGTCCTCCTTGCTCTCTTATGTCAGATCTCACACCTCCGTGGCTACTCTCACAGCTGCGCCCGTGGATAACATCAAAAGCTGCTCATATTGGCGGGGGTTTTTTCATCTTATACTGCCCTGCAGCAGCTAGGACCAAAGAAAAGCCAACATTCAAGCAGGTCTGAAAACCCTTATCACTGACTCCTCCTGCTTACTGCCTCTGGACATGTTCAGCCAGCGGCATGTTTTGCGGCAGGGGGAGAGCAGGGACTGGAAAGATCAGAACAGCAGGAGGCAGGAATGTGACCTGCTGCCAGTTCTTAGCTGGAGCTCAGCACCCTGGCAAGAGGGAGTCAAAGTCCCACTGGCCAGGAGCCTTGAGTGCTTTCACACTTGAGCGCTGCCAAGCTGCCTTGAGCAGCTTGTCTGCTGCTGATATGAGGGGATCGGATAACAGATGCCAATGACATTTTGATTTTCCTACTTAAACTGACTCATGGCACCTCTGCCCTGCCACTGGGCCAAAAGATGGGATGAGCACTAAAGACTCACTGCTTGAACCTCCCATACCACCCTTGCTCCCAGTGGCCCTTTACTCTGGAACATTTTTTTATACCCTTTTGATAATTCATCCCTTTCCCTTGCCTTCTGAGCTATAAAAATACGAGGCAGCATCTCTGAGGCTGTCATTCAAGGATCCCAAGAGCCAGGCTGGATTACTTTCTCATGAATCTACAAAAAATATTGGTGTACAGGTGGGACAGCAGAGAGCCTACTGAAGCAAGCAGTATTTCCATAAAGCAAAGCTTCATGCTGAAGGTAACAGTGGGAAACAGGTAACAGTCAAGCACCATTTGAAAGGGAGCTGTGTGAGCCTATGGAACACATCCTAGAGGAAGAGGCTGTACTCCCACTGGCAAAGATTTTTAAAACTAGACTTGTGCATGCCACACCACATGTGGCAGGAGGGAACCCAGCGACATATTTCTCACTGTAACATCTACTGTTCGAGCACAGCCATGTTTCTGTTTGCACTTATGCTATGGCTGCAAAAGCAAAGGCCTTCAAAAAGCAAGACCAAGTTCACAAGCCAGTATATCACAGCAGTGCCTGCTGGAACAGGACTTGCATTCCTGATAAAGTGTATGAAGAAAAGCAGTGCTGGGAATTGTCCTTGACAGAGGTCTGAGAAAAGGCATGGAGGGAGCAGACGGCCAGTCAAGCCAGAACAAACACACTGCTTTACAAAGAGCATCCCTATTAGATACCTTGGGCTCATGTTTGCCCGGCTCATAAAGGCACCCAGCTTTGTCCACTAAAGATTTAAATGGTGACCTATGACTCTGGGGAGAAAAGCATAGCCCCAAAGGAAATACATTCTGGAGCACAGCAGGAGATGTGAGATGTTGGCAGGTCAGAATTAAACATATGCAGAAAGCTGGGAGAGTTGCTCTGCCTGAGTCCTTGCAGAAATATACAGTCTACATGAAAAGCACTAAAGGGAGAGCCAAGTAGTAGGGGAAGTGTGGGGGGAGCGCGCATGAGAACCAAGTGAAACCTTGGGAATACGAGAAATTACGCCTCTCCGGAAAAGCACTCCTGGTCTTAGGACTTCTGTCCTGTTTCTGTCCCACCACCACCCCCTCAGGATTCCCCACAGACCAGAGTGTGTATGCGAAGCAGCTGAGGTTCTTACAGTGTTGCAGGCGTTCCAGCTGTGCTAGGCAGGAGAAGGATGCTGCCACACAGGAAAGCGATGCTCCACATAGCTGATTGCAGGTCAAATCCCTCCACAGAAAGCTTAGCCTCTCCTCTGTCCCCACCTCGCCCCTGCTTCTGCTGTCTTCCTTCTTCCCTCTCCCCCTCATCCAGAGCTGAAGGACTTTGCAGCTCCTGCCCTGACAGGGTGCCCGTCTCTCTTGGCTTCGAAACCAAGAAGGTGGAAATCATGCTGCGCATGGCTGGGGCTGGGATGTGGGCGGGTGGAAGGGGTGGAGACAAGGTTTATTGCCTACACACCAAAGGCACTTGCCTCGAGGCTTTGTAAGGCTTGTTGATATTTCTTTGGGAGATGACTTGCTCTGCCTTATGCACCACAGCTGATGGCAGGAGGAGTGCTCAGTTACTATATTTGGTACGGGGGCCCAATTTTTAGAAAGGTGTCTTTACTGGGATTTCATCGGAAACATCCTGGGACAAATTCATTCTTTGTGATGCCAGTGGATTTTTCTTCAGGATTGTTCTTCTTCCGTAGAACCTTTTTTTTATGTATTATTTACTTCTTATTGAAATTTCACTCCTGCCCTGCAGCCTCCAGCCAGCCCAGCCCAGGGTTTCACACATAGCTCTGCCAGTGCCCCCATTCCTCCCTGGAAGAAGGGAAGAACTTTAGCATGTTATTATCTTTTTGTTGTCTGACTGTTCCGATTTAACTTCAGAGGCAGCCAACCTGATGACCATTCAGAGATGCAAAGCCATGGGGAGTGTTTCTGAAAATCAGGCAGAACTCAGATCGTTTTTTGTCCCACTAGCTTAGGCTTGAACTCAAAACCCTGTTGATTTCAGAGAATCAAATATGCTCCCAGATCAGTGACATACAGTGCTTTAAACCTGCAGATAATCTGCAATGTCAGTGCTAGGTTAAAGGCTAGTGTGTTGCTGTTACATTGGACGGTGCACTAAGAGAGTGGATGCTAAGCACACATATGGGGACTGTGCCAAAGTAAATCCAGGGGATTGCTTCAGCTAGGAGCAAAGAGTGGGTGGATGGCAAATTCACTCTGTATTGTGTACCTTTGGTTATGCTCTGCAAAAACACAGCTGGGGCCAGGGCAGGATGAGGACATCCACCTTCCAATGAGGTTGTAACTAGAGGGCAAATACATCCAAGTCCTGTTCACTTTACTGCTGCCACCCAGGAAAAGGAAATACAAAGTTGCAGTGCCCGAGAAGAGTCAGGAGGAGATGGATGGTGGTGGCAGTGTAGAACTACCTTATGGCTGGAAGAAGGTGGCAGAAGACCAGACATCTGGCGGGGGGGGGTGTGGGGTGTGGGGTGTGGCACGTAAAGTAGAGATCTGCTAAAATATGTGGGGATTTAAAGCATCTTGCTTTATTTGGAAAAGCCTTACAATGGAGCTACAAGAGGAGCTGGCAGTGGGTGGCAGGAGCAGCTCTGGAAAAGGTCTGTACCCAGGAGGATCAGACAAGGCTGGGATGGATGGGTGGACAGAGGTAGTGATGCAGGGAATGGAGGTGAATTGAAAGGTTTTTACTCCAAGCTCTGATTAAATACTGGATGAGGGGAAGATCACTAATAATGCACAGAGAGAGTACTGAGGATGCTTTTTACAAGCTGAGGACAGTAGCTGACGTGCAGCTTTGGCTCTCATCGGGTGCTACAGCCAGGATGCAGACCAGCCACAGCTGAGATGAGGTTTTTCTCCTAAGTCCCCTTCAGCCTAGGTTAGAGGTCACCCACCCCACATCTCCCCACAGTGCTTTGGCACCCAATGGCCTGGAATACCATCTGAATGTAGACATGGGTGGAGAACTGTGCTGTGCAGCCTTTAATCTGGTGTTGGTGGAAGCAAGTAAATATTAGCTAACGTCATTAGCCTGGAAGAGGTACTATCTCCATATACCAACTCCCCCACTCTTTGGACTTAGGAGCATCTGAGGTGGGTATTTAGGATTGCTCCAGCCCATCAGTAGAGGCAGTTCTCTCCTCCTGTGTGGATCTTGTCAGCTGTCTGTCCCAGCCCAAGCAATGGGAGCACCAGTGCTCCTTTTAGCCCTGACCCTATTCCCAGTTGCAGCTGCAGCAAGCCTGGAACCGTGAGATTATCTCCTTTTGATTTCGGGGGGGCTTGGTGGAAGGGACTGTCATTGAAGGGTGGTACTGAGGTGCTGCAGTGTTTAGCATCACAGAGCTGAATGGTGGTGCCTCAGTCACTGAGTCTTCAGCTTCATTCCTGACACAGCCTTGCTCTGTGTACTTGCAATTGGAGTATTGTACACTGGGCAGCTGTGTCCTGGCTGGTGACAAGGTGGTGACAGACAGATATCAGGAGGTCTCTAGTTCCAAACTGGGCATGTTGTTTCTTTCTGGTATGGAAAGGGAGCTGCGCCATAGCTCCTTCACTGCAGGCCTCTAGACATTTCTGACCCCTGGTCTACCTCTTCATGAAAGCAGCAGAGATGGATTCTGGCTTGTCCACCTCAGCCTCTGAATTGTTTTTGAACATCTCCTGCTCTCTTCTAGTCACTATATGGTGGTGTTCCCTGCTGTCATTCACCATTCCCAAGAGGAGAAGCTCTACATTCACCTCAGCTCCCTGACTGAGGCCGTCCACCTGGCCGTCACCTTGCAGGCAACCCAGAATCACACACTGGTGGAACAAGATGTGGAGAAGCCAGGCACTTTTCAGTGCATCACCTTCCAGGTGAGTGTAGCTGTGGCTGCTGATTTGGCAGTGGATGCTCTCACCTTCACTTCAGACAGGAGCCCAGCACTTCTCTGCGTACACTGTCCTTTGCCTTGCCATGGGTTGCAAGCAGGTCAAGTGTATTTCCCTACCAGTGCCAGGCAAAATACAGCAGTGTCCTGGAGCCTAGCAAAGTAGGGAATCTTTCTTGTGTAGATAAAACCCTGTTCTTTTGACCTGTATCAGTCCATTTCATCCTACTTAAAGCCTGTTGGAAAACACTGACTTTCAGTTTACTCAGTGTTTAGTCCCTAAAAATGCTTCTATATCATAGTGCAAGTCAATGCATTGGGAATACATTCTTTTCATCCTCGCTTCCTCAGAAGCCTGCCCCTCCAGCTCCAAGAGGACCATCCTGCTCTAAAGCTGCATCTATATTGCAAGGTGTAGTTGCAGCTTGCATGGACATTGAGCTTGCTTTAATTTACCTGTGGTGGGTGGTGATGGCGCTGAACCCACAATGAACTGAATTTCACTTAGGCAGTCTGCATATTTCTTGGGTGGCTTAAGTTCCTGTCATTGCAACTTTGCTGCTCTACTTAGCTTAACTAGACACACTGAGGCTGGGGCATGAGTACAGGACCTTCAGTTGCTTTTCTGGAGAGCCGTGGAGATGTGTCTGGTGCTGAGGCTCTACAAACTGCCCCTGTCTTCCTCAGCACCGTGCAAAGTCGCTGTGCCTATGCCCTGATCGTCCTGCAGATTCAGCAGAACTCAAGGAAGGGCTGTAGTCACTTCTGGTTCTTGCATCAACAAGACAATGATTAACTAAGTGTTTGGTGCCAGCCCTCAGGAGAGAGCAAGTCCTGGCTTTGGAAAACCAAGGAAGTCTGCTGTTAGCAAGAAGAACCTTTCTCCTGGTGAGCTGAGTCCTTCTGATACTGAGATGTCCTGGTTTTGCCTGATCAGTATCTCGTCTCCCATTAGTGTCTTGGTCAGCTCCAGATCTGACTTCCCTATAGTTTTTCTTGGTTTCATAAAAATCACATTTATGTGAAGAGGGAGAATAACATGTTGGTTGGTTCACTCTTAGGTTCATGAAAAAAAGACAGGCAGTGACTGCTTCTTCCCCCTATAATGACAAGCAGGTTAGAGACAGAGTCATACAGTGGAATTTGGACTCTGAAGTTTGGGGATTTTTTAACAGTAAAATGATGTATTACATCTAGGATAAGATGCAAAGTCTCTGACAAATTTGTTTTCCATTTCCTTCTATCAATCAACCTAGGTGCCAGAGTTCATTCCCAGAAAAAGAGATGATTCCACGTCACACGTAAGACACCTCTCTTGGCTGCCTCTCCTCTTACAAACTAGAGGGCTTCAGCCTCTCCTGTGTCTGACCCATGTTAATGTTGGAGATGCAGGGTGGGAAAGATAGTAAAGGGGAGAAAGAAAAGTGGAAAGAGGCAAACATGACAAGGAGAAAGGCAGAGAAAAGAGAATGAGGAAGCTGGGGAGCACAGAGAAGACTATGACTAGGGCAAGGAGAGAGATAAATCAAAGGAGGGGAAGGGAGGAGAGGGAAGTTGGAGATTTTGGTACGACAGTTGACTCAAGCTACTTGTAGTCTCAGGCAGTTTGGTTTTTTTTAACCTGACAGCCAGAGGTGGTGGTTTTTCTGCATGTCCTGATCCACAGTGGGGACAATGTGCTCTTTGAGGGTCGCAAGAAGGTTCTGGTGAAGCCCCAGAAGAATGTAATACTGGTAGAGACAGACAAGGGCTTATACAAACCTGGCGAAACAGGTAAGGCAAGAAGGTGGCATATGGAAATGGGGAGGGAAGGGTCAAGGTAGCAGCCACATCCAGGGGGAAGATTTCACCAAGTGCAGCAAGCTACGCTTGTTGGGGGTGGAAGATAGCAGACTTCTATTATCAGATGTTTCCAGGAACAGCATGAGTCAGGGTGTTCCCCTCCGAGCTGTGCTGCACTAAATGCCCAGCCTGCTGCTTCTGGGTGTTGTTTTGGTGAAGTATCTCTAGTGAGACCTAAAAGGAACGCCAGGACTCTTCAGGACACTGAAAAATCTCTTGGCTTTTTGAAGACTGTTCTTAATATTTCAGTAAAGCCTAGAGTGACAGTTCCGAGCTGTAGAAACAGAGAGTTATTCCACAGTCTTTACAATATGAACGGACTGCAGACAGACCAACCCCACTGTTTAACACATCACTGTAATCTTCCCATGTAAAGGCAGTGAGTTTCCACAGCCTGCAGCTGCATATCAACCTCCCAGACAAAGTCCTCTGGGGTGGGAGGTGCTGGGGAGGGCTGTTTGGGGAAAGACCTGAATACCCCTGAGGTAAACAGAGAGACATGAATACTGGAGCACAGAAAAGGAGAAGCAGATTTGTGCAAGGACATGTTGCAGTCAGAATGCTTTACTATCCTTTTCTTTCTATCCCCAGTGAAATTTCGAATTGTGAATCTCGATGAGGACCTTAAGGTCATTAAAAATGAGGTGAGTGTCACCTTGTGCTTTTCTAGAAGTAGGAGCCTCAGCATAAGACACATTGAGAGGCTCATGAAAAAGACATCTCCCTTCATGCCTGTTAAACCATAAGAACAAATGATCTTTGAAGGGAAACCACTCATCCACTGGTCCCTTGGAGAAAGACTGCAGTGTAAGCTAGCACAGAGGGAAGAGGAGACCTAGTGTGGAGTCTGGATGGGGTAGAACTTTCTGGTCAGGGGCCCACATCAGGCAGTGTTATTAGTACTGGTTCACATGGATGCTGTTTTGCTCTGTACAAAACTGAGCTTGTGTTTCTCTTGTTTTTACAGTATTCCCAGATATGGCTGCAGGTAAGTGACAAAGAACTGACCAAAGGGTGTCTCTTCTACTGTGTCCTTTCACTCCTGGACAGAGTTGTTCCACAAACATAACATCATAAGGTTATGGTTATGGTTCAGGTTCAGCTCAAGTCTTTTCTACCTAGTCAGCCTGGGTTCTTCATTCAAACCAGCACCTCTGTGATGCACATAGCTGAACTAGAGGCAGCGCAGTAACGAACCTTTGCCCAACACCTTGTCTGCACAGAGCACAAAGCACAAGGCTAAGCACTCACTAGATGCAGCACAGCTGCTTCTCCTTCGCACAGTGTTATGGTGTTACCACTTCCCAGTAGCTTTACTGTTCTTGAGAGCCTTTGCAATTCAAAAGTTCAGTAAAAGGATACTGGAGGGATGAGAAGGAATCTCACCTGGTGATCTGGCATCCTCTCTACTGGGGCAAGGGTAAGCCCTCGCAGTGCTTTCTTGTACCCGAGTATGGCTGGACCTGCCAGGTATCCATGCTCCCAGTGTGACTTGGTGCCTCTGCACGTCCTTTCCCAAATAGGATCCTGAATATAACCATATTGCTGAGTGGTTGAATGTAAAGTCAAGACATGGCATTGTGGATCTATCTTTCCCCCTGGCCTCTGAAGCACCCCTTGGGAAGTATACCATCTCAGTGCAACAAGACATGGCTCAAAAAACCTTCAGTGTTGATAAATTTGGTGAGACTTGGACAAGAGATGTGAGGGAAAAGCAGTGTGGGTAGCTGGAGAAGAAAGCAGGGCGATGCAGCCATGTTTGTTAGACCTTTTGCTGTGGGAGAACAGCAGACTGGGGACAGGGACAGATGGGTCTGTGCACACATCTCATGCTGGGCTGGAGGTTCTGCAGCTGCGCAGGGTACAAAGGAGAGGCTGTGGTCTGACATCTTGTTCTAGCTGTGGCTGGACCCTGTGATGAGCGCTTTCTGCTGCTCATTGTCACCCTTTTCTAAGCTAGGCTTACTATCCACTCCAGTCAGCTGCTATAATAGGAAGCCACATCATGTCTTAGTCCCATTCAGTTACAGTGATGTAGGTAAGGACAAAACCCTGTGCCATTTAAAATGTTTATGCTTGACGGAGCTGGAGTAGAAAGCAGTCCCATGTGCAATTGTAGCAGCAAATAGAGGGTGATGTGGCTGAAGGGAGTAACCCCTGTTGCAGCATGGTGATGAATGACTGGGGACATTACTGTCTTTCCCCCCATCTAGACTGCAGCTATTAGAGAACTTACAGTCCGTGTCCATACTCAGTATTGCTTTTCTTCCTCCACCCTTATCTTCCTCTCTTCTATGCAGTACTGAAAAAATTTGAAATAGAGATTGAGCACCCTCCATTTATTGCTACAGCAGATGAGGAATTTCAGCTGAAGGTCTGTGGCAAGTGAGTACATGATACCGTTGTGATCTCTGGCCTTTGACTCCACAATCACCTCCAGATTGCCCATAGCCAAGAAATGGCCTGCCAGTATGATGTTCTTGCATTACCCTGTGGTTGCGGGAGCCAGATCACTCTATGGAACGGGCTCCTTCTTGCACCTGGTCATTTACTGTGAGGCTGAAGGACACTAAGGATGCTGGGTATACTGGGTGGAGAGGGATGTAAACTGATCTTAAGGGACGAGTTGAAGTTCCTGATCAAACAAGGTACAAAGCTCTCCCAGGCTCCACTTCCCCCCAGTGAGGGTGGGGGGTGGCCTGGATCAGAATTTCTGCTGAAGCGGCCAGTCTTCAGGTGAATGTTTCTCTCCTTTGACACAGGTATACCTATGGGAAGCCCGTTCAAGGGAAAATAGGTATTACTTTTATCACATTATCCCAGTTCTTGGAAGACAATTTCTCAAATTCTACTGGGATGAAGAAGCAAAACAGCTGGGTAGGTGAACAAATAGGAGAGTGGAACATATAACCTGCTGGAAATGTATGTCTGTCCCCTTAACCTGCCTCAGTGCACCTCTGATGTGCACCAACATGTTTAGTCTGGTGTCTTCCCAATTGCTAGACCCGATCAGACCATTGATTCCTCTTCCTGTGACCCTGTCGCTTGAATTACTGCTCTAGCTGCCCATATCTGACTCAGTGTTTCAGGAGAAGGTGTAAGCTCTGTGTAAGTAATGATGCCTGGGGCCTTTCCCAAGGGTCTGTATCATATTGTATGCAATCAGATCACTGGTCTATTCAGTCCTGTGACAGCTCCCACCGATAAACAGGCTATCAGAACACCAGATGGTCTGTGGCTTAATACCCTGTTTCTTGCTGTATCCGTGCACTTAATGGATCATCTTTAGCTTGCTAGTGTCCTGTCTGAGATTAAGTCCAGTGCTAGTTACACTTTCTGCACATTTGTGTTCATTATACATTTGTGGTTAAGCTCCACACTTGGTTTTTCCCATGGCTTTCAGAGGCAGCTCTTTCAGCCTGAAAATCACAAGAAAATATTTCTAAATGTCAGACCAGCCAGCAACAAGCCAAAATATAAAAATCCAGCTGGATCTCTGCATCTTTTAAAATGCACCCAGTAGCAAAATATCTCCAGCTGGAATGCTGTACAGCCTTAGCTGTGCAAAACACCAACTGAATGCCAGCTCCCTCTCAGATGGCATGTAAGAGGCCCTGCAAGGTTCTGTGGAGAACTTAACAGGCATGACTAGAAACACTTTGTCCCCCTCCCCTCTCTGGCAGACTGGTTGTACCCAGTCTCTGCCTTAATGCTTGGCAAAGCTCTTGCAATCTGGGACTGGCTGGATGCCCTTGTTTAACACGGCCACGTCACAGAGATGGTCATGACTGGAAAGCCACACTGTCAGGATTTATTCATCAGGGCCATACAGTTTCAGGGAGGAGGTTACCTTTAGCTCAGGTAAAGACACTCATTCTCTTTCAGCTGCAGGATCTTGGCTTAATCCAGCCTCCTGAGTTTGTGACATAATTGACCCTTGTGTGATTTGCCTGAAGCACTTTTTTCTGCCACTTTTTTGGTGACTATTTAATCCAAGCATGTTGATTTTCTTCTCTGGCTATGGTATCCCTGATGGGTTTTGGCAGTTATAGGTTTTTGAGCTTCCATCTGTTCCACAAGTATTTGGAAATACTTCTTTAGGATTGCCCAGCATCTATGTAACAGTTCATCTTCCTCCATGCTCTTCCTCTCTGTTCATATCTCTCTTTCTGCAGGCAAACAAGAATGGCTGCACTACTTTTACAGTGAAGACAGAGACTCTGGAATTAAAGAAAACTGACAGCTGCATAATTGTGGTAGGAGAAATGGTGGAAGATGGAACAGGTACTGGAAAATATGTGAAGCGTTCTTTTCCTTGCAGGCAACTCCTTTGGTTTTGGCCTTTCTGTGACAGTTGAATTCCTTTTGAAAAAGTAACTTGTGGGTTCCCAAGTCCTCTGGCATGATGATAGTCTCTATTCTAGTACCTCTTCCATCTATCATTACCAGATTTCCTAATCTTCTCCAACCCTCATCTCCACTAGCATGTATATAACATTTTAGTGATTGCCTGGACACCAAGGTGTTCCTCAGCCAGATGCAAAGCTCTGGCTAGCCATGGAAAAGTCTGCAATAAGTCCTTGCAGTCCTTGCTAATTGTAGTGCGCCATCCTGACAGGTAGCCCCTACCCACAGTCTCTTGTCCTCTCTTTTCCTAAGCCTGAGGCAAGGCTGCTTATGCACACTCCTGTTGTGAGGAATGCCATTCTGCTCCCTTTTAGCCTGACACATTATTGACTATAAGGAGGTAGGTTTTCAGTATCAGTGTTAATGTGCACCTAGCTCTGGCAACTGCAAGTGTCCGTTGTTTGAACTGTCACACTGTGGGTGGGGTCCTTCAGGCCACTTTTAGGTATCTGCAGTGTAGCTGTCTATAACTAAACAGTCCTCTACTTTCTCCTTATCTTCAATAAAGAGAAAAAAAGTACTTATAGGGTACAATGCATCATGTCATGAAGCAGAGGGCCCAGAAAGGTTGACAGAATCATATCCTGGAAGAATGTATTTTGTCTCCTAAATTTAGAGGTTATAGATGTTGTAGGTAGTGTTGAAGCATCTTCTTGTCTTCTGCTTCCCTAAGAGCACTGCTAGGGTTTAATAGATTTCTCATCTCTCCACACAGGAGCAAAGACTATAGAAATAGTTAAACTTCCTATTGCAACAAGAATGAAGTCTATAGAATTTATCAACCTCCATTCATTCTACAAACGTGGACTACCATACACAGGAAAGGTAACACCCAGAGATCCCTTCTCTGCTGAGAATACATCATAGATCTAATCTTCTGTTGGTAGAAAGTAACAATCTCCAGGAAACTAAGTGCTGGTACCCAGCAACTATGAGCAAAACCTCCTGTAGAAGCAATTTCTTCTCCCCATCCTAACCTAGTATATTCCCTGGACAGGAATTCTGGGGCCAGCTGCAGTCTCTGGAGGCTTCACCAGGAGTAGCTCCTGAAACTGGTCTGTGCAATAAAAGGCATATGGGATGGGGGTGGCATTGGCAGGGAAATAACATTCCTTTCGGACAAATGCTCATGGTAACTTGGCAGAAATCACTAAAGCCTTGCATATCAGTTCACTGGCAGTCATTTCTAACTCAAGTCCCCTGGGTGATGCTAGGACTGCTCTCCCATTGGGGCTAGAAACACTTTCACCCGGGCCAGTACTAACCCCAGCGTGAAGGAAGGCAAAGAACAGCAAAAGTTAAGTTGCCGGAAACAAGACAGTTTCTGATCATCAAAGATCCTGCAGCATTGTCCAAGAAAAAGCCCAGGATCTGAGGAAACTACCTTTTTTCCCCCCAAACAGGGGTCTCATTTGGCTGCACTACCGTTTATTTCTAATCCTCAAAGCTAGACATTGTTGGTTTTGTGTATTTATTGCACTTTTATTTGGATCCTTCCAACTGTCTAAAAGCTGGAAGGGCTGAGGAAGCCCAGTGATAGAAACAATATTAACCACTGGCCATGCCTTGGAGTGTGACACTATGGGGTTTTATCTTCCTCCCCTTCTCTGCAGATGTTCTGCCACAGTGACAATTCTCCCCTCAGAAATGAAACGGTCTACCTAAGAGTTGACATCAATGATGAGGAGACACATCTATCGTTCCTCACAGATGAGAACGGGGAAGCTCACTTCTCACTGGATACCACCAGCTGGAACAGCACACTGGTTTCTCTGAAGGTGAGCATCAGCCACAGAAAAAGGAGGATAAAGAGGAAGGTAGGCTGAGGAAAGGGCTAGAAAGTGGAAGAAATTTGAGGTTTTGGAGCACAGCCCTCTGGTTCCTGATCTCATTTGACTATATCTGTAGAAGCATCTTTAATTTCTCTCCAGTGCCATCTCCTCAGGGAAGCCGGAGGCTGTGCTGCAACAGTTCAGCCAAATGGTCACCAAAGGTGCTCTGCTGTCCTGAGCTGGAGCACGATCCTAATCTTTTATATCCCCCTCATCTTCCTTTGACTCCACTGAAAACATCTGTTAATCTGAATACTTCCTCGGAGGAAATCTCCCCTTTCTCCACACTGGGACATGTTGGAGGTGGCTCAGCAGAACTGGCAGTTGACACCCGTCTCTGTTGAACTCCACTTCTTGTGGCTGCTCTGGCCCTATAGCTTGTCCAGGCTCAGCTGGGCAGGTAGATGCTCTTGACCTCCCTTTCAACACCAGACCTTGAAGTACTTGGTTTCTTCCCCTCACAACTTCTTATCCTACACCTGGAGCTCATTGTTACCAGCCTGGCAGTACACCCATCTTCCCATTCCCTGCATTCCTGCAGCCGATGTGGGATTCATGCCCAAGCAGTAAAATCTCCTATTGCCATCCATTTCTCAGAGACTGGAACTGTTGTTCCAGATGTTTTTCCCCGAGATCCCAGTCTATCTAGGGTGAGGTTCCCTAATTTTGTTGGGCAGGATTTGGTGATCAGAGGTTCTGAAATCTAGGAGGTAGGTTTCTGTCCTCAGGGAGCTGGGGGACAGGGTCCTTGTTCCTAGGCCCACAGCTATTGTCCACAGAGCCCTAAATTATCTGCAGAGAAGTAGAGCTTCACTGTACAAAAGCTGTTTTGGTGCCTGTTGTGCTTCAGGGCATCTGACCAGAAACATAAAATGAAAACAGCAGTGCTGTGCTGGGGCTAAAGTCTGGTGTGGGGTGTGTCCCCATGGAAAGATAAAGGAGGAAAAATGAGATTGTGGGCAAATCTCCTAGACTTAGATTTTTGCTAAAACTTCATAAGAGAAAGTCTCATAAGAAACTTTAAAATGACATTTAAACAAAAGAGTATTTTAAGCATACAGATGTGTGCTCAGGTAATAACTTAGTGTTTTCAGCAGGTATACAAGCTCCCTTGTATCACTTGATACTGATTACCAACTCATGTTTTTGTGCTCTGAAGGGTACCTACAACCTTGGAAATGACGATGAGCAAGATTCTTCAGAAAGTTACACAAAAGTTGAGGATAGCTTCCACTGGCTGAAACCTTTCTACTCTGAGAGCAACAGCTTCCTTGAGATCAAGGCCAGGGATGATGAGATGCCCTGTGATCAACAGCAGGAAGTACAAGTGGATTATATCCTTGACCGGAATAAACTCAGCTCTGAAGCAGATCACATTGATTTCTACTACTTGGTAAGCGCAGCAGACAGCTGAGTCTCAGGGCAAGATTATGCTTCCTGGCATTCTACCCTTTTCACACAGCACATAGATACTCACAGGAAAGTGTAAGCTACTCCCAGGCCAGTATTAGTCAGTTTGTAAGTTCTGTTCTGCCCAAACCTCCTCCTGTTTTCCAGTTCCTGGACCTGCTCCTAGCCCCCAGCTGCTTTGCTTTGTTCAGAGTGCCTGGACCTAAGCTTGGGTGATAGATGCCTGCCATTCACCCTACTTTTTATTATGTTCACATGGGTGGTAATGGAGGGCTAGCCTGGTTTCTGCCCAGCAAGTATGCCCCAGACTTCCATCTGTGTCTGGGGCAATCTGTCTGTGAACTAAGAGGCAATCTCTGGGGCAGCTGACATCCCCGGGCCTGTATATTTAGAGGAAAAAGCTTCAGATTGCACAGGGCCTTGATGTATTCCAGAAGTATGTAATAATTTTTTGATGAAGTCCACTTTCAAGAAAGTGAGTCCAAAGCAAGAATGTGACTACAGCCTAGCTGAGAGGTTATGGGTATCTTGGTTACTGCACTGGGCTCGTTTGTATGGTCAAAAAGTAAGGTATCCTAGTAATGTGAAGATCAGAGTTCACTGGGGCTTAAGAGCAGCTGCTCTTAGCTGCAGATGTATATCTGGCTTTGCAAGCGGCCATGTCTTCTCATTGCCTAACCAACAGCATCCGAGTCCCTTCCCAGCCATGCTATTGCCATCTCTGCTGCAGAACTCTTTAGGTCATGTTCTGCCAGAGGAGCTTCTGTGACAACATCTGTCAGACGTCCTTCTCTCTTCTCTTGCTCTTTTCCCACTCTCCTCATGCTGTCAGAATTCAGGCCCTTGAATGGCTCTTCTCTTTGCTCTTCAGGTGATAGCAAAAGGCAAGATCCTTTTCAGTGGAGAGAAGCAGGTGCCAATTATCCAGCATGAGAGTGAGTAGAAATGCATGAAGTTCAGTGCCTCATAACACACCCCAGAAAACTGTGACCACTCTCCTGTGACAATCTCTGCAAGTGTTCTTATTCACAGGTGGGAGCCATTGAACTGAGTTCTTAGTGGTGGTCCACCTCATTAGACCAACACAATCTCATATCAGTTCAGTGTCCTTCTAGGTGACTGTCCTTCTCCTGCCTTGTCTGATTGATCTAATACCCAACATTATGACTTCGCTACTAGCTTGTACCATTGGAGAAGATACAAAATTTGAGTAGCTTGCCTGTTTATCTAAGGTGCAGTAGGGAAGAGGAATATTTTTGCCAAACTTGAGCCAAAGAGGTGGCCAGTATCCTAGGTTTATTGTTAATCTGTGACAGTGTCTGTGTGGGATGTTCTTATCTGCAGGTAGAAATTATTAAATTCCCTCTTTTGATTCTTATTGTGTGTCCTACCCCAATGAGCTGATTCAAATGAATGCTTTCCCTCTCTTCCTTGCTGCTATCTTGTGCAGATCTGCAGGGCTCCTTCTCATTGACGCTGACTATTGGCAATGACTTCCTGCCTGACATCAAGCTTCTACTGTATGCAGTCTTCTTGGATGGAGAGGTGGTGGCTGACGTGGAAGACTTTCAAGTAGAAAAGTGCTTTAGGCACAAGGTGAGTAGAAACACAAGGAGTGCGAAAGCATCATTGATGTGCTCTGGCCTGCTGTGATTCTTGGTCCTCAGGGCCAGTGGTATAAGCTGGATATATGCCAAACCAGATGCCCAGCATTTTTGGCTGGGAAACAAAAGAGGTAACCTCCTTCTTCCCTGAATTCCTAGTCCTGCCCTCCCCAACACTGACTGGCAAGCCTTTCCCAAGGAGTAAACCAGGCCCTCTTGAACTCTATTTTCTCTCCCCATTCCCCTTGCTTGGGAACACACTGTCCCCATGTTCTCCCTAACACAGAAGAGACGCCTGCCTGTTTAGCTCCCTGTGGTAGCTCTGGATCAGCGGGTGGTGGCTGTGTGGTGGTAGGGGAATTCTGGCTGGGCTGTATGCGCTGCAGCCCCTGTAACCTTCCCAATGGGTTTCCAGGAGGGCCTGTCTCAGTGTCTCAGCATCTCAGCCCCCTTCCCCACCTTATTGTCCGACTTTCCATTTGCTGCCCAGACGTCTAAGAGTCACAGGGTCCCACTCTCCAACGCTAAGCCCCCTGACCCTGTCTTGTTTTGCAGGTGGCACTGGACTTCTCACCCAAGGAGGAAGTCCCAGATTCAAAAGTCAGTCTGGACCTCAAGGCTGCTCCGGGGTCCTTGTGCTCTATCCAAGCTGTTGACAAGAGTGTCCTTCTGAAGGAGAACAACACCCTAACAGCAGACACAGTGAGTGCAGCCTGCCGTGACCAACCCCCTGCTATCTGCCTGCCTTCTGTCTCCATGCACTGGCAGGAGGAAGCCCATAGTCCGTCCCAGGACATGGCTGCAGTGTTAGGTGGCTGCCCTGCCGTTCCCCCTCCTCGGCCTCTTCTGAGCAGTAATGTGGCAGTCACGTTCCTTGTGCACCAGCCCTGCACTGTGGACCTCTACCTGAAGAGTGGTGGATGCTGCACGGCACCGGAGGGGTAGGCGGGGAGAGCAGCTTCAAAGAGATGCTGGTGCTTTCTGCTTGGAGGGCAAGTGCTTAGCAGCTTTCCTCACATCCACCTGTCTCTCTGCTCTTCCATCTTCCACCAGGCAGTGAGGCTAAACATCTGAAATGGAATTTTGCCCCAGTAGAGTCCTCCTGCCCCTCTGCCCCAAACGTTGCTGAATTACAACCATATGACAGATCAGGCTGAGCACCTGAGCAGTTCTTTAGAGAACAGTAGCTAGGGGACAGCACCCAGCACACCCAGTGGCTGGTGAAAAGCGGTCAGGATTTTGTCAGCACCCAGGTACATTCTGGGAATCTAGAAGGGTTGAAGAAACTCACCTCAAAGCAGCTGTGTGTTTCAGAAGAATGAATTTAAGACTTAGAACAAAAACACTGCAAGAATTGAAAATCCTAACATAATTCCACAATGTACACCAATGTACACATGTATATGCCTCATGCAAAGTTGTAAATTAAGTTATAGCAGGTCAGACTGTTACAAAGAAGCCTCACCAAATCCAGGAGGACTTGCTGTACCTGTAGATGGGATCCACAGTGTGATCTGGTGTTCCATTTTATAGGAATGCTGTTCTAGTGCAGAGCACTTGCATCATCTACTAACAGGTATATAAAGTAGTAACATTAAATACGGAAGTCAGATGTGCCAATGCCTTGTGCTCAAACTGAATCATGCATTTTTATCCTAACCTTGCACCCTAGAGTTAAAAGGCTTGAACTGTCAGAGGTGAAAGTCTGCAGACTAAAAGCTACTTGCCTACATGCAGTCCTTGGGCTTCATGTCCTTTAGTATAAGCTGGGCCAAAGCCAACTTCCTCAACTGTAAAGCTTTACAAAGTATAATAGAGGGCTACGGTCCAAATATTTGACCCACACACATGCTTGTTGGTCAGTTCCTTATGAAGGCCTCTGTTTTTCCATTGCAGCTGTATGAGAATGTCTTTGATGACAGCTTTACAACTGGACAACGAGGGTACCCTTATCACTTGGAAGACTTTGAGGCGTACCCTTGTCTGCCCCAGCAGCCCAGTCTCAGCAAAAAGACTTGGATGGGAGCACCATGGTACCAAAATGATGCTGATGTCTTTATTCTGTTTAAGGTGAGTGTCTACACTTCCACTAAACTTTTCCTGAGCCAGTGGTTGCCAGTATGCCATCCTGAATGCCTACAAGAATTTACTCTTAGCAAACTTCGGCTGCCCTGACTTTCATAGCTACAAGTAATCTGTGCCTTGTTCTTCAGTGTAGCCACACTCATTTGGGGACTATGGGGAAAGGTGAAACTTATAAGTAAGCATAGTGCAAACCATCTGATTAGAGCAAGACAGTGTCAAAATTAACAAACTTAGTTTAGGCTACCATACCTACAAAGGGGGAGTGGCAAGAATATGCCAATAAGACCTGAGCACCTCACCATATTTTGACCAATCACTAGTTGCCTCTTATTTTATTTACAAACTTCTTTACTCTGTGTTTCATTGAGTCTCTTCTTACTTCTTCTCAAAGCAGTTTTAATAAAAAGAAGGCCTTCACAAGTTGGCTTTATAGCTAACTATTAAGGCAAATGGCAAAATAAGCTAGTCTACTAACAGGCACAATAGCCCGAAAAAGATGTTTGCTAACTGAAACTCAAGAACGCTCCTTCTGACAGAATGCTGTTTAAAGAAATATATGCAAGTAAAAAGACCTCAGAATAGGAGAAGATGGTAACAACACACTGCAAACAACCCGAAATGGAGTCTGAGTTGCTTAGGCTTCTCAGACTGACAGAATTCTGCCTTACAAATGCAGACCTTGATTCCCCACAAAGGCATGGTACTGTGCTGTCTTCTAGGTGCTTACTCCTAGACTATGTTGGATGATAGTTAAAGGAGATCCCACCGTACCTCAGTTATTAGTGCTCCTGTAACAGATGACTGTCCTGTAACATATGACTAAGTCCGCAGGCATGTACAGCCTCTGCAGAAAGGGTGAGGGCCCATAATGTCCATGAAGGGTTTTGGCACTTCAGGAAAGTAGAGGAGCTCTCAGTGACTTGCAGACCATTAAATGAAAGCAAGGATTGCTCACAGGATCAAATGAGTTCTTCTGGTGTGATGATGTCTTCTTCTCAGTCCATGCACATGAGCATGTATTCTGTCCAATATTGTCACCTTGTGAAGCACACAAGTCTTGTGTGTCTTGAGAGTCTGAGTCATTCAGACAAAAGCAGAATCCATAGTAAGTTGTGACCAAGTTCCCCATCAGTTTTCTAAGCCAGGACTGGCACTAACTTGTGTGAGAACAGTTGTCTGTGAACAGCCAGTCAGATCTTTCCATTCTAAAATTGTGCAGAGATTAAAAGCTTAGAATTTTTTTCTCTTAAGTTTTTTCATGGGATATATGGTGTTTGACTCTGGCTTATTGTTAGGGTCAGGCATATGAAGGACAGATCTAGCTGAAATTTACTTTTATGAGAAGTAATAATTGGCCCCAGTATTGCTCAGAAGCTAGTTTCCATGCCTCATGCACTGCCCAGAGTTTAAGCCTGTAAGTTTATGCATATGTGTACAAACAAGCAGCATTTTAAAGTGTTTCAGCTACCACCAGCCCCCTTACGATACCTGCTATCAGGAGATACTTTCAACATTCCTTGTTCCCTTTTATTTATCATTGATTTACTCTCTTCACTCTTTTCCCAGAAATTGCACATGAAAATATTAACCAATACTAGAATCAAGAAACCAGTTTCCTGTATGATACCAGGCTTTGAGAAAAAGATGTATTCTGGAAAAGACAATGTTGTTGGTAAGGAACAGACATGTCCATCTTCTTGGTTGAAGGGGCTCCTCCCTCCCAGTTCTAGTGCAGATGCCTGACTTCCATCCTGCTGTGTTTCTTGTTTGTGTATGAGAGGAACAAAGCTTGTGTCCAGTTCAATGAACCTGATTTACAAATCACAGATAAAAGCTCAAATCTCTGTGCTTTATTGGCTGTCCCTGTGTTCTGCACTTTTCACAGAAAATGCAAGCTCTCCACCAGCACTTTCACAGATTATGTAAAAGAGTGTGACTCCATTTGAGCCTGCTGTCTGCCCCTGGATCCAGACCAAACTTGCTGGATCTGTCAGACTAAGCCTCAGGCTAAACTCATCCGACTCTATCTCCCTAAAGCTGTGTTCCCCAAAGATACACACACTGTGTCAGATTCTCACTAAAACACTAACCCTGTCCACCCTTGTTCTGTGTCACAAACCATTTACGATTTGTGTTAGATTGCATGTGAATGAAGAACTAATTTCACCTGTAGCTACATCTGCTGTTTTCTGAGGTATTGTTTGCTTTCCAGCAGACAATCAGGTTGGCCACAGTGATTCTGCACCTCGCTCTGATGACAAGAAGACGCCAAAACCACGGACACTTTTCCCAGAGACCTGGATTTGGGATTTGGTCTCTGTTGGGTTGCTAACAGCCTCTACCTGCCCTCCCCAGACACACCCCTGGAGACTTCTGACTACTTCTGAGCAAGTTCTCCTCTTTCTCTTCCTGCTATAGGGACAACGGTCAAGTGTCTCTCCAAGTTGCTGTACCTGACACCATCACAGAATGGAATGCCAACGCCTTCTGTGTTGCTGATATTGGCTTTGGGTTCTCACCTCTGACTACTCTTAGGGTCTTCCAGCCTTTCTTTGTGGATCTGTCACTGCCATACTCTGTGATCCAAGGAGAGACTTTCAGCCTAAAAGCCACTGTCTTTAACTACCTCAAGGACTGTATCCAGGTGAGTATTCCCCCAATTACATGGCCTCTGTCAGAGCAAAAACTTGAGCCCAAAGGCAAGCTATGATCTTCTCAGGAGCCCTAGATACTGGCATCTGAGCCACAAAGCACAGCCTCACACTTCATGACCCATGGTATTTGCTCCTTTGTGCACTGCCTGTTCCTAACACTACGCCAATGTGTGCTTGTACACCCCACCACACTCAGGTGCGCACCACCCTCACAGAGACTCCAGAACTAAAGGTGGACGCCTGTCCAGGCTGTCAGTTCACCAGCTGCCTCTGCGCCAACGAAGCAAAAACCTTCGTGTGGAACGTGACAGCCACCAGGCTGGGTGAGGTTAAGCAGAGGGATGTGTGGCAGCTAGCGGGAAGAGGGGTGGAATTTGCCTGTGTCTGCATGTCTGGTCCCGATGCCATGCTGGTGTATACAGCTGTCTGCTGCAAGTGCTCAGCAATGTGCCCCTGTGCTCCCTGCAGGCAGAGTGAATGTCACTGTGAGCAGCGTGGCAGAAGATTCACACGATCTGTGTGATAATAGGATCGCTGTGACACCTTTGCAAGGAGAGAGAGACACAGTGATAAAACCTCTGCTTGTGAAGGTTAGTCACACCTCAGGGTGGAGAACACCTGGGGACAGTGGATCATCCCCTGAGGCAGTTAGCAAGATGCTAAGAGGAAGTTTAGCCCCTTCTTCTTGGAAGCAGACAGGCCTGCTGAGGCATGGTGACTTCCTTTCCTGCCTTCCCTATCTGAACTACTCATTCTCCATCTGCAGCCAGGAGGTGTCCTACAAGAGAAGACCCAAAACGCCTTTCTCTGTGCTGCAGGTATGGGACAAAAATCCCTGACTGCTATTGATCACGAGAGCACGATGGAAGGGACAGGGCTACTGCAAATACCCAGAGGTGGGGGGAATTTGTCAGAGAGCAAGTGCTGGTGGCACCATCCCTGCCTGGGAGAACAAGCACTATAGTTTGTCTATGTCTGTCTTCTACCTGGCAAAGTTTCCTGTACTGAGGCATTTGTTTGCAAGTCTCAGCTGCTGTGACTCAGTCACACTGAGGCTCACCTGGGTCTCCTTGGGATGTTATACTTGCATGTAATACTTCTTCCACAGGATAAATTTCTGGGTTCTGCCTTCCTCAGATAACACCGTCTCTGAAGAGTTCTCCCTAACTCTGCCTGCAGAAGTGCTGGAGGGATCTGGCCGAGCCACTTTCTCTGTGATTGGTGAGAAAGGCTTTCCCCGCTCTTGGGTCTCCAGTGGGAAGAGTTTGCACAATGCTTTGGCCTTAATGATGCATTGACCCAATTCCTCCTGAGATAAACTGTAGGGGGTGTGATGTTGGCCTCAGGAATGTGGATGAAGTAATCTTTTTTGATATGTATTCCTCTCATAAGGAATGATCCTGGGTGATCCCCAAGTGGCTGTAGGAGAAGACACAAAACGGGTTATTTCCTTTGATGTCTGTCACTGCCATCCACCTCTACCTAAGTGAACCAAAACCATCCTTGCAGATTTCCACCTAGTTTGCCTCTGTAATTCTTTTCCCTCCTTGATACCCACTCAGGAATGACAGCTCTCTTCACCTTTCTTCAGACTCCCTCAACCTTTGCATTCCTTCCCTCCTCCCAGAACCATGATGTCTTCCCTTTCTGTGCTGGCCTAATCTGGGAGAAATCTTAATCATCTCCATTCAGTGAGGGGCTGGTTCTTTTCCAGGATCCCAGCAGAGTTTAGAGAAGTCAGCAGTCCCTTTGTTTCATACTGCTAAAAGTGTGTGCTTTTGCTTTCTCCTGCCCCTTCACCTCAAACTTAAGGGGACATCATGGGCCCAGCACTTCAAAATTTAGACCAGCTGCTAGGGATGCCCTTTGGCTGCGGTGAACAGAACATGGTTCAGTTTGCACCAAACATCTTCATACTCCAGTACTTGAATAAGACTAAACAACTGGACCCAGAAATTGAAGATAAAGCACTGAAATTCCTGAGAACAGGTAATGTTGTCCTTCTTCCTTCTGCTGCAAACCAAAGGTGCTATAAATGAAGAGCGTGGGGTGCTGGTCTGGTGGGCAGGTGCAGGGCAGGAGTGGGAGCACTGCGAGAGCTGTGACAAAGGAAGGTATCACAGAGAATAAGGGAAATGTCTCATGGAAGGAAAAGCATGTTCCTGAAGAAGCAGGACTTCTGCCTCTGCCAGTTATTGAGGTACTAAGCCTGCTTTTTTGAGAAGGGTGTGGGTAATTAATGATTTCTATTGCTATGTGATGCCTGTGGTTTGTTCCCTTGGAAGTCCGAGGCAGATGGAAGTCCCTTGTGGAAACAGGGTATCAGCTACTATTAACTGGAATAAAGAGTGGCTTTTGAGGATAGATAGGAGTTTAGTAGCTTAGTGTTTCCCCATGTTTTAGGACACATAAGGTAGGGGCATGTCAGCTCTGTCCAGTATAATCTGAATTTAATACGGCGTCAGTGTCTGTGTCTCATTTTGCAATGTGCCTCACATTTCAACCTGCCAGTCTCCTTATCCTGCTACAACAGATAGGATTTTACTCCCTTTCCTTCCCCCTTTCTCTCTTGTACTGTGAGTTGGGACAGCTATCTGGGAGAGGGGGGCCTACCCAGGAGAATGGCAGCAGCAGAGAGGCAAGGTGGAAGGTAAACAGTGGGGCTGTGTGAAGGGTGGAGGAAGAGCAAACGGATACGGATGGTGTTCTGCCCTCAGAACTTAAAGGCATGGCCTTGTTGCTTTCTGTACGTCCCACAAAAAGTGCTTTCTTGAGTCCCAACAGGGCTAGCATCAGTGCTGACAAACAAACAGGGTTTCATATTGGTCCCCTCTAGGAAAAGCCTTCCTCCTCAGTCCTACAGCTCTTTTTATTCACAGCAACGTGCCCATGAGGGTTCCCTGGGGCACGGGGAGACATGAGGTGGCTGAGCATGTCACCATTCTGCAAACCAGCAGGGCAGATAGATATCCATGGTGCTTGCACATAACAGCTCTAGTAATGTAGAGCAGCTGCATGGGGCACTTCAGTGATGCTGTGCAACTGCTTCTTGTCATGCTGATGTGTGGGATGCATGGGGAATTGTGGGGTGGTAGGTTTGCCTCAGCATCTCTGATGGTAGGACGTGGTGAAGTCTCTTGCTGTGGAGACTTCTTCCCACAGCGGGGATACAGTTTGAGATGCTCCAGGCCCTCACACTGAGAGTCATGTCCTGGCACCCGCCTTCATAGGTTACCAGCGTCAACTGCTCTACAAACATGATGATGGCTCCTACAGTGCCTTTGGGAAAGCTGACAACCAGGGCAACACATGGTGAGTGACCAGAGTTGGTACTGTCATCCCAAACCTATTGTCCTTGCTGGTTCAGCTCCTGGCTGTGACACAGGATTCCTTTGTGCTCTGCTCACAGGCTGACAGCTTTTGTAGCCAGGTCCTTTGGACAAGCCAGTTCTCACATTTACATCAATAAGGATCACGTGCACAGCGCTCTGCTCTGGCTGCAGAAGCACCAGCTGCCCGGCGGCTGCTTCCAGAGTGTGGGGAAGCTCTTCAACAATGACTTGAAGGTATGGCTGCCAGACATGGGAGTGGGAGCGGGAGGCATACAATGTGGGGCACAGGGTTGCTTCCCCAGGCTCTTCCACTCTGCACAGTAGCACAAAGCAATGTGCCCATGGCCCAGCACAGCAAGGCAGCTTCCCAGAGCAGAATGAAAAAGCATGGCCTGAAACAGCAGGCATCTACTCTATGTGAGGTTTTAATGTCAGCTGGGCTTTCTTCATTTTCACTCTAGCCAAAAAGCACCATGGCTAATTGTGCCAAGGCACTTCAAGGGCACAGGGAGAAATATTTTTATATTTTAGTGCTTGTCTGTCTAGAATACCCTGTCTGGATTCTCCCTCTTCTCATGCCCTGTGATGCACAATACTCTCCAGATAGGCCTGACTATGTGCTCTAATATGGGATTATCTGAAGACACAGTTGTCTCTCCGCCCCAAAAGTATGACTTCTCCTGGAGCCTGGCATCCCCAAAATGATCCCTGCAGTGTAGCTGGAAATGCACCGAACTCTTGGTGAACATGCCCTAGTGTTCAGGTACCGAACAGTGTGCATGCAGTATGGCAATACTTGGGTTCATTGTCTTGGTAAAGGTAGGAATAATCCAGACTGGTCAGATTACAAAGTCACCCATATTAAATACAAGGTAAGTTTATGAAAGAAAACAGTCTGCTATTTTAGTAAAGCAAAGGGTTACACTTTTTTTCTTAAAATTTGGATGCAGTACAAAATAAAACTAGAGTGTATATGCAGACTGTTCATCCTTGTCTGACTTTCATTAATTTCTCAGTTTAGGTTTTCTATTTGAACAGAACTTTTTGGAACAGATTTTTCCCCAGCCCCCCTTACGCTTCAAAGTTTCTGCTATTCAGTGTGAATGATGTTACTCAGCATCTCAGCCCAAATTCTCCCCCTCATTTTAGATGTAGTCTTGTCTCATATCTGAGGATGCAAGCAGAACTTCCCAAGAATCAATGTTCTTTGACGGGAGAAAAGGCTCCTGCGAGCCTGTTTACCCATATTAACATGTAGCTTCTCACAGTCAGCTGAATTGTATGTAAACTTGCATTGCTTCTTGTATGCAAATCCTGCATCATAAAAACTTTTTTCAAGTGTCCAGTTGTAGCATATTTAATAAAATAAATAGCTTAATGGTTTGCCTCATGCCTTCTATGAGAAGGCACGCCTAGGCTGTATGAACAATATGGCTTTGAGACTGCTCTCAGCACCAAACTTTCATGATATTCAATAAGTGAGCCTGGAGTGCTTTCCTTCAGTCTTCACATGTCCAAGAATGCCCAGAGGCACGCTACTGTACTCTTTTGGATACACCATCCATAGGCAGTTTCAGTGGCTATACAATGACAGGCAAGCAATGGTTGTTTTTGTCCCTTTCTGATGTTTGGCTGTGTGACTTGCAGGGTGGTGTGGACGATACAATCTCATTAACAGCTTATATCACTGCTGCCCTCATGGAGCTCCATCTGGAGAAGAATGTAAGTCACATCTGAACTCCTCGCAGGGCTTGGGAACATGCTAGACCCTTCATTCCTCCCCAGGTCTGTGGTTTCAGGGAGTACCCAGTCTGAGCTGGTGAAAAGTTCTGTCACTTCCCACCTTTGTATACAATAAGCTCAACAGGAAATTTTTAACTTGGTAAGGAGTTCTTAATATAAATGGCCTGATTTGCAGCAAAGCAGAGCATCTGCCATTCCCAGCTGATCTCAAGGGAAACAATTGTCTCTGAAAGTGGCTTAGGGCTTGCAGGGAGAGGCAATAGTTTTCATTAAACTGACCAATATAGCTAAAGGAGAAAAAAACCACCACCTTTCAGGTATGCAACACCCCCCCCCTCCCCCGCCTTCAGACCTGAAATAAAAGCAGTGACCTTCAAGCCAAGTGTAGACTGTTCTAGCCATGATGGGCTGATATTCCAGCCTTACTGGTACAGTTCTGAAAACAATGTCATACCCCCTTGGGAGCCGAGACCCACAGCATGCAGGTCTGACACTTCTGAGCCAGCGTGTTACTAGACACTTCTGACAGCCGGATTCTCCAGTGTATTAACAATCCCCTGTCCCAGTGATATGTCCAGGCACATCTTTGTTTTCAACGCACAGTGAGTGATGCTTTGTCCACTCTACTTGACATTCCATAGCCCTGAGGGAGAGGCTAGCACTGAAATACATCCCCAGTAGCTGGGATGCTTGAGGGTTGGGGATAGATTTTCACAACAAAAGTGTTCAGAGGAAATTCACTGGGTTTGGATTCCTTTCTCAGGACACCATGCTGGATAATGCCTTACATTGCCTCAAGAATGTAACACTTGATAAGACAAGCCTTTATGTTAAGGCCTTGATGGCTTATGTCTTCACACTGAGAAAGGACATGGAGATGAGAAAGCAGCTCCTGGATATGCTAGAGAAGGAAACTGGTAGGTTGTTGCTGTATAGAAGATTTTGGGTTCTAGAGATAATGACTGTGTTTAAGGCCTGATATCTGTAGGATTTAATTGCAGTGGGTTTTGTGTCAGAAAATGGTAATTTATTGAAGCTGTGAAAGTCTCTAGTTTTCTCAGAGCCAGGAGACAATTCGTAATCAAAAGCAGCAGAGATGATCCATGCTTAATTTGTGTGGTCAAAGCACTCACTTGAGTTGTGGTGCTCCTGTCATTCTTCAGCAATTCACATGTAGTACAAGAGATCTTGCAGAGGAAACTTGTTTCACCATGTTTATTCAGCTGCTGGTCAGGGCATTTACTTGCAGAATTCAAACCTTTTGACTGCTTCCCCACTGCTGCTCAAGGCCCTTGGGTGGATGCATCTTTATTGCTGTGCTGTTGAGTTTGGTTCTTCCTATTGTCTCTTTAACATGGAAAAAAATTGACTTCTATCCTGAATATGGATGCCAGGTGGGGGTTTCAAAGCACCTAAGCCTAAACAGTTAGTAACAGTATAACCTGACTTGGCTTAAGTTCTTCCCCGCAGTTGTTCCTCTGGCAGTATGGTGAACTACACTGGGGACTGAAAAATGACACAGAAGAAAAAAAGGAGAGGGTTTTTTAGCCTGACCAGCTACCAGTGCAGCTCACTGCATAGCCACTCAAGCTGCCCAGCTGGCTTCACAGGGTGGCTAGCGGGCAAACTGGAAGGAGTAGAATTGCACACACTGAGTGCAATACTTCTTCAGAGCTGCCTCTGAGAAAGTACATATGGAACAAGTGACTGGAGCACATCCTTACTGATGTCCAGTCAGTCTGATGCTTCTAACTTACCAAGCACTTTGGAAAATGTCCCCTTAAGGTCCTAGGGCATGGAGCACTACAAACTGCCTATGGGTCAAGTGATAGTTTTCTTTGGCTCTTGCTTCCACTGATAATAGTTAGCAATGACTTGGTAAGAGCAATGGAGTTGTGAGGGAAAGGTGTTGTCCTCCATGTTTAAATGTGTCTGTGTTCTGCCCACTGACTCTGAGGATGTGACTGCAGCCACCATCTGTAGGTCACCTATAGCTGCATCACCAAGACACCTTCTACCACTTCATGAAAAAATTGTTCTGGTTATGTCACCTTGGAAGCAACAAATCACAAATCCCTCAGGCAAAAACCTTCCATTGTGATAAAAATGATGAAGTAATACCGGTCCATAGAGTCCCTGAGCTAAATTCTAAAGTCTTTATGCTGCTTTTATGCAAACAAGTGATTATGTGATTCTTATTTCAAAAGTGATGGTTTGTTTTGAAAACTGACTTTGAATTTAAAAGCATTTTGGGTTTTCACATTTGTACCATTGCAGATGTCTACATTGGCACAATTAAGCTAAAATCTTAGCTGAATTTTGGTTAGCCCCCTACTATCACTACAGCAAAACATTCAACCAGACTTTCATGTATTCATTGCCTGTGAGCTTGGAACATAGGTGGGAGCCCAGGTGTAACTTAAATTGTCCTACATATGCACTGCATAGTGAGGATGCCAACAAAATAAATTGGGTATTCTTGCTCCTCCGGTAGCCCAACAGCAATTCTCCCTCAAAGAGTGACCAATTCTTGTACAACAGATAACAACTGACTGGAAATGAGTCCTAGAGCTTTTCAGCACAGGGAGCCCTGTTAGATTATCCTTGGTAAATGCAGAAACAGCAAAAATACCATAGCTTGGGGACATAGCTTTGAATATACACAGAGCTGAATAAAAATAGGACTGTATGTTAAACAAAAAGCTTCTGTTCAGAGTCAATCAGTTTCTAGAGGAACTCCTTCCTAGGGGAACTAACTGGTTGAGGATTTGGGGCCTGGATCTCTGTGCTTTCAAAGGAAGAAATGGAGCCTATCACAGATAGCTGGCCCTTCAGAGTACAAAAACGACAGGAGGGATTGGCTTCTGCACTCTGAGGTCCCCCGGAAAGGCACATGTGTTTCTGATGGTGTAAACTGCCAGTCCTCGAAGGGTACCAGGGCAGGAGCAGCTGATGTTCACAGGGATCTACTGTTCTTCTCTTCCACACGTTTCTCCTCCCATCAGCAGAACTCCTGACATCACATTCCAGGAGTAAAGAATCTTCTTCTTCTATGATTGAGACGGTAGCCTACATCCTCCTGGCTCATGTCTCCGCACCAGACTTTGCACTCAATGAAGCCTCAGTGAACAAGCTTGTGCACTGGCTCAGCAGACAAAGAAATGCCTTTGGCGGATTTGCTTCCACACAGGTAACAAGCTGGGGAAAGTCATGGGGGAAGGAGGGAGATCCTGTGCCTGGAGTGATGTGCACATCTCATGTGCGTGTCACTCTAGATCCATCCTTTGCAGACAGGCATACATGAGCCCTACTTGGAAAGGGGAATGCCATGGGGAAACTCTTTTTCTGTGTGGTGTAATTGGGATTACCCAGGGCCTGGGACTGGTAACCCCAGGGCTCAGAAGCCACCCTTTCCAGGTAACAGAAGTCATCCTGCTGCCTGTGGCATAGACCCTACCTATGCACTTAGTGGTATAGAACCCGCCTGTGTCAGAGTGTGAATCAGGGCCACGAGGAGCGTGGTTCTCCCTGCAGTGCCTGACCTAGTGTGCAGGATCTTGTACTGCATGGCTCCACAGCAAAGTGACTCTCTCTCTACCTTCAGGACACAGTTGTTAGCCTGCAGGCCCTTGCTCAGTATGCAGCGCTGATTCCTCAGGAGATCAGAGATGTGGAGGTGACAGTGAAAGGCAAGGAGGCTTCTCCATTGGAGTTCCATGTGCACAGGAACAACAAGTTGGTCCTGCATCAGGCACCTCTCCTTGCAGTCCCAGGGATGTACACAGTGCAGGCGACCGGCAGTGGCTGTGTTTACGTACAGGTGAGTATATATAAGGAACAGAGCTGTCAGGTTTTGCCACTGACTATTTAAGCACGCATTGTAGCCTCAATTTATAAGTAGGATTTGGCTTTCTAGGCAGAATCATGTCAAGCTTGAAGGAGCTCAGGTATACTCTGTTGACATGGTTTTATTGCAACCATCTATGGAATCTTCTTCTCAGAAATGTCTCAGCTTTGCTGTCCCATGCTACAGAGCCATGCCATTGTGAAGAGATCAGTAGATTTCAAGTCAGGAGTGATGACATACAGAACAGTACCTGCTTCTGTATCGAATGTTGCTGATGTCACTGCTTCAGGGGCTGAGCAATGTGTATCTTCTTACATAATATTCTTTGGGTTGTTATCACATGCAGAGATGAGGAGTGATGTAGAACCAAGGTCTTCTTATCCCAGTACACCAACACAACTGGTCCATCAGGAGAATACATCTTATTTTTCTGGCAGCTTTGATAGTGGTCTGCTTGTGAGCTATTCATGCAGCAAAGAACTCAAGTCACTCCCTGTGGAAACCACCCTCACTGGGTCACTTCTGTTCAACCACCTCTTATGACGCTCACAGAGACTCTGCAAGCAGTGTCTAGACAAGAGGACACAACAATTATTTACTGTTAATGCATGTAGGAGGTAACTAGGACTCATGCTACTTGGCTATACTTGAATATAGTCAACAAGCATAAGATATCTGATATCTGCTGGCCAGGCAGTCAGTCATCAGGCAGGTGGAGGAAGATTGGTGTATGCTGCTCTTTGGAGGAGTGTGATCACCCCTCTTGCTGAGCTGTCCTCTTCTGATTCTTTGCTCGTTCTTTCTTTCTTAAGGGTTTTATACTTGCTTTGTCAGTATTTTTCCTCTTGAGACTTAGAACTACTAACTATTGCCATGTCAACAGTCAACAGTTACACTTCTTTCTCCTTGTGGGAAGGGTTTTAGCTAATGTACTTTCTCACGCCTTAACAATATTTTTTTTCAGTAAGGCTGAGACAATGTTGTACTGAGTGAAGCCTTGGATCACAGACAGCTGAGCCTCAGTGCTGAGGGTTACATCTGGGAGATGTATCTGATGCCAAGTGCTAAACAGCACATGTCTGAACAGAAAGCACAGCTGAGGACAACTGTGTTAGCCACTGGTTACTGATTTGTTAAAAGCTAGTGGCACAGGTAGTCCTTTATCTCATACAGGGAAGCTTCAGGGCACTTCACAGAGATGTTTTCTCCCCCACCAGACCACTTTGTACTATAACACCCCACCACCAAAAAGAGAAGAGGTCTTTGTCCTGGATGTGGAAACAGTACCAAGAGAATGTGATGGTGTCAGGAAACAGCTTGACATCCATGTGTCTGTCAGGTATGAGATCCCTTGAGGCTCTTTCTTCAGTGGAAAGAAGTAGGAGCCCCAGTAGTATGACCAGAACCCCATAAAAACCTCCTGTCTCTGGAGGCAAAGACACAGGGGAAGACTCTCTTCTTATCCATAGATCACTATGAGATGATGAACTGAGAGTTAAGGCCTGGAGAAGCATGGGAACGCACTGGCAGTGGCTTGCAGAACCACAGCAACTATCTCAGTCAGCATGGAGCAGCTCAGCAGCCCCCAGAGCACTAGCAGCTGACATGGCAGCGTTCCCAAGAGCCAGAGCTCACCCCTTGGGGAACACTCGGCAGCCTGGGCTGAACCAGCCCTGAGATGCATTCTCCTGCAGCGTGAACCTCTGCTGGAACCAGACAGCAGAAACTCCAGTCCCTATCCATATTTCACTTACCTGCATCTGTCTAGGATGAGTGTCTTGGTCCATATTCTCCATGCCCTACTGTCCTGAAAGAGAACACTGCCAACATTGCTGTTCTCAACCTGTAACATCAAAGATCCCTTCCACCTCTTGGAGAGGGCAGCATGAAGATTAACCATAACACATTTGCTGCACAATCTGTCTCCATATTGAGCAAATAGATGGGGGCGATTTTTTGTCCTTTTCTCCCATCAGTTAGACATGCTGCTGAGCTTTCACATCACTGTAGGGCAAGCCAGAGTTTGGAAGTGTTCATTAGTATCTCCTAGAAATGCTGTGATACCTTCAACATCTAATGTGCTTCTCTCCTGCCTTTTTTCAGTTATGTAGGGGAACGTGAGACCAGTAACATGGCCCTGGTGGAGGTGGAGATGCTGTCAGGGTTCATTCCTGTGAAGAGATCTGTGAAAGCGGTAAGACTTTTTCCTCTGGCCTTCCCTGAAGATATGAAAATCTATTTTCCAGATGTAGCTCAAAACATCTAAGAACTGCTGGAGAATGGTAGCTACTTATCTTGCCACAAATTAACTAAACAAAGCTATATATAGCTTATATATATATGTATAGTGGGCTATTTCACAAGGCAATTTTCCACTTGCAGAATGGATTGTGCAGTTTTTCATGTTCAGTAGTGAGGATCGCATATGCAGCAAGAGGCTAGAGAGGAGCTGAAAAGCACCTAGTTAGAATCATCTGGGGTGCACTGACACCCTTTGTTGTTGCCAGTACCATTTGTAGAGATGCTCCATAAAGTGGTGTTGAATCCCATGGAGTTGTTCAATGACATACTCCAGTGTTCCAGGAGATAGCCAGGAAGATTCATCATAGCCTCCTACTAACCATCTTTCCCGTTGCTACAAGTGCTGAAAGTAGGAAGGCGGCTTAAGGACACTTGTTCCAAATCTGAGAAAATCTTTTCTAAGGCTTTGTGCACTCCCAACAATCTCAATGCCATTACAACTGGGGAACACAGGCCTTACCCTGACTAGGCTAAGTGCTTTAGTCAGCAGTGGTTCCCTGGCAAATACCAAACTTGGTGTGAGACAACAAGGGAGGCCAATGAGCTGATGCTAACCAAGCTCATCTCTTGTCTTCCTATACAGCTGGAGAAGGTACCCCTAGTGAAAAAGACAGAGATGATGGAACCAAACAAAGTCACAATCTACTTGGAAGAGGTAAGAGGAAAACGACAGGGAACTGCCCATTCAAGTACTAGCAACTGCAGCACTTTGCATTGGGACCCTCAGAGATCAGAAATACAAAGCTCTAGGCTGGTCAAGCAGGCTAAAATTTTGGCAAAAGAGGGTGGAAGAACCTGGAAAGATAGAGAAAGACGTGTCTGATGTAGAGGGAATGAAGTTGGTATGTAGGTGACTTTGGGATGGCCAGTGCATTTCTGCTCACTTCTATGCTTCTCTCCAGCTCGGTAAGACTTCTCTGAAGCTTAACATCTCAGTGCAACAAGATGTTGCAGTGCAGAACCTGAAACTGGCAACAGTGTATGTCTACGACTACTATAAGCCTGGTGAGATTTCACTGACATAGGCAAAGAATAACTATCATACCCCCGCCTCAGACACAGTTCTGTCTATGCCCCTTATTCCCTTATCTCCCTTATTCCAGTGCACTTCCTCCTGCAACTCCAAGCTCGGGTTTCCTCTGTACAAAACTTCCAGATTCAAGTAGCAGAATCACTTGGTTTTCTGTTCTTGAGATGAGACTGCCTGGCACTATGATTATGTTGTGGTGTGTATGTGTTCAAAATGACTGTGTTTTTTGATTTCCTCTAGTTTTAAGCTTCATCTCTGTGGAAAGAAAGCTTCTCTGTCAATTTACCATGTCTTCTCCAGCTCCTTAGCTCTCTTGAAAATACATAGGCATTTATTTAAAATCAGTGTTACATGCTGCCACCCTGATCCACCAGAAGGCAGAATTTAGTTCTATGCTTTTCATGTATAGTGTAATAATCTTACCATCCATTGGGTGATGCCACGTCTCAGAGGATAATAGGAAGATAACTTCTTATCCTTTAAAGCTCTAAATGAACTATCAGCACACAGAAGAGAGATCTTGGAGTCACTCTGAGTCTCTCTGATTATTCCGTGCTCAGTATGAGCCAAAATAGCAGATGGAACATTAAGAATTCTTTTAAAAAAAGAATTTGAGAACAAAATGGAAAAACTACCACTGGAGATTTAGAAAGCAGCACCACAGGCCTACATGTTGTATACTGAATTCCATTCTTGTTTCCCCTTCCACACCATGTCAAGAAGAGGAGGAGACTTCTTAATCCAACCTTTAGAGAGCTAAATATGGTCACCTAATATGCTCTCTCTTTGCTATTCCATCCTGTACAAGAATTTTTGTGCTTAGTACCTACAATTTAAAAATTGTTTTCTGACATGAAAATACTAATTATCAGTAAAAAAGCAAGGCTATCAGGACACACTACTGAGAGGTTCTCTGTTTACAAAAATGTCCTTGCATTAGAAGGTATCACAATGTATAAGAGGGTCTTTTACAGCCGTATGTGAGACAGGCTGGGGAGACAGACCGTTGGTCTGACCCACTGTAGACATTCTTCTGTTCCTGCACTCACAGTCTGAAGAGTAAAAAATTAAGGTAGTGGAATGGTTGTGTTAAAGAGAAAGAAGCTTGGCATTACCCTACCATGCAGTTCTGCTGCTCACCACCCTTCCTCTTTTGTTTCTACAGATGACCGCGCAGCAAGAGAATACGGTTTCCCTTACAGTTCAGGTTAGTGTTAACAGGCTTCCAAGGTAGGAACAGCTGATACAGAGCAGAGGACTGGTGGTAAGCAAGCAAAGCAACCCACCTCTGCTCTGTATTTAATTCCATCATGTGCTGTAGAGCCTTCTTTGACTGCAGGTTGAATTGGAATCTACTGCACTAGTTGTGGGCACAGTTTCTACCCCAGGTATAATCTCAATGCAGACCAAGGCATGAGCATACCATGGAAGGTTAAAAAGATCTATTTTTATTCCATTTCTATGCACTCCTTACATGTGCAGTCCTCGCAGCATCCCAAATCTGAATGCAACTGGAAATGCCTATGTCAATGACAAAAAGATATTGCAACTCAGCCCCTAAGATCTCTTAGTCCTTAGATAGCTTCCTAAAAATTAATCAGGCACTTTGCCTTTTCTTGCTCTTTCTTTCCACAGATGTCTTGAAGAAGGGTTCCTACTAGAATGCCCTGGATCTGCAACCAATAATCTGAGTTTTCTGCTTCGATAAGGAAAACTTCATTGCTCTGGCTTTCCTCTTCCCTGCTGTGTTGGATGCACCCTATTTCCTTTGATCTATACCCTAAGTTTCTACGTGAAACCTGGCTTGATACACAGTAGTGTGGGATCAAGTGAAGTAAAGTATGTGGAACCTGGAATGAGGTCAGTGACTTGACAATTGTGAAGTCTGCAGGGATTTTAATGCCTGAAAAAGAGAGAAACATTACTCAGGTCATGGTTACATACTTTGCTTTTGGTACCATAGTGGCTTAAGTCTTCCTCTCCTCCCCGACTCTCATCCCTGGTCTACCTTCTCAACTGACTAGGTTCTAGTTTTATAGAGCTGATTACCAAGGGAGAAGTTACCAGAGCAGTCATGCTGTAAATATGAAGCAAGGCTATGAAGTCAACAAACCCAGGACTAACAGAGAAAAAGTGAACAAGGTGGGCTGTGTATTTGGGAAGTGATGATGCTTCTAAAGAGAAAGTACCTAGGAGAGAAAAAAGGGGGGAAAAGGAAGATAAAGTGAAACAAATCATGTGACCACAGTTGTTTGGGGGATCCCTGTGTAGCAGCCCTTCGCCTGATCAACAGAACTTGCAAGAGGACAGTAAATCTATTTTTATTCTGACCATTCAGAGCAATCTGTCCATAAAGCGGGCGGAGCCAGCCCTTCCTCCCCTACTCATCGTTGTTCTTGGGGCTGTCCAGTAGGGGCAAGAAAAAAGGAAAATAAAAGTCTCACAGCAGTGCCTAACAAGCATTTAGGGGAAGCAGAAAACCTGAGGAACCAAGTGATTCTGTAGACAACTGATACAAAAAGAGGACAGGGCTGAGTTCAAGCGAGCAAAAATATGAAGGAACTGGAACGAGCCTCTAAGGAGCGTTCCCTTAGCACTGCCCCTTCCCAAGACAGCGTGGGAGACGATAGGGACTGTTCGGTGGTGCTCTGCCAATGGACAGGAAAGGACAAGGCAGAAAAGCGGACCCTAGAATCTCCCAGTTGCCTTCCTGGCAAGTTTCTTCCTCTGGGTATTTGGGCTGGACTGAAGTAGCTTCAGGAGGAAAGTCCTCTAATCTGGTTGAACTTCAGATAGGAAGGTTATAAATAAAAATCGAAAGCTGTAACGCAGCGTGCTCAGTGTGCCCATGAGCCAGGCTCTCTTGCCTCCAGACGCACATGTGTCAAGGGTC
The DNA here is from genome assembly GCF_000737465.1 of Haliaeetus leucocephalus. NCBI lineage: Eukaryota > Metazoa > Chordata > Aves > Accipitriformes > Accipitridae > Haliaeetus > Haliaeetus leucocephalus. The sequence continues at coordinate 6,149,408 of NW_010972909.1, read as the reverse complement.
TGTAATTCTACAGTTTATATCATCAGATGGCCATGATATTATATCTGAACAGAGACAGGCCCACCAAGATTCCTCTCCTTCTGATGACAGGAAGTCTTGCCACCTTGTACCTGTGTGGGGTAGGTAAGTAAGGAAATTAAGCATGTGGAATGTGAATTCAAACAGATGTTTCCTGGCTGTGGTTTCAAATCAGATTGATGTTGTTCAGCTGCATATGAGAGGGGCTGAGGAAGCTGGCAAAGCAGAGGGTTGAAAAAGAGCTGCTGTGTGGCGAGCTTCCTTAAGACAGGAGTGTACAGTAGAAGTCAGTGAGTTTTTCACCTCTTGGAGCAAACATTAGGGAATGCAGTAAGTGGCTAGTCTGTGCTGGGTGGGCAATCTGACACTTGCTCAGTTCTGCTGACTGTAGAAAGGTGCTCCTCATCCTTGGTGACATTCATAGGAAACACCTTCCAGTGCAAGAAAGGAACCTTTGTTAGGTGTAAGCAAAGGTGGGGTATGAATAGCTGGCAGATGGCCAGGAGACTTCTTCCCATCACCTCACCACAGCTGCTGTGTGGGTCTTGGTGGCCTGGAGGCAATTGGGAAATTTCCTGCAAAGATTTGCAGCTTCAGCCTGCAAAAAAGAAGGTCCTGAAGAGCATAGTACAGGAGGCAGCTAACAGGCAATCTGGTAACTAGCATCTCAGATAGCAAGGGATTTTTCTGCAGATAAAAGCTCTTAAAAGGAGTGGGAAGTAGGGCCCTTACAAGGAGGAGGACTGTAAGCACACAAGATGGCCCCAAATGGATTCTGACCTTGCTAGGGCGCTATTATAAAAAATAAATGGCATACTTAAAATCTCTACATGAAGAAGATAGTTTGTACATCGAACATGTAGGGATCCACTGAAGCATTGATAAATCATAAAAGTTTGATGCATATGGCTTATTTGGGCCTTTGTGGTTATCTGCCAGTACTGTGCAAATAGGACTGAAAGACTACACTGCTTTTAGCGGGTGCAGAAGAGATCAGTCTCCTAGGCTTTCACAGAGCCTCTGCAATGGTTGTATGGAAAACTGAAAGGAGCCCTCATCCACAGAGAAGTCAGGACACAGGACAAATGAGTTGTCTGTTGTCACTCAGTCGCAAATTCTCCTGGAAGCTTGGACCCATGCCTTCTCTCCTGACTCATGCATATTAGTGTATGCTCAACTAACATGCTCCAGTTTGGAGAAAGAGCAATAGTTTGTGAATCTGCCTTCCTTATTTCTCTGACTTTTTGCCCTCCAAACAGGAAAGAAATACAAAACTGCAGAGCTGTAGTTTGGAATTGTAAAGCTTGTTACTGGGGACCGTTGACAATATACAGAGTCTAAGGTTTATTCCAAGGTTTTTTTTTCTCCTTTTTGAGGTAAACAGTGACCTAGATTTTTCTCATGTAGCTGAAGGACAGTAAGACTTTTAAAATAGCTACTACTGAGAACCATGTGAGACTCCATGGATCCATCTCCTGATCTGTACTGTCTCTGTGCAGGGTAAGCATACCTGCAGACTCACATGTGATGGCTTGCTAATAGGTTAGTTTTCTACCAAGCTCAAATAGCTAAATCAAGGTGTTTGTACCAACCCACAGTTAAATCCAAGACATGCAATAGATGAATAAGTAATTTTTAAAGCATGCTCGGATTTCTTTTGTTAACGTGGTTTGTTTCAAGTTAAGGGTAGAGGCCCTGGAATGTGCCTTACCTTTGACATTCAAAGAGGCTTCTTTCCCGAGAAAAGTCTAAAACTTGTGACTTCTTGTGTTGTAGAGTTTGCCGCAGGGTGGGCTTATTCCCACATTCTCTCTTATGTTGATAAGCAATGTAGTTGATACTGTCTTGGTGGCCAGGCCCAGTAACATTTGGAAGTAGACTGATATGAATCAGCTTTTGCTTGTTGGCCTGGTTTTCTTTTCATATGCAGGTCACATCTTAAAGGTGGTGGTGAGGAGAAGGGTGCCTTCAGGGTACTGCAGGTAACTGACCCCTGGTGCTGGCCCTTCAGACACAGACAAAGCATTCTCGTCTTCCCTTTATGTGTTCCAATTTCCCACTCCCTGCAGGGAGCAAAAAGGTGGTTTGGCAGGCACTGACCTGTTTTTCTGAGGGATGGGAAACAAAGATGAGCAGACCCGTGGTTGCAGCCTCTCTACTTTTTCAGCTTGCAAACTTGCAGAAGCCTTGTACTGGTAGGAAGCGCAGATCCACACTAGGATCAGTCATGCAAGAAACAACGTGTAGGGCAGGGATATGGGAGACGTGGTGGTATATGAAGACTTGTCTGAAATGTGGGGCTGGAGAGGTCAGAGGAAGACTTAGAAACTAGCACAGTCAGATGAGCTTTTGCTCAGAGGCAGGACAGAATGGCAATTAGGCCCTGGCATTGCTATGATCATCTCCTGTCCAGCTTCTTCCTTCTGGAGATGGTGATGGGCCAGACCGGCCAGGGCTAGCAGGAGGCTGCTGAAGAGATCCAGTGATGTGGTGAGGCTGTGGATGGGCTCTTGTCTACGTGTGGGAAGGTGAGGGTACCATAAGCAGAGATCTGGGCAGCCTGTAAGAAGTGCATTGCAGTAATTGCAATGTAGACTTATCCCACCTGTATGTCCCAGTAAACTGGGAATAATGTCAACCTCTTCTCTGAGCAGAAGGACGTCCCAGGCTTGGAGGTCAGTCTGAATCAGATTTCTGGCTCCCCTTGCACCTCCATGGTCTAGATCAAAGGATTAGCTCTTGGCGGCTGGGGCTGAATACATTACAAGCTGCCATGTTCTCTAACAGTATGTATGAAAACTCCAGTCTTCCCCACCACAAGAGAAAGGGTTTTCCTTCTGACGTACCTGAAGGTGATGGTCTCACCTCCAGACTGAAGTGAGTAAATGAGTGTGGGAGAGGGAAAGGTGGCAAATGCACATACCTAGGCTAGATGTCTATTTGTATGCTTGCACTATATGAATCTGTACGGCACAGTATGCAGACTCATCCTTATGCTAAGCAGTGCTGTTCACTCACCTGCGTATGAGGTTCATTGGCTACCACTTTCTTCCTGATAAATTAGAAAAAAATGTGAACTCAGAAGGTGCACTTTTCCTGCAGGGCCACTGAGTGTCACCATTGCTCCGTGACTTGCTCTGCAAGATGCCATTTCTCCAGCAAAACTCCTTTGCTAAAATGGGTTGGGAGGGGCAGGGAAGTCATTGGAATGAAAATGGGCTGCTTCTTGCTGAGAAGCCCAGAGCTGGGAAGATCTGCACCTAAAATGCAAGCAAGCGATGCTACCTATGAAACAAATCCTGGCTTATATTCAGACATAGCGCTTGACAGGTTTCCAGCCAGACCCTTGTAGCATGAGCCTGGGTGACAAGAATTATCGGATGGAACAAGTGCTTCATCAGGAGACACTAAAAGGGCTGGGATTCCACCATTTGGTAAGCAGAATGAGCAGAATTTGGTGAGCAGATGAGGGACTGAGATTTAAAAAAGTAATGAAGGTGGTGGATAATAAAGTGAATGGAAAACTGTTCTTCAGCAAATCTTTCCACGGCAGACTGGGGGCATGTGACAAAACTAGCTGGTAATCAAAACGAACAAAAAAGATACTTTACACTACAAGAACCTACTGCTACAGGAGTTACAGGAGCCAATAATATCAGCAGGTTCAAAAAGCTCATAGACAAACTAATGGAAAACCAGTCTATACCAAAGGGAACAGGTTGTGATGTCTCCTCCACCTTCCCTACTACCATGCTTGGATGTGGGAGTAGAACAAGGGGAATGGACTGCAGATATTGGCCAGGTGCACCTGCTTTCCCCGAGAAGTATTAAGGGCAGCTGAATCTGGTGGACTGAAAGATCCTGAGGCTTCTTCCTTCTGATGGAGATGGGTGGGAATTTCTTACTTCTCTTTCACATCCCACCAGTAGCAGGGTGGTGCACAAGTTCACAATAGACACGCACACACAGGTTAATGCTGAGGGGAGACAGTACCTCAAAGACACCCATATAAACACAGAGTGTCAGTAGCCTGATCCTTTTCCTAAGGACCAGCACTCAGAGAAACGTGCCTTCATGGGTCTCTTGGGATTCTGCCCCCACCAGACCTTTCATCCTACTCGCTGGCTAGACAGGCCTAAGTTTGTTACTGGATCACGCACACATGCACACAACAGAGAGCACAATCACACAAGAAAATAATTCAAATAAATTATTATGAATATAGTACAGACTCTGGTGATCAGGTGCAAAACTTGTCCAGATAAACATACTGATTGCATTTGACCTGCTTAGTTTATCCCCCTCTTCTCTCCATTTTCCCATGCTTGTTCGTCTGTGATCCACCTTGATTCCTCCACTTCCCTGCCTGTGATTCCTACCCCAAACATACCTGTGTGGTCTTGTAAATCCTCTAATTCTCTTTATCGAGTCCAACATCTTCCCCGCCCCGCCCCCCCTCCCGCCAAGCACCCCCCAGTAAATCCTAAAGCCTCTTTATTGCAGTAGTTCCCCTTCGTTTGCATAGATTCCAGAGAGTTTCCTCCCTTGAATCCACTTCGGTGGGTTTTGCAACAGGGACAAATGGCTTAGTCGTTCCTCCAGTCCTTGGGGGTTTTAGGAGTGGTTGATTCACAGGGATTACTTTGACTGGGTTCCCTGCCTTGTCATTGTTCCTTTGATCACTATCTGACCTTTTATTTTGAATAGCCTTAAATATCTCCTATAGCTTTTTTTCTTCTTTTTTTAAGAGAATCAGCCAGACAGTTTTTTTATAATTAATCTGAATTAAAAAAGAACACCCAGCATTTAGGGCAGGTACGTTTGATTAACAGCCCAAACGCCCTCCTGTACGGTGTGTTCTGCTGCTTTTCAGGCAGCAGCAAATGTCATTCTGTGATTCCAAGTCAAGGGGACTGGATCTCCTGTGAATTGACAGTCCAGCACTTTCATTACTGAGCCAGATGCAATGTTCTTGCTCAAACATGTCATTTGGAGGAGCATGTACAATGCTTATAGCCTCAGCAGTGCTTGAGCTTCTGCACCTTGTACATGGAGATGGAGCACGATTCATTTCTGCTCATTTTTTGCTTTTTCCCACCCCTCCTTGGTGCATAAGCCATCACCCTCAAAGGAAACTCACCAGCTCTCATCAAGACGAGCCACTGGTCTGACCTGACCGGGCATGTCTCATTATCTTAGAAACAGTCATGCTGACTACAACACTATTGTTTAAAACGAGTAAGTTTACCCTCTTATGACCACTCTTCCCCTAAGCCAGGCAACTGACAGAACAACTGAAGTTCTTCGAGAGTCATCGGGGGAAGCAAGGCCCAAGTGCCTGCACAGCGCAGCTTCTCAAAGTTGCCAGCAAGCTCTGGCACTGTGGTTTCTCTCCCTGGTTTATGCAGGTTTCCCCTGTGCACCCCTACATGCGCCCTACGTGACCAGGGCAGAAAACCTCCCAGTCACCGTTATTACGGCTGCGTCCTGTTTGTTCATCAAAGCTTGTTCTAGGCACCAAGACAAACATTTTACGACCTACAGAAAAACTACTAGTGTTTAACAAGGTGAACCAGTCTCCGGAAGGGCCGATCGTGACGCGCGTCCCGGCACAGAGGACATCTGCTCTGGACGGCGAGGCGCGCTCTGCGCCTGCCGCGCAGCCAGGCTGCGGTGCCGGTCAAGACCTTGACGCCTTGGTCCCCTTCCCCGGGGGGGGAGGCCACGGCCGATGTACTGAGCCCCCCTTCCCCCAGGAGGGCCGGGTGGGTGAGCGGGGTGGGCCCTGGAGGCCCCCCCCTCCCGGTCCCGGTCCCGAACCCGCGTCCCGCCGGGTTCGCGGCTGCCGTCACCAGGGCAACGCCAAGCGGCGCTAGGGGGAGGGGGTCACGTGCCCGGAAGCGCCTCGAGGGAGGAAGTGACGGAGTGGCGGGGAGCCCCAGAGGCCAAGATTTAAA
>NW_010972909.1:6131143-6142679 GCF_000737465.1 Haliaeetus leucocephalus | reverse complement strand
CCCCCGCCCCCCCCCGGCCGCCGCCGTTAAAGACGCGCCTTTCTCGATCTCCCCGCGGCGAGCATCCTGCGGCGGATCCCCGCCTCCCGCCGCGGCGGGGCTTGCCCGCACGGTACCTCCGTGCGGAGGGCAGGGCGGCAGCACGGTCGCTGTCGGCTTAACTTTGCCGCTGGAGTTACCGGGGTGGGGGGGAGCCGGCGGGGCGGCGGTCCCCCGCGGTGCTGGAGGGTGGCACCGACTGCTGCTGCTGCTGCTTCCCGAGCATCCCGGAGCAGAGTTAAACGTGTCCCGGCGGGTTCACGCCTCTTGCTTGCGTAGCTCGGAGACGGTGCCGTAGAAAAACTGCAGGAGCAGAGCGAGGAGCGTGCTGCAGTCCCGGTTGCTCGTTTTTGTTTTTTTTCCCCAAACCAGCCTGTGGCAATCGTTACCTGTTTGCTCGAGTCGGTTTCTCGAGGGTGAAGCCGCAAAACCAGTCGTAAGGTTCGAAAATGTTCTGCACCGGCAGTGACGTGCCGGGGGGAATGGATGGGGTGGGAGGGTGAGCGAGTAAAACTTTTCTGCCTCCTCCCTAGTGCCCGGCGACCGGAGGAGACGTCTGCTCGGATTCTCCTGCTCTTCTTGCGCTTGACAAAGGTCGGGAACTCGCAGACGGGGCCACCTGGGATGTCGCTGGCGCACGCTGAGATCGGCAGCGTGGGTTATGCTCCGGGCTGGCCCGTGTTCTCAGGCTCGGACTGCGCCGGGAGCTGGTTTTCTGCCTTCCTTTCTGCTGTGCTGTCATCCCCGCCGTGGTGTTCACAGGCCTTTGTATCCCTCCGTGTCTGCTTTTGAGGGGTGCAGTTCTAGCTGTTGTTCAAAGGTTAATTTCCAGAAATGGCCACAGCGTTACCTTGGGCGGTTTGGATTGGTTTGTTGGGGTTTTTGGGTTTTTTTTACATTTGCGAGGTGAGTTGGTGAACTCAATCTTTTGGAAAACCCATGGTTTAATCGTTTGTAGTAGGTTATCCATCTCATGGAGCAGCTAGCCGAATCAAGCGGTCTGATAGCTGGGTGATCACTAGACCTTTGTAAGAGGAGGGTGCTGGAAGATGCCCTCGGAGGAGGGGAGAGGGTGTAGTCCGAGCTATTTTGTGCGGGAATAGCCTGTGTTTGGATCGGATTACACTAACATGGAGCTGCATCCTTAGATGAACTTGCCTGGGGAAATACTGCGTCTTTTGACTTTTGTGTTTGGAAAGGGTTTTGCTGGATAACCCTGCTTGCTGTGACTGAGTTAAAATTCTTACCACCCTTCCACAAAGGGAGACAGTACACTTCTCTATCCATGCCCCCCCCAGGTCTTTTGCCTACACCGAGACCAAAATTCTTTGATGCCTCTCATCCCAGAGGTGTTTCGGTAGGATTCTGTTTGTGCTAGGACCTGATTTTAAGATCTCTATCAATGTGGAACTCTCAGAAATGCTGGAAATCTTAAGAATCGATGATGCTGTTTACTGAGGAAGCACAGATTGGTGGAGCAGAGCACCGAGTCAGAAGCCAGGTTTCTCCTTCTGGTGCAGCTGTTGAGGGTAAGGGTATGTGCTACAGCTCAGCTGAACCTTAGTTACCTTCTTTTCTCTCTCACTGGCACCACAAGTGAGCTAATTCAACTCACTGATCTGGCAGAAAATGATGTTTAGGGCAGCTTTTCTGCAAATTTACCAAGCTGATCTAGTGAGCACCAGAAGCGAGGTAAATGCTGGGAGGAACCTGCACAGGGGGGAGGTTGAAGGTGGGTGAGGGCACAGAAATTGTCTCCTAATGGTAGCTGAGCTACTAGATAACCTGCTGTAATATGTGTAGCTTCACTCTGACTTGCATTTTAACCCCATCTGAAGTACTTAATTTACCTACTATAGTTTCTTTCTTTCAGAAAGTCTGTATTCTCTCCCTTCTCAATTTATTTATTTTCAGGCTTCATTTACTTTTTGTGGAGCTGCCCCCTGGGGAAGATCTTTAAGGTGATTGCCTTCTCCAGAGCTTTTATATTCTAGAGAGGCTTATTGACCAACTCTTTCTAGCTGTAATAGAGTTGTGCCTGAAGACAGTAATGGCCAGTTAGGAGGGGGTGCCTCTCAGTTGAGAAGATGACTGCAGGGCACAATTACCGACAGCCAAAGGCAGTGTTGGATTAGCAGGGAGATGCCAGGGCAGGACTTGAGGGCAGAGGCAAAGATGTGCGGGAAAGATGGGACTGGAGCAGCAGCTAGCTGCTTGTCAATTATAGAATTTTCCAGATTTTGAAGAGCAGGTTTGGAGCAGCAGTTCCCTGATTTAGCCAGCCATCCTCTGCAGTGGTAATGCTGTTGCCATACTTTAAAGTCATCTGCTGCCCTTAACACCATTCCAGAATTTAAAAAGTTGTCTGGTTGAGACTATTGTTGCACCTCCTTTTCTGCTGCGCCGGTCTGTTTGTTTACGCACCTGGAAAAAGTTGTATTTGGTTAAGGCTGTGAAGCTCGAAATCTCTGGATTTGGAAAGGTCTAGATACAGTGGCTGTGCTGGTGCTGTGGGATCCTGGAAGCCTAGGGGTCTCATTTAGCACTCTCTCAGATATGTTGCAGGGGAGCCAGCTGGTGTTTTGGAAACAAACAGGCTGTCAGTGATACTGAGACTATCAGAAGCATTTTTTTTTTTTTTTAATCTTACATGGAATGATATCCTTCTAAAAAGTCATTTTTGCAGTGGAATTTGTTGAATAATCAGTTTTGCTCTTTCCCTTTTCTGACTCTAACCCCGTTACTCCCTGTGTAGCCCATGTTCCTTGCTGCAGGGAAGTCCCTGATCATCCCAATGTGTTACTCTTCTGCTAAGCACTGTCTTCAGTCTCGCTTCTCTTCCTCTTGGCTGATGAAAGCCTACTCCAGTCCTTTCTCAGTCCTGTGGTTCACTGCAACTCATCCTTCTGCTGTTGAAAGATCTGTCTGGCTCTGCATGACCTCTTTAGCAGCTTTCCCCTCACAAGTGTTGCCAGTGAACCCTTCATCCAGTCCGCTTCTGACTCTGTTCCTCCTGAAAGCAACTTGCCACCACAAATACCAGCTTCCAGTCTAAAGTTCAAGTTCCACGATCTGTCAGGAACAAGAAGTAGCTGGAAAGGTCCATGTGATGAGAGAAAGAAAGAAACAGTCGAGGGCTGGGGGCTAAACTGGGAGAAGGAGGGACTGAGTTGGTATATCTGCAAGCAGGGCAGTGGAGTTGTGGGATAATTATACCTCTTGTGCAACTGGAGGAAGAGAGGATCAGAAGTTGCCAAGTGCAGTGGGAGACTGGAAGCACAGTGCAGTTCGCCTCGCTTCACTAGCCTCTCTTGAAGGAGAGGTGATCAGGTCTGTAACCAAATGATTGTCCGAATGAGCTGCAGCTGCTCCTTCACTCTGCTGCCTTTTTAAGAGTTCAGGATGCTGTAGCTTCCAACTGGGGCATGGCAATAAAAACATGAGAATGTGTGTGTTACATTTCTGACTGTGGTAATAAAAGATTTAAACCACAAGTATAATTTCTGGGTGATTTCAGAACCCTGGCATCCCCGGTCCCCTGTGATGTAGCAAAGCTGTGCAAGGAGCCTGGTACTGGGATATTCCAGTAAAAAAAGCGACGTAATGCGGTGAAATATGGTTTGGTTCTTTCTCTAGCCTGACTTAGTTTCCAATTCTCTCGATGTAGGTCTGGAGTCCCTCTCAGCCTGAGCTCCTGGGATCCTGTCACCATGGAGACTGAAAGTGAGCAGAACTCCAGCTCCACCAGCGGGAGCTCCAGTTCTGGAGGAAGCACCCGTCCTCAGATATCGCAGATGTCTCTCTATGAGCGACAGGCAGTACAGGTGAGACGTGGTTATGTTCTGGGGTGGCATGTGCATCAGTGGAAGGTGGTGGTGAGCCCTTTCGTGTTCGTCTGAGTTGTCGTGCGTCAAGGTGGGAGGATGCTCGAAGGGCTGTCATGTTTTAAGATTTAGAAATTCTTGTGCTAGGCCCAATGTTTGGTTCCTGTAGCCTGATACTGTGCTTCATGTTTTATAGGTTACTCCTCCGGGGTCCAGCCTCTTAGATTTAATCCGTACTGTGATCCAATAGATTGATTTTAGCATGCTGTTCTAGAGCAAGTCATTCAGTTTATCATCCCAGTTTCTCTCTACAGTGTATATCCTCCATATACATACTATACTGGAACACTTGTCTGCCTGCTTGGGCACACACATCCCCAAATTCCTGGAGTTTATTAGTCTTGCAAGTGTGCTTCCCACTGTCCTGGAATACACCTGTGATTCACTCAGTTAGCAAATTTGTAGCTGTACTATGTATTTTGATGTGCTAATCTAGTGACTTTGCTTTTTTCATGAGGTCTAGGGATGGTCTCATGGCTGTTATTATTTCTTCATTGCTCTCTCTAATCACATTTCAAGGGCACGCTATTTTTGACAATTGGGTTTTCCTCTTTCTCTAGGCCCTGCAGGCACTCCAGAGACAGCCCAATGCAGCCCAGTACTTTCATCAGTTTATGCTCCAGCAGCAGCTTAACAGTGCCCAGCTTCACAGCCTGGCTGCTGTCCAGCAGGTGAGTTACCAGTGGAGAGAAGGAGAGGAATTGGATCATTCTCTGGGGAAGACCCAGAGATCCTCTCTTTATACAGTGACTTGTGCACCAAGGTCATCCTGATCCATCGTGAGACAATGAGTCCCTAAACACGTTGTTTAAAGCTAATACAAACAGCTAGTAAACTGGAAGCCTGATGCAAAGATTCACTTGGTTTTCAGGGACAGAGCAGGGGAAGATAAAATTTAGCATCCCCATCAGGAAACTTACACTTCAGAGGCCTATGACTAGCCCCTGCACCTTCTTTAAATAAAAGATGGGCGCTTAAATCAGCAGTGGATGCAGTAGTGTTTAAAAACTATATTAAAGTGAAGCATGGATTGTTACTTGTCTGAGATTAAACATGGTCTTGTGTGCCTGAAATTTCAGGTGGTATCCTTTGAATTTTCTGTCTTGAAACTTAGTAGCTCGTGTTTTCTTTACCAGTTACTAGCAAGAGGGATCTGGGGTAGATCTTGTCCAGCCAGGAGGGTGTTTCTTTAACTGAGATATGTTTATACAAATTGAGATATTTTATGATGAGTAATTGTTGAGTGATATTTTTTTTCTTTAGCAACTTTGCTCACCTACCAGACTTTATCATCAGTTGAAGATGGATTATGTGTGATGAGAATACAGTTCTGTCTGTGTAACAATAGCTCTGTCAGGAGCTGTGCTCCTTGGCTGTTAGTACAGGATTTACTTGTTCTCAAAATCCCTACCTGCAGTTTTACAGCACAGAGGGAATAGAATCCTCTCACCAGTTTTGCACAAAACTTAGTTATAAAACTAACTAAACTCGTACAGTGGAATTCCCATGGGATCATGGGGGGTGGGGTGGAAATCTGCCAATATTTACATTCCTCCACGAACCGTATGTGCTGTAATCTGAAATTTGTTACTTGGAGTGCTATCATTGCGTTGTTACTAAACTGCCTGACTAGCCCAGCAAATTGCTAATATTGCGGGGAACATCTGGGTGTTAACAGTGGATTGCAGCATCAGGATGAGGGTTGCAGTGTGTAGCGTGACAAGCTGGGGCAACAGTAGGGTATGTACCCATGGGTGGAAGGACTGGAGGTCATGCACTGTAAGGGTCTGTTGTCCACTGCCTTGGATAGTATATAGGGCTGAACTGGTTGGGGAAGAAGTACCTTCCTGAGTTGCTGCACCTGATTTGTAGGGCACGGCAGAGATTTGTAGTGGTTAGGTTGTGCTCCTGTTCTCAGGAGTGGGAGAAGATGATGATGGGACTAGGTGTTCCGACAAAGCCAAATATTTGGGCTGGATTCAATAGTTTGTTCCAGATACTCACTTCTGTTTCAATCTCTCTTGCAGGCTACAATTGCAGCCAGCAGACAGGCCAGCTCCCCCAACACCAGCACCCCGCAACAGACCACCACCACCCAGGCCTCTGTAAGTAACTGCTCCCTCACACACATATCAAAGCCTCCCTCCCACCCGCCGCCTTGTTCCTTCTCTTCTTTGTCTTTTAGGAAGGCAGTCAGCCAGGGAAACACAGCTTCTAAGAATGCTGGGAAGCCACAAGATGCAGACAACTTTGAGGATTTGGGGTGCTGTCATTATTGGGGGGGGGGTTGAGACCAGAGACCGGAGAAGGTTTCTGAGTGGGAGAGGCCTCTTAGCTGGAAAGGTAGACACTGATCTCTCTTTGCTGAGGCTTTGGGGATACGTTGTCATGGATTAGAAAAGAATCAGGACTTCTGAGAAGGAGAAGGAGTTGTGAGCAGCTTGAAATGGAATGCATTTTTTTTTCTTGGGCAGAGTTTGTTGAATGAGAGGAAGTCTGGTTTTGTAGTGAGTATTGAGGAACTGGGAATTTTTCAGAGAGTAGGTGAGTTGGTAGGGTGGAGATTACTTTGTGGGTTTTTTTCCTTGACTTGAGAGGCTGGAGAAAATGATGTATTTCTTTTGGATCTCTTACTGCAGTTGCATGCTAACAGTGATATTCGGTCTCAGCATACAAATGAGGTTAGCATCCAGGGCTTTGGCTAGTTTAGATTGCGTAGCCTCTAAGACAAGAACTTTTTTCTTCTTGGTTCCCTGTGGGATACAGGGAAAAACTGTAAAATGTCTGTTCTGGCTGTACCCCAGTAAGTGAATTTGTACTTCTTTCTTTGCCTCTGTCTCTTCATATATCATTTGGAGCTTTTCTCTGTTTTAAGATCAACCTAGCCACCACATCAGCTGCTCAGCTGATCAGTCGGTCACAGAGCGTGAGTTCCCCCAGCGCCACAACCCTGACGCAGTCTGTGCTCCTTGGGAATACCACCTCACCGCCTCTCAACCAGTCGCAGGCCCAGATGTATCTCCGGGTAAGAGATGTGTACGCAAAATGTGTCTTGACCATGAGCCCCGCTTCGTAGCCACTTCAGTGTTTCACTGCTTGGGGTTACCAACACCTTTGGACTAACTGTAGCTTTAAGGAAGAGGCACTATATTTTAAATTCAGATGGGGAAGCTCTTGTCCCTGAAACCATGAGTTTGACTCTGGGCTCAGCTTTTGAGGGTAGATGAGCTTTGTATTGTGTGGCTCAGGTGAGATCGTTAAGAACCATATTTGTCTCTGCTCTGCATAGATGTTAAAGATCCCATGGCACTTCTCACTAGAGTGTAAATGTGAAATATATGTCCTAGACTCGAATATAGCTCACAGAAAAAAGCTACTCTTCTGGTTCAATACTGGAACAGATATATGGTGAATTACTCTCTTTTACCACTGCTGAGCTCAGGGACATAAGTCAGAACTCAAGTAAGTCTAGAAACATAAATCAACATGAACAAATATGGCATCCTTCTAATAGCTTTGAAGTGCTGCTAAATAGAAAACATTAGGCTTGACTATATAGTCAGACTGGGGTTTGGTTACCTACCTGAAAAATATTTTTTGTGTCTCAGTTGACTTTAGATACAGATTGCAATGCCCTTCTTTTCAAGCAACCCTTGTGTTGGATGTATGTCTTTTATCACTGTTTCTCTACCAGTCCCAGATATACACCTGAAAATTCAATGATACCCCAGTCTTTAGCCAGCCTTGGGCAGTCTGTGGGAGTTGGCCCAGGCCCATGTTTGATAGAAGGGTGCTTGTTTCCATAAGGAAACTGTTCCCAGTTTCCTGCTCCCGACGGTTATGTTCAGCGTTACAGTTTTGCAGTGTGTGACATTGCAGCCCAGTGTTGCTTTGTAACTTGTTTGCTTGTGGTTCGCTGTCTTTCTTTCTCTCTTTCCCTCCGTTCCTTTCATTCCACGGCACCTGACCCTCCCTCAACAGCCCCAGCTGGGAAACCTGTTGCAGGTAAACCGGACCTTGGGCCGCAATGTGCCTCTTGCCTCCCAACTCATCCTGATGCCCAACGGGGCTGTGGCCGCTGTCCAGCAGGAGGTACCACCCACTCAGTCTCCTGGGGTCCATGCAGACACAGACCAGGTCAGTGACACCCCCTCCCACAGTCCTCCCCTTCCCCTGCTCTCCATCACCCCACACTCTGCTCTTTGTCTCCAGCCGTCCCTGTATAGCAGGTTAGCTCTATTTTATCCCCAACCTGTGTCCCTGTGCAGGTAGGAGATTCTGTTCTCTCTTGCCACCGTTTTTTCATATTTGCTTTTTGCCTCCAGAGATTGGATTAGTTTCTGCTTAAAATTTCTGGGGTGAGCCCCATGCTGGATCAATCCCATCTTCACAGTTTCTCAGTTGTCCTTGTGTGAAAAGAATCGTTGAGTTCTATGTCCAGTTTTCAGTCACTCTGCAACGAAGACTCTTTGCCAGTGGTAGTATTCCTTCACCCAGTTGGTTTGTTGTTGTAAAGATGCCAAAGACCGAACAGGCCACAAGGTCTTAGCTCCTGCATTCATCTATAAGGAATTCTCCAGGTCAGGGAGCTACCATGGCTTCCCATTTTCCTTGTCCTATCCCAGACATTCTTGGGATTTCCAGTTACTTCCTACTTTTCTTGTCTGGAGCACTTTCTCTGAAGGAAAGTCAGCCATGATCTGACACTGCATTTGGAGGAGGAGTAAATACAGAGGATGGCAGCACCAAAATGCAGAGGAACTGGTGAAATCAGAAGGGCTGCAGGCCATGAGTAGAACTGTGAGCCTGCTGAGTGGAAAGCCCTGCACAGGGGGAGGAAGCAGGTGGCACAAAAATTGAAAAGGAATGAAGACTGGTCTTTAAAGGGGTATCTCAGTGCTTTTAGAGCTGTGCTAAACTGAGTCCTACCAGTGCAAAGGCACGGCAGGCAGTCCAAAGGCTGTCCCATGCCTCGGAGAATGGCGGTGTCCTCACGTGCTGTTCAGAAAGTGCCACAAGATCTTTAACTTCCATCAGAGATGGGGCAGGAGGGAGTTCAGGATAATGTGTTTCCTGGGGAGGAGCACGCCTGAGCTTTGCCCTGCAGTGTTAGCCAGCTCCGCACGTGAGACTTGATCTTAGCCTGTGTCCCAGTAGAGCCTGTTGCTTATGCGTTCTCTGCCAGACTTCCAGCAAGTAACGTACGTAAAACGAACGGATTCTGTTTTGTCTGTGCGTTTGTAGGTGCAGAACTTGGCTGTGAGGAGCCAGCAGACCTCGGCCACTAACGCCCAGCTCCAAGGCTCCGCTCAGAAGGCAGCTCTGCCAGGAAGCTCCCAGGCTTCGGGCTTACCGCAGGCCACCGGCACGGGCCAGACCTTGGCAGTGGCTCAGGCCTCCTCCGGCAGCGCAGGCCAGTCCCTCAACTTGAGCCAGGGGTCAGCAGGCAGCAACGGTGTCTCTGGAGGGGTGGTGGCAAGTGGTGGGAGCCAGACCTCAACGGGATTGAGCCAGACCTCCTCGGCAGGCACCGCCGGCAGTTGCCAAAGGAAAGGCACAGGGGTGGTTCAGCCGTTACCGGTAGCAGCTGCCCAGGCTGTGACCGTCAGCCAGGGAAGCCAGACGGAGACAGAGAATGCAGCCACAAAGAAGGGCGAAACGGAGAGTGGCGGACAGCAAACGGTGGGCATGAACCTGACCAGGACTGCTACACCAGCACCCAGCCAGACGTTGATCAGCTCAGGTAGGCGCAGACCTGTTCCTTCTCTTCGAGCCCACAGGGCTTTCGCAAGAGTGCCATTGGTTTTCCAGCACGCGTCCTAGCCTCTGGGCTCCTGGGGGGCTTGTCTCTGGGGATTATCCCTCTCTGTTAGCAAGAGAAGTTGATTTAGTCCCTCACATCCTCTGCCAGTGAGCCGTCAGTCATTTTGGTGCTTCACGACTCAAACCGGTGCAGCGGCTGCCTGCCTTGTTTTTGTCGTTGTTGTTCCCAGCTGCACTGTTGCTAACTTTTGTGCTCTCCTCTTTTCCTACTCTGTGCTCGTATAGCCACCTATACGCAGATCCAGCCACACTCGCTGATCCAGCAGCAGCAGCAGATCCACCTGCAGAAGCAGGTGGTGATCCAGCAGCAGATCGCCATTCATCACCAGCAGCAGTTCCAGCACCGCCAGTCCCAGCTCCTCCACACAGCCACCCATCTCCAGCTGGCCCAACAGCAGCAACAGCAGCAAGCACCGTCTCTGACCCAACAGCAGCAGCAAGCTCAACCTCCGCAGCAGCAGGCTCCACCTCAAAACCAGCAGCAGGCTCAGACCCTCGTGGTGCAGCCTATGTTGCAGTCCCAGCCACAGCCTGTGCAGCTCCAGCAGGACAGTTCTTGCCAGCCAGCCACCAAGTCACCTGTTCCAATACAGTCAAAATCTCTGGTCACCCCCATCAAACCACCTCAGCTTGGGCCTGCCAAAATGTCAGCAGCCCAGCAGCCTCCACCACACATCCCAGTACAGGTGGTGGGTACTCGGCAGCAGGGCTCAGGCCAAGCCCAAGCACTGGGTTTGGCTCAGATTGCTGCAGCTGTGCCGACATCCCGGGGAATGCCAGCTGTGGTCCAGCCTGTTTCCCAAGCCCATGCTGCTTCCCCGTCATCATCTACAGCTCCAGCATCCTCACAGGAAGCTCCTCCTCTCACCACAGGGGTGAATTTGGCACAAGTTCAAGGCACAGCCCACATGGTGAAGAGCCCAGCCTCCTCTCCAGTTGTGGCTCAGATGCCAGCAGCATTCTACATGCAGTCTGTCCAGTTGCCAGTAAGTGATACCATTGAGAAGGAGAATAGCATATGGATTCTCTTTGTTCATTCCTAGGACACCAATCGCAGTCCAGGCCCAGGTCAGTGGGATGGGATGGGTAAAGGGTTTGGGTAAAGGGATGTGGAGACTTTTTCCTCTCAAAAACACTAATTCCAGTCCAACCCTTGGGGCTACTGACTACAAGCATTTCTCTTCCACATTACCATTCAAAGGCTTGCATGAAGTAAATAGGTGAGACTCAGACCCTGCCCCATATGGGGTAGGTGTCCACATGACATACTAAATATCACATTTAACAATGTGGTGCCTGGCTGCTGGGTGACCACCAAGCTGCTCTATCGCTCCCCCTTTACAACATGACAGAGGGACTAAAATACAATGAAAAGCTCGTGGGTCATGATAAGAGCAGGGAGATCACTTACCAATTACTGTCACTGGCAAAACAAACTTAGTTTATGGAAATTAATTTAAGTTATTGCCAATTAATCAGAGTAGGATAATGACAAATAAGAACAAATCTAAAAAACACCCTCCTCCAATTCTTCACAGGTTGAATTTCACTCCTGACTTCTCTACCTCCTCCCCCTGAGCAGTGCAGGAGGATGGGGAATGGGGGTTGTGGTCAGTTCATAACGTTTTGTCTCTGCTGATGCTTCCTCCTCATGCTTTTCCCTTGCTGCAGCGTGGGATCCCTCCCATGGGATACAGTCCTTCTCCAACATGAGTCCTTCCCACAGGCTGCAGTTCTTCACGAACTGCTTCAGCGTGGGCCCTTTCCATGGGCTGCAGTCCTTCAGGCAC
>NW_010972909.1:6117805-6130592 GCF_000737465.1 Haliaeetus leucocephalus | reverse complement strand
CACAGAAGTCACCCCTGCAGCCCCCCTGCTACCAAAACCTTGCCACATAAACCCAATACAAACAATAACTGGCCTCCTTGTTGTCTCTCTCAGGAGAGAGATGAGAGCTCAGTGGCCCGTGGAGACCGAACCCCCTGTCCCCTCACTAGGTATGGAGACCTCCGGGTCAGAGACCCCTTGGTGTGTGGTACCAGCTACTGACTCTAGGCCTCAGAGGATCCCCTAGCAACAGGCTATGCAGAGGAAAACAAAGATGGCTCATGTTCCATCGCCCTTGTCCATGCTGCTGTGACTTGTCCAGCTAGGGCCTAACTCCCTAACTCCCTGGGACAACAGCACTTTGCCAGCTCAGATATCCTTAGCCAGTTTCTGAGACTGTTTCTAAACTCTGGCTGCTTCTTCAGGAAGGTGTCACAGGATTTGTCTGATTTTTAGAGTGGTGGGACAATTCTGCTCTCATCCAACATGTGTCCCCTGCTCTTTGACTGTCCTTCATTGAAACTGATCTGATTTAGCCAAAAGCCTGTTTGGAAGCTGCTGGGTGACTGCCATTCCATTTCTTTCTTCCTGGAATAATCCTTTGAGGTTTACACAGTGACTTGATATTATATCAATGTATCGACATGAAATGGGACACCAGATCCTGGTCATAGTGGTATGGTAGTGAGTCTGCTGAAGTTTTGCTCCCTGCTAGGCAAATGCTCTGAAGTAGAGGTATGTACTGTGAGGGAGCTAGAGGCATCTCCAGGAGAAGGAACCAGGCTGGAAATTAAATACGATGGGGAAGGATGCATCTTACTTTTGCCTTTGATCTGTCTTGTTCTTTGGTTTGGAGCTCTTCTCTCCGCTTATGTGTTCTTTATTCACACAGGGCAAGTCTCAGACCCTAGCGGTAAAGCGGAAGGCAGAGTCAGAGGAGGAGAAGGAGGAGTCGCCCAGTGTCACTGCACTGCTGCCTGCCAGGTCCTCTCCTGTGACAGACAGCCCCAAAAACATGGAGGAGAAGAGTGGCCTTGGAGGTGAGGTACAAAGGAGAGCTCTGCTTGTGTGTGCTAATGATCTGATCTCGTATTCCATTTGAAGTAGATGGAGCAAAGGTAACTGACTCTTGTGCTGTTAACGTTCCAGATAAATCTGATTCTGCTGCCATTGCAACCTCAAATACCCCCTCAAGTGAAGGAGCATCAGTCACCCCCACCTCTGCTCCCATCCCAAACCTGGCAATGGTGTCACGTCAGATGGGAGACTCCAAACCCCCCCAAGCCATCGTCAAGCCCCAGATCCTCACACACATCATTGAAGGCTTTGTCATCCAGGAAGGAGCAGAGCCCTTTCCGGTAGGGATTCTCTGCTGCGGGAGAAGGAGGTGTAGCGC
Source organism: Haliaeetus leucocephalus (assembly GCF_000737465.1). Lineage (NCBI taxonomy): Eukaryota > Metazoa > Chordata > Aves > Accipitriformes > Accipitridae > Haliaeetus > Haliaeetus leucocephalus. Next base: position 6,129,217 of record NW_010972909.1, on the reverse strand, counting down.
TGTCTTGGGAGGGTGGTGGGCTTCTGTCTTTGAGACAGGAGTTTCTTCCCCCATATTCCAACTCAGCATTTTAGCCTGAGACACAGACAGTGAAGAGGAAGGGAAGTGAGGGAGGTCTCATGCACGAAGCAAGGCATAAAGTGGTGGCATTAAAGAGAATGGGTTGGAAGGAGTAAAACAAGTGTGATGGGAACTGTTTTCACCAGTAGTCCCCAAAGCAATAATTTATGCAGGAATTGTAAGAAGGTTCTTCTCTCTGATTTTTAGTAGGGAAAGATGCATTGTATTTTGAACAAACAGCAAGTGAAGTTAAAGCAAATAAGGGGAAATGCAGTTACATGGAATTGCAGGATATTCAAGCCAGATAGTACTTGGTGATCTTTGAATGAACTGCCAAGCCTGTGAGTCAGGAGGGAGTAACAACTTTGTTCAGCATCTCTCCTTCCCTAGTAGGCAGAGGGATTCTTCTGAGCTGTAATAAGGTATGAACAGCACATACCTTGCAGAGGGCGGTGGACACAGAGAATCCTTTACTGATGGGCCCAACTCTTTCTTTTCCTGTCCAGGTGGGTTGTTCTCAGCTGCTGAAAGAATCTGAGAAACCGCTGCAGGGAGAGGCTCCTTCTGGCCAGAGTGAAAACCTGTCCAGCAATTCTCCGGGAGGGGACAGTGCTTCTATGGGTGAGTTTCAGCACCAGGAAGCCTATCTAGTGTTACTGAAATTTCTGCTCTTTGATACTGTATTACTAACTTTATACATTATGAACTTGTATCTCTTCCTGCCTTCCCGCTAACTTCTTAGAGACTCAAGTTATGGACCTAGGATCTCCTGTTCTTGAGTGCCAGAAGACAATACTTTGTTGTTGATATGATCTAACACACCCTGTGTCAGTAGTAAGCAGGAGAATCTGAATGGTACTTGTCTCTAATGAATCTGAAGGTTGCAGAGGATGTGTGGACACAGCAGAGAGTGCAGTGATGGAGATTTCCCCTGCAGCCTTGTAGGGTATGAAGGATATGCTGTTTTTTGCTTGTTCAGCAAAATGGTACTGACAAGGAGAAATAAACGGCTCTGTTCAGTATCCTGGGGTCCTAATTAGTGGAGCTTCTGCCTCTCTTTCCCCAGCTTCTTCACCAGGCTAACTGCTTAGTATATTCAGTAGTAGTGCTTGGAATCTGTCTGCTCAGAAGAGTAGTGGAATGGGGAATCATTGTGTGTGATCTGCTTCAGTTCAGATCATCAACTGGTGTGTATCTCTCTCACTAGAGCTTGATAAGAAGGCAAACTTGCTGAAGTGTGAATACTGTGGGAAGTATGCCCCAGCAACCCAGTTCCGTGGTTCCAAGAGGTTCTGTTCCATGACCTGTGCTAAAAGGTAATAATAGCAAGACATAATCTTCCTTTCCTCTGACTGTACATTCTCTCAAACTGAGCATGTGCCCCTTCTCCAGGTAGTGTACAACACTTCAGTACATCTGAATGTCCCTCCATGGGATGCACTGGCCACAGAGATCCTTTAGGACTCTAAATGATTTATGAATGCTTCTAGGTGTGGAGAGGTGAATGTTGTGTTGAGTGCAAACAGGATTTCTGACTTGCTCAGAAAATGAAGTGGGAAGAGGGAAGTTCTGGGGCTCCAAAGAACCTCTCTTCAGTCAAATGTACATTTGACTGACTAAATGAATGCATACTAGTAGCTCTCTGCTGCATTGGTACTAGGCAAAGACACAAGGGAGCATTGGGGAAGAAACCTGGCAAGAAGTTAGACTAGTCATTTCTGCTTCCTATTGATAGCAGAGTGCTTGTTATGGGTCTTTTTTCCCTTAGGGGAATGACTTAATTGACCCTTCAGATGTTAGATCAAGACTCTGGTGTCCAAATATTGCTTGTGTCAGAAGTCTGGACTGGTTCCTTCCAAGGGGAAGTCTTAGAAGGAGGAGGAACAGAACTTGATGGTAAAGAGGAGTTTTATCCCCATCTAGAGCAAGGAGAAGCAGTAGGTTTAGATAGTTGCTGTTTCCTAACTGCTGCTCTGCTTCTACTTACTTGAGGTACAATGTCAGCTGCAGCCATCAGTTTCGGCTGCAGAGGAAGAAGATGAAGGAATTCCAGGAAGCTAACTATGCTCGTGTGCGCCGACGGGGACCACGGCGCAGCAGCTCTGAAATTGCTCGAACAAAGATCCAGGGCAAACGCCACAGGGTAAGGACATAGTCCTGTCTGCCTCTGTCAAGGCAGTTCTCAGTGTAACGGTTGTCACTGCTGGATGTACCACTTTCTCACAGTGGATGTAGTTGTGCAGGACGTGCCAAGTGCACACTGACACAGTTGTTACACAAGGCACGGTGAGCTGTTCTAATCCCTCATCGACTGCAGAAAGTGTAGTCACATTTGTATTTGTTCTGTTCACTCTCTGTTTGCTCCTGCCTGTGTCTTGGAGGTCTCAGTGAGTGAGATCAGCTGACAGCCTTGGTAGAAAACAATCCACTTTTCCCATTTGATTAGCATTCTTCCACATGAATGATTTGAATCGGATTATAGAAGAATCGGATGAGCTTCAGCACTGATGTGAGGAAGAGGAATGGACTGGGGGAGGATGGGGAGAAGGATGAGGAAGGGAGGCGAGAGTAGTCTCCCCTTTCTGGCATCAGGGAGCTCTTATGTCAGCTGCCCCTGGACCAACGGCCTGGGACTTGTCCCAGACTGTTGAGTCAACTTCTGCTTGTTTTGCACCTAGTAATTGTGAATTTCTTACAAAACACCTTTTGTTTTCTTTCTTTCCTATGGGCTTGTAGGGCCAGGAAGACTCAAGTCGAGGCTCTGATAACTCCAGCTATGATGAAGCTTTGTCCCCTACATCTCCAGGACCCCTGTCAGTAAGGGCCAGTCATGGAGAGAGGGACCTGGCAAACTCTAGCATGGCCCCACCTACCCCAGATCTACACGGCATCAACCCCGTCTTCCTGTCCAGCAATCCCAGTCGTTGGAGTGTGGAGGAAGTGTATGAGTTCATTGCATCACTGCAAGGTGAAGGTCCTCTCCTGCACTCCTGTGATCCAGTAGCATGGGGAAATTTGCTGGCTCTCTTTCTCGCAAGAAAGTGGTGTCTGTGAAGCCTAGTGCTTTTATTGTACTTCTGTACGTGTTTCTGAATTGGAGCAGGTCATACAGATGGGTGACTTGTACTTCTCAAGTAGCTTGTGTCCTTGGGCAGACTGTGGAGTAGAGTGGGGAGGTGGGAGGTGGTTAGATTTCTAGTTTGCTTTCTGTACCTGCCAGAGGCCCAGAGTGGGAACGAGGGGAGTGCCCACGGCATGTCTGTTTCTCAGTGCTGTTTTTTGGTTTCACAGGGTGCCAGGAAATTGCTGAGGAGTTTCGGTCACAGGAAATTGATGGCCAGGCCCTGTTGCTTCTGAAGGAGGAACACCTCATGAGTGCCATGAACATCAAGCTGGGACCAGCTCTCAAGATCTGTGCCAAGATCAATGTCCTCAAGGAGACCTAACAGCTCTGAAGCCAGAGGTCTCACTTTTGCTCTGACCCCAGGGCAGCTGCCAGCTTTGGAGCATCCTGCTGGGGCAGGGAAGAAGGGGACAGTCCCCTGTGGTCTTGCATTCAAGAAGAATGAGAAGGAATTTAACTGATTGAAACTGCCGTGCACAAGCCCATGTCTTGGTCTCTTAATGGTGCTACAAGGGGGAGGAAAACTCCCACCTGGGGCCTTGAAACATCTTTCCTTCTTCCTGATTTTGAATATGCCTCTCCCGTATACCCCATAAAGATGTGAAGGGGACCTCTTTCTGTCTTAGCAGACTTCTGAAAGGGAACTGCCTTCGCCCCTTTTTGCTACAGCAGGTCTGCTAGATATTAGTTTTGAATCTCACTGTGCCAGAAATTGAGGCATAGGAAGAGCCGGCCCCACATGGACTTTGGGAGCAGCTGTGCTTGGGGCATTTAGGAAGGGGAACTAGTAAATTCCAAGTGACAGAGGTGGACAAACCAGGAATTTGAGCAAAAGGGGCTGCTGCTGTTCCACTCTTAAAAAAATACCTAGGCTGCTCACGAACAGGGTTTAATAGCCATTCCAGCATGCATACCAAACTTGAAGGCTCATGGCAAAAGGAGCTGCCTTAGCTTTACTATCTCCTGTAGAGATGCGGAGTGAAGACAAAGTGTTGTGGCAGCTATTCACTCCAGATGCTCCTCTCTGAACCAGTCAGAGGAGGATTTATCCTGAGTACTTATGACAAAGTGATGGGAAAATCAATGGGATGGGGGATTGTCTTGCATTAGGGAACCCTGCAGCACTAGGTTTGTCTCCCTATTGTGCTAGGGCATAATTTACAGATCCAAAGCAGTCTCCAGAAGCGCCAAGGCTCTTCATAAAATGGGCTGAGGTTTTGGTTTGGGGTTTTTTGTGTTCTCTTATCAGTTTGTATTATTTTTGTGTCTGTTGTCATTATCCTCAGGAGAGCTTATGGGACAAAGTTTAAGCTGGCAGAATTGTTATCGCCTGCCTCAGGCTCTTTTTTTTTTTTTTTTTTTTTTTTGGTGTAAAACAAATATTTCTTTTCCTCAGTTAAAAAAAACCAAACAACCAAAACACACCCTCCAACAACCGAATACTAATCTTTGAATGCTACTTCTCCTTTCTAAGGGGTAGCATTCTGTTATAGGCCGAGTCTCTCCCTTTCAGCCTCTCCAGGTCTGGGTTTTTTTGTAAGCATCAAATGTGGTATTCTGAAGTTTTGTAACCAGATTGCCAAAGGTGAAAACCTGGGCAGAATTCTGCTCTTCCAGAAGCACCTCTGCTTCAAACAAACAGGCAAAAAAACCTGAAGAAATTACACAAAGCATGAAGAGGTAAGTGCCCCCTAGAGCCAAATACCTGAATGCAAAATGATTTTTATAAACCATGTGTCTCAGCTTTTCTGTTTTCAGAAGTTTCATGTGAATATTTGAGTGAAACATTAAGATCGATCTGGGTGGAAAGCAGCTACTGTTGCAGGAAAGCTGTAGTGGCACGGGAGGAGGCCTAAATGGCATAGGTAGGAAAACATTAGAGATCTTGGAATGGGCTTTTTATTGACCTGTGTTAGAAAAAGAGAGGAGGGAAAGTGCTTAGAAGATGGATAAAACATGGTAGCAGCTTCCTAGTCTTAACTGTACTGTTGAATCTCACTTTAATGGCATCCTTGTTCCTGTGAGAGAAGACTTCTGAGGCTTCTTGAATGAAAACAGGCCCAAAGGAAGCTGCCCGTGCTTGCACCCTGATAACACTATTTGGTCTGATGTAATTTGGGGGCAGAGAAGGGAGATGTTAGAATCTCTAATGGCAATCAGCAGAGGAAGGCCCATAAACCATTTTATCCTTAGCAGGGCTGGGTGTGATAAAACTCCTGTTTAGTTTGATGCTTGGCAGTGTAGGCGGGCAGCTAGCCTGCCTACATTATACTAGCTACTTCTGAGGACCGGATTTTATTTCAGTCAAAGGGGAAGGCTTCACTTCTTCATTTCATGTTCAATGTTCTTAATAAAAAAAAAATGCTTGTTCAGGCTTTGCAGGTCTGGCTGCTTTTTAACCCTCCTCCCCAACCTGAACATTAAGCTAGTGTTTGAAAAGTACAACCTTCATCAAAAAGTTACTTTTGATTTTTATTGTTGCAGAAAAATACAGAGCATAGGAATCTTTCCCCATTTATAACTACCTGAGCTTTTAAAGTTTCAGTTTTGAAAGATGTGTATATCCCTCCTGAGGCTCTAAGGGAACTGGAGTGATACAAGGTGACAGCAAAAACCACATACTAACAAGAAGAGATCCAGTCCTGGCAAGCATAGTTCAGGCACAAGCCACTGCACACTAAGGACCCTTCACCTAAGTAAGGTGCTCTGGCACCAAAGAAAGCTCCTGTTAAATCAGCACAATGCTTCACCAGGTTTTTTTTGTCATTTTATTTTTGAAAGTTGTGTTTTGTACAAAAAAAATTACCTTAAACACCACCATGAAAAACAGTAACAACGGACTTAGTGACTTCCTATTTTTCCCATGTTATGAGAAAGATTGAGACCGTAACAAAAGTCAAAGAAAGCAGGAATTGTTTGCCCACTCAAAACCCAGCAAGAAAGCAGGGTCACCCCTTTTCCCTCAGTGTCACTGTTCAGACTGCTTTGGCAGTATTAAAAATACACAAACCTTGTCCGTACCCTGCTGTTAACAGTAGTGGCTTGCTTATTCAGAGTCTCTGCCCTCAAGACTGAGGACGGTTCTCTGCCAGTCTACAGTAGGGCAGAATGGGATTGCTTGCAGTGTAGCCCCTCACATAAAAAGCAGTTAGGAATCAAGGTGCCAAGTTCCTGAAAGTTCCCATTAAGTCTTACAACTCAGTTGTACCTGCTTTTCACTAGGGCCCCAGGAGAAGGTCTCCCTCACTCCCAGCCAGTAGCAGTAGATAAATACCATCTGCACAGGGCAAGTGTCTTAAGAGCAGTCTGCACCATGCTTAAGGGGACAGTGATTTATGAAAGCTGACCCTGTAAGTACAAGAGTCCCTTATGCAGTTTTTAATGTGTTTTCATTCTTACCCTTGGCTTCTATGGTTCCTTTTTATAAAAATAAATTCTGGTAGCTTCACAGGAAAACCCTCTGCCAAACAAGGAACTCTTGGAGAGCATGAAATCACAATGCTGACAGTGACTGAGCTGTGTGGGCAATCACCTGGGGAAGCTTGTAACAGAACTCAAGTGGAAGCTACCTATCTCATTTTGCCTTGGTATCAGTTGCAGTTTCAGCAAATGTTCCCTTTACTTAGCAGCACGTCAGTTCCTTTTGCTTCTCAACGATTGAGAAGACTGAGACAATATTTTGACTGAACTGGAAAGTCATGAGACCATATTTAACTCCTATAGTTTCTTAGCATTGCCCCTCTCCAGTCTGAGAGGATGGCATGCATCCCTTTACATCTGTTGAAGGAAACTGGTGTGTACTCTTCAACATATTGCCAGTAGGAAAAGAAAAGGCTGCAGAGGTGCTAATGCCTCTTCCACCCCCACAGAGCCTGGCATAGAGCGCTCCGTGCAGGTTATGTTGGCAGAAACAGCGCGTAACAGTGCAGAAGCTAGAAAAGCCAAAAATGCATTCAAAGAAAAGTAATTCCAGTGTCTTACAGATCCTGTAAACCCTAGGGGAGGAAAAAAAAAAAAAAAAGACACAAAAGATCCCTCCTACAGTCTCAGCTGTTTTAACCCATGGCCTCCTTTTCCTTTCTGCATCCATCCGTGGCCCTTTTTTCCTTTCAGTGATTCATCTCCCATTCCTGCTCAGTGCTGAACACTCATATTGCTTTCTTGCTGTCTTCTACTCAACTCTCAGCACTTTTATCCCCCAGCTCTGCCCCATTTTTTAAAAACCTAAACCAGCATTATATTCATAAGACGTGCCATCAGGGACCAATGCTGTTTGCACCCAGAGGCGTCCATGGGACTTGACACACCAGAGACAGCGAAAGCAAATAGTGTAAAGAAAATCAGAAGTGAGAGAAGGAGAACTGGCTAGGAGGCACCCGGCTAAACAAGCACTGGGGAGATGGGGAGAAAAGAACTCAGTGTTGAAAGCCTATCACATTGGTAGCAAGTGGTCATCCCGTTCTTCTGATTCCTCACCGAGCTGGTCATCACCCACACCACGGTACGCAGCTGGTGCGTTTCGAGGCTTAGATCGGCAGACAAAGTCACAGCCATCCTACAAGCACAGGATATTGCACCGGAATCAGACTGTATGCAGTTGACTCGGCACCCAAAGCAAAGCAGCTTCTGTGATTTCTCTTCTGCTAAGGGATTAATGGCTATCCCTGTGCTATCTTGGGCAGGTCCCCAAAACTTGTCTTGACAAGAGAAGCACACATACAAACATCCTACTCAGTCTTGAAAGCTCTGGGTGTACTGATTAACAGTATGCAGCAACATCAGGCTGAGACAAGCATGGAGGATACATGGCACTGCCTACGGTGACCGAGGAAGGGTTTCAGGCAGTCAGACATGAACATTCCACAGTCCCTAGCTTAATGTTCCTACCTGGAAAGTGTTAACCACTAACGAGCATGTGTTCTAGTTTGTTATGTAGCAGTTGCAGGGTATCAGCAGGGAATCAGTCTCAGTAAGGATTCAAAACTAGAGTACTCAAGAAAAATAAAACAGATATCCTCTTCTTCTGCCTCAAGGTATGCTACTGTGGTGGTAGGTCTACCCAAGAGACATAGGCCATGACGACAAGGCAGGTGCTATTTTCTCCTGTCCTAACTTATGGGCCAGGCTGGGATAATACAGGGATTTTCACTCACCGCCACTAAATTGCCCAGATCTTGCCAGAAGGCAAAGTGGGGAAACTGCTCCATGCCCTTTGCTCCCACTACAAGGCGCTGGTAGAGGAACCCACCAATGATGTAGACTGCAATCAGTGAAGCAAACCTGGAGGGCAGAATTAAAAATCAAAGCTGAGGAAATCCTATAGACAACCTCTTCCGAGCCAGCTACCTGCCTCAGATTGGTATTGGAGCAAGTAGCTGAGCACCACTCAAGAACGGAGCTAGAAACAGAGACCAGACCAGAAAAGCTCCCCAAAATATTGATCAGCAGCATTACATGAAGTAGTGCCTCTAAGCACAAACACAGAAAATTAGTCAAGACTCCTGGTCTGAATTCCCAGCTCTGGCAAAGAGCTGTTGTACAATTTTAGGAAGTCATGTCTTCCATGTTTCAGTGCACTTGTCTGTAAACTATGAAGGTGGATGTCTACAGGGAACAGAACGGTTCCGCAGCATCATGCCTCGAGCAAGAGCTTTTGTCCAAAAAGCTCAAGAGGCATAGTAACATCTAACAGTGGCTGTGGATAGATATATACAATCATCTAGTCTAGTACAGCATTTGCTATGTTTCTAAATGGCACTGGAGATTATGGCCCAGACATGAACAGCTCTTCTGATGACTCACGTGATCAGTAGAATGGAGCCGACGCTGAGGTGGGAATCCTCAGCTGGACATGCCACACTGCTGTCCATCTCAAAGAGGTAGAAACACTCCTGCTCCTTTTCCCGCTCTTCTGAAATAATGCTGAACGAACTCTGCAATTTGGGAAAAACTAAGTCATGTGAAAATACGCCCAGGCATGCTGAACTTCACCAGAAGACAGTTTTATCACTGTTGGTGCAGCTAGGCAACAGACACTGGAGGACAGAAGAAAACCTTGCTGCCTCCTCAAAGCCCTTCCGCTTACAAACAACTGTTTGTCTGGCAGCCTCCTGCTCCTCTCCCACCTCACGTGTCACTCACCGCTGTAACTCCCCGCTTGCAAGAAATCATTATCACAGCTCTTCTCTTCTCACCGCTGCAGTGCCTACCATATGAATCACCTCCTTTATAAATCAGCATGATCCAGTCACCTGCCAAGAGAGAAACAATATAGGCTGCAAATCCAGATCAGGAGGCAAAAGGCAGATACTGAGTAAGAAAAGTACTGAGTGGAACCTTACTTCCATTGAAGACCTGGGTTTCATTGATTCTTCCTATCACTGTGGTCTTTCCATTCTGTCTATCTGTTTGCACCAGGCCACCAAAATCGTGCAAGGTGCTGTTGACCTCCCTGCACACCCTGAAATGGTAGACGTAGTTTTCTGTTTTGCCTTTCTCCACAGTCACGTTAAACCTGCAGCAGGGAGAGGACAGGACAGACAGCCCATAGGATTACAAAGAACAAGGCTCAGAGCAGCGGACACTCGAGACCTGGAAGCCAGTCACAGCCCATACTAAAGGGGAAGCCCATTCTGCAGTCTGGCCCCAAATCTTCCCCTCCCCTTGGCCTAAGGGTAAGTGCTGTGCAGCCCCGAGGCCTGCAGGGTATTATACCGTACCTCATTTGGCTCAGGGGCTCTAGTTTCTTCAGCAGGGCTCTTTCCATTTGCGACTCACTGCTTTCATCACCAATCACATCACAGCTCCTCTCATTCGACTGTTGAGCCCCTACACCCACAGCAAGGGCCATAAAGAATACCAGCACAGCAGAGGTATGGCAAAGTGATGACATCCTGGACATACACCACAGAGAACACAGAGGATTAACTGTTTCAGGCCCCTGCAAACTAACTTCAGGGTCACGGAGTCAATGACTGGCCACCTCCTCAGTCCCAACTGCAAAAAAGGACAAGTCAAAATCTAGAAACATCTCACAGTTCCCAAGAGACACTAAATCTGAACCTCTTGCATAGCCAAAGACAATTCACCAGGCCGATTTGGGATTCTTTTCCAAATTTTGCCTCAGGACCACAAAAAGTTTTGCTGCTGAGCACATTAATTAGCATTGATTCAGCCAGAGCAGAGCCCAGCGGGCTGACCGCTGGAGTAAGTTTCAGGCATAAGCCATTGTTCGTTATCGCATTGCACTGAGAAGCCAGTCAGTAGAAAATGATTTACCAGGTCTCTAATCAATCCTCTTTGCAGCTCTCATGTGAAGAGCTTGCAGGGAAAAGCCACTGTGATTAGTCAGGCTCTGTTTGTTCAAGTGCCTTAATCTTAATAATTATAACTGTGTTATCTTTCTAGCACTACTTTAGCTGAGAATATGGAAGTGTTTAATAATGCTAAGCTGCAACTTCACAGAACAGTTTTCTTCTGTTTACATGGGGAAGAAGGGAAGGAGGAAACTGAGACGTCCTATGTAAGATCCAACCGAAGAGGTGGTAACGAAGATAATAATGAAATCCAGAAGATTTGGCTTCTGGGTCACCCTAAAATCACGTATGAAACATTCAATGATTGCACCAGCCAACCACAGTGGCGCAACAGAAATCTGCTTCTCCCACCGCAGATTTCAGCAAAGCTCCAGATGCTGGCGGAAGGCAAACCGCAATTAAATAAGCACTTGGCTGCAGCTAGACAGACAGCCTGCTAGAGGGATAGCCTGTTTTGCTGAACCTAACGATTACCCCCAACCCCTGCGGAGCCCATCGCCACAGCTTACGCCTGCCAAGGCAGCTCTCTGATCGCCGCGGCGCTCGGATGCGAGTACGACGAGGTCAGGCTGAAATGAGGAAGCCTGCGACACAAGAACTCGTGATTCGTCTCTCACAAGACCAAAAGCAGAACCCTGCCTGCCCTTCGCACTAACCACGGCTTCTCCGGGCAGCTTACCGGCAAACGCTTCGCTCGCACACAGCCTGAGGTAAAAAGCGCCGTTTTCTCCCTCCTTGGCCGGTTACCGGTCCGGGCTGCCGCTGCCTCAGCCGAGGCCCCACGCCGGGACCGAGCCGCCCGCCCGGGGCGGGGAGCACTGTTTCCCCCCCCGCGGTGGCCCCGGCGGCCTCGGTGCCCGCCCTCCATCCCTCCCTCCCTGCCGCCCGCTCCGCCGGCCGGAGCCCAACCCG
>NW_010972909.1:6102656-6117795 GCF_000737465.1 Haliaeetus leucocephalus | reverse complement strand
ACCGGCCCCGCCCGCCGCGCCGCGCCGCCCGGCCTCCCTCCCTCGCCGCGCACGGCCTCCCCTAGAGAAGAGGGATCCGGCGCTCACGGGAGTCCCATGCTGCGCGCCCGGCGGTGACGGGGCGGCCCGGGGGCCGCAGGCGCGGACGGCACCGGCCTCCTCCGCCGTCCCGGCCGGCTCCTCTCGCCCGCCCCGTGAACCGGAAGCAGGAAGGGCGCGGCGGAACTGGCGCTCTCCGCCAATGAGAACCCGGGAGCCGCCGGGATGGCCGCGCCCGCTAGCAATTCCTCAACGAATGAGGAGCGGCGGTGGGAAGGGGCGGCTTCTAAAGCCTTAAGGGGGGGCGGCTCCGGAGCCCGCCTCCCTCCTCTTCTCCCTCCAATGGGCGGTCAAAAAAGGCGTGAAAGTCCCGCCTCCCCTCGCTTCTCCTCCAATGAACGATGAAGGCCAGCCGAAGGCAGCCCCCTAGCGGTCTAACCCCGCCCACCCGACAGCCACGGCGGAGTGCGGCTCGAGGCGGGAGCCGCTCGCCCAATGACAGAGAAGCACTGCCCCTCGCCCCGCCCCTCGCCCCGCCCCCACGGCAGCCGTGAGGCGGGCCGGCGCTCGGCGAGGGCCCGTCCGAAAATCACCTCATGCCGGCGCTTTGTCACTTTTTCCACCTTGGAGCCGAACCTCTGGCCCGCACAGAGGTGCGGAGGACCTGCAGACAGGCGGCCGCGTCGGTAACGGCGAAAGGCTTCCCAGCGCCACCGAGCCCTTGCCCGCCTTCCCCCTCGCTCCCTCAGTCGAAGGCAGCAGGAGGCCATCGCTGCTCTCGGGCCTTGCCATCCCCCCGCCCCGCCACGTACCTCCAGAGTGGCTTCTTGTCAAACCAGCAAGGGAGACCATTGCTTATAAAGCTGCTGTGTGGCCTTGATCTTCCTGGTTTTGTCCCCGCCCGACATAACTCTTTTGTTATACTTGCGAATAAAGGTATCTCCTCAGGCTTCTGCTAGTTTCACCACTGCAGAGGAATTCCAGGTCCGGCTGGTCATGCGCAAGGTTGGCGGACTTGAGCATCTTGGGTGTGATTAATAAAGCTATAAATGATGTGAGACTGGCCTATTTAAAGGACACGTCTCTTCTTAAGTCAAGCCCCCACTGTAACAGTAAGAGAGTCTACTTTCTAGGGCTCTGTTATTGGAAGGGACGGATGTTCTTTGCCAGAGCTCTGAGGCTTTTGCATCTTTTAGTTAAGAAAGAAATGCTGGATTTAAGGAACTTGTCGACATGCTGGAGAAGCCACTTCTTTGAGAGCAGTTTGGGAGGCTTCCCTGCAGTATGCTGCTTCAGTAGCGAGGAACTGGGAAGGAGCACTGTTGGCTCCTGGAAAACTGATCAATTTAGTCCTGCTGTGATTTGTGTCCTGCTGATTCCGCTGGGAGTATGGCACAGACATCTCAGCTGCAGAAGTCAGGTTTATTTATATTCACACTGAGCTATTAACTGTGTGTTGCCTGTATACCTCCTATGGTGCAATCACTTCCTCTCTATTTCCTGTCCAAACTAAGAATTCAACTTATTGCTGATACTCAAGAGAAAACGGTAAAGGACATCAAAACAGAGCTCTTGATTCTTCCCCACCAGCCTTCAGTTCTCCACTTGTCCACAAATAACATCGTCCTTGTGATCACACTGGCCCTGCAGGCAGCCTGCAGTGCCATTGGCCACAGCCTTTTCCCCTTGGTCTGGGCACTTAAAACTGTGTCTGAATCTTGTTGGTTTCTTTCCATCCACACAGATTATATTCCCAGCTAAGCTCTCATCATGCCTATAGCAAATTCTCCCTCTCTGGGCCTGACAGATCTCTTCAGACTTCTCTAATATCCATTCAAAGCATTTGGGAGAAACTTTCCTCCTCTTGTGTCACTCTGCTGTCTTCTGCCTTCCCCTTCCTTTCAAGTACAGACTCCCTGTCTTGCTGTCTACAGGCCCTACATAGGATTGGAAGGAAACTTGTGGGTGCCACCCTTAGAGGCAAGTGTGTGATGGAGGAATTTGCAGATCCCATCCATGCCTTTCCAGATATGTGCATTGTAACAAATTGGCCACAACAGTCTGTATCAAACTAAGCATCCTCCCAGGCAATCACTTTTGAAATTTACAGCATGTCACCAGAACAGGGAGCAACCATCCCTGTCCTAGAACTGAAAACCATGGCAAACTCCTTTGTTGAGAATGCCCAAACAATCCTTGTAAATGAACTGTACCAGTGATGAAGGTGTACACCCTGAGCCTGGCAAACATCCCCAATCGCAGCATAAAATAGAAGGGATCAGAATCTGGATCAAACCAAAATCAGCCAACCATGCAGCTGAGAGGTTTCTCAGGATGCTAGAAGCGTCAGTGCTCTCCACCACAGAATCATTTAGGTTGGAAAAGACCTTTAAGATCATCAAGTCCAGCCATTAACCTGACACTGCAAAATCCACGACTAAACCATGTTCCTAAGCGCCATGTTTACATATGTTTTAAATATCTCCAGGGATGGTGACTCAACCACTTCCCTGGGCAGCCTGTTCCAGCGCTTGACAACCCTTTCGGTGAAGAAATTTTTCCTAATATCCAATTTAAACTTCCCCTGCCACAACTTGAACCATTCTCACCAATGGTCAATATTCACTACTTCAGAAGAAAACTATCCTTTCCTGTTATTGCTGACCATAGAGTCAGAGAATGGTTGAGTTTGGAAGGGACCTCTCAAGGTCATCTGGTCCAACCCCCTGCTCAAGCCAGGCCACCTACAGCCAGTTGCCCAGGACCATGTCCAGATGACTCTCCATGGAGGGAGACACCACAACCTCTCTGGGCAACCTGTGCCAGTGTTCCATCACCCTCATGGTAAAAAAGTGTTTCCTGATGTTCAGAGGGAACCTCCTGTGTTTCAGTTTGTGCCCATTGCCTCTGGTCCTGTCACTGGGCACCACTGAGCAGAGCCTGGCTCTTTTTGTAACCTCCCTTCAGGTATTTATATACATTAGTAAGATCCTCCCCAAGACATCTCTTCTCCAGGCTAAACAGTCCCAGCTCTCACAGCCTTTCCTCATAGGAGAGATGCTCCAGTCCTGTTATCATCTTTGTGGCCCTTTGCTAGACTCAGTCCAGTATATCCATCTCCCTCTTGGACTGATGCTGTTGAGATGTTGACTCAGAGGGTCTTGAGGGATGCCAGCTCTCAGTGCCTGCCAGTGTCTCAAGCCCATTCACACTGGGTGTTGGGTATAGACAGAGTTCCCAGTAGAAGTGTCCAAAGCTTACAAGGCTTCCTTCTCAAACCCATGCTGTCCACCTCTACTTCCCTTTTGACAGCAGTTGGCTGCCAGTTTGCCGTAGCCATTGCTTATTCCACTTTTCACCTTCTACTCTTGCTATTCACCTTTTTTACCTTGTGGTCTTGCTATCGACCTGCTTCTGTCCTGAGAGGTAGCTCTGCAGAGTGGCACCTGTTCTCACAATTACTCCATCCGTGTAATCACAGCTTCTTGCACTGGCAACAATTAGAATACCCAGGAACTTTGTGATTAATCACCTCTTCCACTAATGGCTGTTCTTAAGACATCCCTCATCAGGTTAGGAAATGGAAGTTGTTGCACTTCCACTGCTCTCCATTCTGTTGTAAATTTGGTTATTTTGAGCAGATGGAGATAGAGGTTGCAACTTCACATTTCTTGTTTTCTGAATGTAGCCTCAGGTTTCCTGTTTCACATGCGTTGAGCCTTGTCGCTCAACAGCTTGATCGAAACATCTTGTCATACGCACTCTTTGCTTTGGCATGGAGGGAAGCAGATCAGAAACTTCTGCAGCTGAAGCGAGTGAGGAAATAATTTATACTTCTGTCAAATTCTCTCAGACTCTTCCGCCGAGGGCCAAAGCTGCACGGGAAAAAAGAGGTAAGGAAGCTGGGTGAGGTAGGTCAACAAAAGATTTTATTTTGAGCGAAAGCAAGATCTAACAAAAACACTCTGAGCTGGCCACTGATTTTGAGTGCCAGCTCACGGTGCTGTTGCTTTAGTTCTAAAATTACTGTGAGTATTTTAATGTGATAAAAGCCAGTGGGTCAGAGACCCAGCATTGTTCCCCTCCCTCTCTCTGTCAGACCCCTTTTGGTCTACTCCTGGATATTCAACCCAGGCACCTTTTTCTCCTAAAGAGGTTTGCAGTTTTAAAGTTGTCTGCTTGTCAGCAATAAGAGATTGTCAGCAATAGTTCTTTGAAGGGCAGGCGAGATGTGAGTACAGATAAATTAGAGGCGTATGCTAATCAGAGATCAGAGACAGAGGAGGCATATGAGATCATCCAGTCTCTCTCCCGTGGGTCTCTGCAGGATTCTTTTGTGATACATTTTTTCCTGTGTTTTCTTTATTCTAGTTTTACAGACCTCCCAGTGAGCAAATTTTCAGCTTTTGCCTTGAGACAGTTCTGCAGGGCATTTTACTATCAGGAAGATTTTTTTAGTGCTTTCTTTAAATTTTCTCTTTCCTTATTTCTGCTCCATTCCCCTTGTTCAGGCCTTGCAAATGTCATGCTGAGCAATTTCTCTGGCTGCTTAGTTGAGAAACACCAGTTTAGAAGAGTGAGATTTTGCATTGGTGATCATTCTTTGTAAGCATCTCCTTCCCATGAGCTGATTGCTTTTCCCCTAATAGCCCGCGTGCTTTAGTTGAGTTGTGTTGCATTCGCTGCAACACTAATGGTTGACCTTAGCTTTTTTCAGAGCTGTTACAGCAAAGGGGGCTCTCACTGTGGGTTATGAGATTTCTATGCCCTGATCAGAATAACTGCATATATCTGTGATTGTTAGTGCTGCCTGGTCACTTGCTGTGCTATGGAAACAAAGCCAGCACAGAAACCCCGAAGTTCCTGTCTGGTAATCACACTCCATCTGCTTGGAAAGCAGTCTTACTTTTACATGAGTTTTCGTCAGAAATGGTATTTTCTGTTGCATCAGAAAACACAGGGACATCCCTTCATTCCCTGCCATTTGTGTTCACTCCCACCCTGTTGGAGGCGGAGATTACCCGATGCCCTCTTGAGATGTCTGCAGTTTTCTTTTTAATATTCCTCCTCTCCAAATTCCTTTATGTACACTCATCTTTTTGAGCTAAAGTCAGAGGGCCTAAAATAAGGAAGCTGATCTTTGAACACACTTTCTGTGCATATTGATTATTTCCCAGCTCTCTTCTGCATGCAAGGAGTCCCTAAGGAGCACAGTTTAAGTACCTTTCTTTAGAAGATCTTTATTTTCAGCTCTGTCCCCGCTTCCATCACTTTTGAGAGATGTGCTCTCAGTTATTTCATCTCTCTTTTCAAATGCACACCCTTGCTACCAAGTCATCCCTGTGATGCAGCATCACAGGTATATCACAGGTGTATAGATCAGTCCTCTGCTCAAACCAACTGTTTTGGGCTCTCATGGACTCCTCGAAAATGAAAAGTTGCCCTGGCTGTCTTCTGTTTGGCTTCCAAAGAGCCTTAGATATGCCATGCTACCAAAATGTCAGTCCAGCAGTCACTTAAGACAGTGTTAGCCTGTGTGGCATGCTTGTAATAACAGCGATAACCAGGTCTGTGCCATAGCCAAGGACAGGATCCTTGTTCCTCAAATCCTCCTCCCTGGTCCTAGGTAGTCATGCTGCTCCCATACTGACGTAGGCAGGAGCTGAGGGGAGCTATTTGGGACAGTGCAATGACATTCTTCAGATTGTCCTAGAAGACTTGAATTATAAAATGCTAACAGCTTTCAGTTTTTAAACTGAATCTGGACTCCCAAACCTAAAAATACTGGCTCACGTTGTTGCAGATGAATGCAGCGTATCACAGTCATCTCTCCAGAGCACTGAGAAACCTAATGGCGTGCTTTGTATACTAGAAAGTTATAACATTGGATAGGATGTTAGATGTCCACTGGTCCACTTCTTCCTTCCCTTGGGGAGACTCTTGCACAGTTCCTCAGACAAATACATGGAAATATTTCTGGATGCTCCATTCAGATTAACCTCCTCTGTTTCAAACTCATCTCAGGTACTTCTTCCATCCTCTTCACAAGAGCTTCACATGTAGTGCAGGGGCTGAAGATCAAGCACAAACCTTTGAATGTGCTTTAAAAAGGGGAAACTGTAGGGACTCCCTTTTGCAAGTCATAAAAATCCTGATTTATCAATTTTTTTATTCCATTTTCCTGGATTGATCGCTGCAGTTCAAGTAAGGCTTAAATTCACCTCAAACACTTCAATATGACTGTCCCACTTCAGTCTCTTTTTTCCTCTCAAAATTATCTAATGGCATAATTTTTAATTTTTTAGAACTGAAGTGAACTCTCCCACTGCTCTGGTTGTGGAGGTGCCCTGGGATTTTGTTTTGATGCTGAGTCGAGTCAGTTCCTTTTTTCTGCAGTTGGTTTGAAACAATAGAGGGTGAACTGCTCTATTCATTGCCAGGAGGCACCAGCTCGGGTGCCCGGTGCTGACATTTAAGAATTAACCGTTTCACTGACTGTAATCCAGTCGCCTTGTCCTAGAAGTAGTTTTCCCTAAAATCAGGAAAAGTGACCTGGAGGAAGCAGGAGATAGCTTCTCTGAGAGGCAAGGGAGGAGGGAAAAGAGAATTGCAAATCCTCAGAAACGTGGTCTCAGAAAAAGAATTATGTTTCAACAGATATTTATCCCCTTTTACTTAGTTTTCAGTTGTAATCTGCAGAGAAGAAGCTCTATCCTACCCCATAATCTCGGGTTGACTCCATTCTCTTGAGGTTTAACCTGATGGCAAAACCCACATCACCAGAGATAGAAGTGACTTTACAAGAGGAATAGAGAGCAGGCAGAGAGGGAGAACAGCTACCCAGTTTGAACCCTTCAGTTCTCCCATTGTCCTCTTGTGTGAGGCTGAGTAGGAGGTTGTAACTGAAGAGTCTTTCTGTATTTTGTACCTGAAAAGATATGGGGTTTTGTTCTTTAATAATGTTTAAAAAAATAAATAAGTGTTGCTATTTTTTAACTACAAGTAGGGCAGCTAGAAGATCCTGCACACTTCAGGGGACAGGACAAAACCTTTACCTTAGAAAAGATCTTTCTACCAGAAGAATGATGCTTACAACAAAGCTCTCTCATACTCTCCCCTGTTACGTTAGAAATGTCTCTTAGCTAAAACCGCAGGTTTAAATATATAGCTATAAACCAGAAACTGGCCTTAAAACTGGTAAGCCTGCAAGCTGCTGCAAGATCAAGATAAATTAGTTTTTATTAATTTATTGATCTGGTCTACTTTCTGTATTTAGACAAAGCTTCCAATGCTTGAAGGATGCATTCTTGTTTTTAAGTGAATTCCTTTCCCCTTCTGTTTTAGCACTGGCTTTCTTTGTCCTTCCCACAATATTCTTGATACGTGACAAGCATTTGTTTTCAGCGTCCATCAAAAGATCCTAAAAAAAGTCTCCCTTACTGCTTGCAAATTTTTTATACTTTTAGCCATCCCTTTTAATTTCTCTCTCACATACTTCCTCATTTTCCCGTAGTTTCCCATTTTGAAATTATTATACCACAGTGCCTTTTGTTGTTGTTGGTGGTGGTGGTGGTTTTTGGCTCTGTTGAATCTCAGTGTGTTTGTGTTCACTGCGGCAGAGAAGCTGCTGGATGGAGCCATGGTGAGCTGGGTGGCCAGAGCACGGCTCAGGGCAGTCACGAGCTGATTCGCTTTCTGTGTTTCCTGGCTCGCTGCTCTGCGAGGTGCCTGTTGATGGTGTCTAAGCATTCAGTCTCAGCATCATGCCCTGACATGGCATTTGTGTAATTTAATGTGATTGACACCTGTCATCTCCGTGCTTCCCTCACAGTTGCTCTGGGGTTTTTTGCCGGTTCATGAGTGCTGTCACCATCCTTGTCTGGCGGTCCGTAATATGATTCCAACCCTATGCATTTAGTAGTATTTGCCTGGTCTGTGGGGATGCTGTTACTCTTACTTCTTGATGCAGTTAAGTTATTTAACCTAATTTGACTGTAATTTTACTTGAGCAGAGAACAGCCCCCTCCATCTTCCCTGTGTATTCTGTATCCTATTGCTACGATGTCCTGCTCACAGCCCTTCTTCCACCAAGTTTCCAATGGGCTTGCTGTGGTAGTGTCTTTGGTTAAAGTTAGCCTTACCCTTCCTCCATCTTATTCCTTAGACTCCTATCCTTTCTTGGGACTAGAAATATGTTTCTTTGGGTCTTGTGACATGACTGAGAGAGAAGCACCTCAGATTTCATGAGCTCCACTGGGGACTTTGGCGCTGGATTTGGGTAGAAGACTCTGGAGAACCACAAGAGCAGGATGTGGTACATGAGCTTAAAGGAGAAACACAGGGAAATCCTGGGTTCCTCAACATCAGTAACCCCTAGCTGCACATCAGCAAACCCTAGCTTCTTAGAAAGTCCTGTTGTCTGTGCAGCTGTCATACTGAGATTAATAAAATGAGCAAACCAAACCCCACTGGAGCTCATCCATGGCAGTAAGTGTCATCCTCTCCTCAACCTGGGAGAGAGGAGATTTTAGCGCTGAGATTTCCAACGGCTTATGGAAAGTGAATGCCTTTCAGGTCAAACACAGCTCCAGGAGACAACAAAGGGAAAGCAAGGTGTAGCCTGGAGGTTAACACCTTGTGCTGTACATGAGCAGATGTCTACATGGCAGTCCTGCCCCACCCTTTGAAAGGAAGCTGTGCTGGGCTAGCGTGGAGGTTGCCCCAAGGACTCACCCTCTGCCACTGGCAGCAAGTGAACAGCACGGATGGTGGTGGTGAAAGTGTGGAGGGGCATCCCAAGGTCTTCAAAGCTGGCCCTCCCATCCTGCAACCCTGCCACGGGAGAGGCAGATGACAACGTAGGACTGACTTGGGAGTGTCCCAGGAAGATGTAACACAACCGTGTGTCTAAGCCTGTGAACAGGATGCTGAGGTTAAGCCTGTCGCTGTTGCTGAGAGGGCTGAGGCAAAGGCCTTGGGTTTCTCTTTACATTGAAGCTGGAACATGGTGGCTGTATCAATGCAGCTCTGTGTTGCCACCCTGAGCTTCAACGTTGAGGCAGAAGCAGGTTTGCTGGGAGGCTCCTGCCAGCGCAAGATGCCACATGGTGCCTGGGGAGCTCTGGCTGGCTTGGGGTGGGTGCTTCCTCTCCTGGGGTCAGCCACCACAGAGGCTGGACCAGCTGGCTCTGTGGCCAGGCAGGGGCAGAGCTGTGGCTGACCTGGAGGCAGGTGCACCTCCTGGGAAGCTCAGGCAGGGACTGATGGCCCCGAGCCCAGCTGAAATGGGGCCCTGGGCTGGTGGGCAGGGGCACGGGCAGGCCCTGGGAGGTTGGGCAGGGGCAGTGATGGCAGCGATGTGCAGAGCGTAGACAGGCAGGGATGCTCTAAATAGTTCAGTTCCTTATGGAAATGCCCAGGACACAAGCAAACTATGTAAAACCACCATCAGTTTTCACGTGGCTCCTGTTCACTATGGTTTCTTTTCTCTTACAGCTCCCTGTCTGTGGCCAGCAGTTGTGCCGGGCTTGGCTATAGGCTTTGGGATACTGAGCATCTCCTTAGCGAGTGCTTTGATTTGGAAGATGAGTAAGTGCACAAAGGGGTGCTGGGGATGAGCAACCAACAGCAAAGGACCAGAGACTCATCTAAGCACAGGAGCTCAGATCCTGAACTCCATTATATGGGGTTAAACCAGAAGCTATTCTAGCTGTCTACCAGCCTTGCGTACACACTGCCTATCCAGAATATTTTGAAGAATATATTCCTTGTGCAGACCCCAGGGAACCCATTTCAGATCCTGTGGCAAAGAAAAGTGAAACATATTGAAAGGTTTTTGTAGACTTGTCTACTGTAATTATAGTGTTAAACTGTAGAACAAATATGCAGGGTCTATAACACTTTTGCATGCATGCAGAAGTACTAGACTATGTGGGAGAGCCTACTGTTTGCTGCTTAAAATTTGTTCACCTGATGTGTGACACGATCACACCATACCCACAGAATGATGTAATATTTTCCCTTACTTTTTGCACACCCAGAGTGTTGTCTGCTTTCAGATAGCCAATTTTGGTTCTCAGGTATCTGAGTAGTTCAGAGGAAACCTGAGGTGGGGGAGGTTGCACCAGCATCAGAGTGCATGTGACTCTTGTACGAAGATTTGGAAATCGCACAGAGGATCTGAAGTTCAGTGTTCATGCATTGTTATTTTTAGATGCTTATCCTGACTCTGTTTTCTGCATTGCAACTAACCAGAAGAGTTGCTTTTCAGCAGGTCCTTGCTGACAAGTGTCTTTCTGTTGGTTAGTGGTAGAGAAAAACTGGTATTTTGATTCCTTTACAGGTGACTGCCACCCACGCTGCCCTGAACAGTGGGTGGCCTACAGAGGGAGCTGCTACTCCTTCTCCAAGGAGAAGAAAGACTGGTTTTCCAGCCAGAAATTCTGCCGGGCACAGGGAGCTCATCTCCTGGTGATCAGCGATACCAGCGAAATGGTAACGGTTTTCTTATTCTTTGAGGATCTTCAATTTCCTTGCAGATACCTCTGTGATTGACATCCAAGCAGTGCTGTCACTCTGGCAATATTTTGACTTTAAAGGAGAGGAAGGATTTATGACTGCAATGTTTTAGTGCACTTCCAGTTTCAGTACACATCTTAGAAGTTCCCAACAGGCAAAGAAGCAAAGGGGAGAAGGGAGAGGTCAGGGTCACTGTCAGCTCCTCAGAATTATCCTGTGAAGGATGTTAGGAGACAGCCTTCTCCAGTGCCCCTCTCCACCTGCCCTATTCCCAATAAGGCTGATATGAATGATTACAGGAAAAGACTGTGGCGCTGTGCAGTCACTGTACTCATTACCTACAAACCAATATGTTCCTGCTCTCCAGAAATGCTTCCTTTGCAAAAGCAATGCCTCTCCTCCCTGCAACCGCTCCAGCTCCTCCTGCTCAGCGATGCTTGCCACTCCCTGTGTTCATGCATGGATATTTCTTTCTCAGTCTGTTTTCAATGCTCACTTCCTCTCTGCCAGAAAAACTGAGTTGTGCTGGTGAAATCAGAAACAATCTGTTCCACTGCTCATTTTCCAGCAAGTGTTCACTGGGGGCAGGGGCATGTATGACCAATAAAGAAATGGGTAGAGCTGATCACTAGGGAGGTTTAGGCATGTCTGCCTAAGTAGAGCAGAAGTACTTGATCTGGTTTTGTGCAAGCCAGGGCTTATTAGCTCAGGTCCAATGAACGTGGACAGCTTCCAGTCCCTGGACAGAAGTTGCATTGTATGATGTTCTGTGGGGGCTTACAAAGCCAGGTCTCTGCTCGACTGGGAATATGTACCAGGCACTCACACTTATGCAAATTCTGATTCCTTGGGAAATACCCATCTTCCTCAGATTACCCATTTCTCTGCATGAAGAAAGCCTACCTGGTCTGGCTGCTTTCTTACTACCATCTCTGCTACTGGAGTGTTACCCATTATCCCCGCTCAGACTTCCCCACGTAAGAAAGACTTTCCTACCTATCCATGCCCTACGCTGCAAAGGCCGTGACTGTTGAACCTCCCTTTGCCCAGGAAGCACAGTCATCTCCAAACCACCAGCAGCACTCAAGCATTCCTCAAGCTACTCCTATTCCCACGTCTTTACCAAGTCAGATTTGTTAATGCTTCTGTGTGAAGATGTCTGCTCAGAAGCTTTGTTTATGGCAGCAGGAGATAAGAATGGAGACCAACCATACCACTGAAAGGTTGCTGTTGTTTGGTTTCATTGCAAGTGCGGACAAGACAAACATTTCTCTCTTGTCTTTCTCTTTTTTTCCTTTATTTATTATTTTTTTCTTTTTTTTTGGAGGGTGGGGATTTACTTCTGGGCTGATTTTCTGTTGCAGGCTTCACCTTTTAACAGTAAACAGAAGTTAAAGGTTAGGCAAAAGGAAGTGAACATTGAAAACACGTAGGAGGAAAGTCTCTATAAAATTTAATGAGCTTCGGTCCTGGGCTCTTTACACAGATCTGTCAGTGCCTGCACTTCTTGCCCTGACCTGATTTACCTTTAATTGTTAATACTTTGTATTAGCTTGCTAGGTATCTGTATGGTAGAGCATTAATATTAATACTAATAGCATATGTTCCTACATAAAACTCTGTGTAGGAAACTCCAGGAGACTGGGGTGCAGTTGGTTCATATGTATTGCCCTGACAAATGTCCTTTGACAAATCTGCCCAAGAACCTTTGAGAGCACTCTTACTTCTTTGTGAGTATACACATAGTTGTCATTCCAGGCATGATCTGCAGGGCTGATCTTCCTGATTAGAAGGTGTGGAGAAGCAGTATTGTCAGCCACTTAAGGAACAGTCAGGCAAGGGGATGTATGTTGCTCTCTGTTCCCTTTACTTATCTCAATTTTTAGACCGTCTTTGATTAATCACTTTGTAATTTGTCACCATTTCTAGGACCTGTTCAAGAATATTCAAACAGGGTGTTTCTGGATTGGACTGAGTAACAGAACAGGCTCTGGATGGATTTGGGAGGATGACTCTGTGTTCACTGTCACCAAGTGAGTTTCATTCTGTTTTAAAAACAACAGTGCTAATTCAGATTGCCTGATGTTCCACAATTACCCAGAGTTCCTGCACCAGATTTCAGGAGCTTTCTTCCTGGGCAGATTTTCTTCTTACTGTCACCTGTACGGCACTGAACTCAAAAGGGTCTACTTTTTACTGCCCTGCACCTTGTAAAGGCATGTATGTACCTGTGAAAAGCAGGGCTAATATTGGTATCTCACTCTCTACTTCCCTCCAGCTGCTCAGACTAAGGATTATTTACCTGTGCTGCCCACACAGTTGGTCAGTCAGAAAAGTGTATGGTCCATCTTGGCTTTACTGGGTTTAGCCACCTTGCACCCATTCTGCCAAGTGCTGGTGTTGCTGGGTGCGAGGACCCAGCCCTTTGCTGCTTCAGTGGTGTCAATCCAAGTCAGAACCTTAATTTTGGCTTAGTCTTTACTTGGACGAAACTCAGCGTTCTGCATGAGGGAAAACATTATGATTTGGTCCAGTGACTTTGCCTGGCCCTTTCCTTTTTATGGCAGTTAGCACAATGAGTTAGTCTCTAACACTTCTCCAGCAAGGAAACTCACCCAAGATCTCACTGTCAGTAGGTCAGTACTCTACACACTTGGCTTAGTTCCCTTCTTAAATCCAGCTTTCTGTTCTTACAAACTCCTTGGAGGTGATCATCTTTCCATGAAACTCTCAGCACTGCTGTTCTCATGCTGGTGGATATCACTGCCACTGCAGGGCATCATGTCTATGTTTCATCCTGATTTGGGTTCCACAATGGCAGAATTACTTAGATATGTAATCTCCAGGTAGATAGGTTTTTTGGTGTACGTTTTGTTTTCTAACAGCTGCCCTCTGGAGGTTGGGTTCTTTCACTTCCTCTGGGCTCCACCCTTCAAAATCAGATGTTTTTTCTTACTTGCCTCCAGGAGATAATCTCAGCATTTTCTCTCAGTCTCACTTTTGTTCCATGTCTCTTGCAGGGTCCTCTCTAACAGCGCTGTGCAACGCTGTGTTGTCCTGATGAAAGATCACTTTCAGGCCTCCAGCTGTGAATTTTCTGCTCCATGGATCTGTGAGAAATCTCTTAGATAAATCCCATGTACATTTTCATCTCATAACCATCTCATCAGTGGTACAAGTGGATCATTGTCCTGCAAACCAAAGCTCTACACAAGACCAAAGACTTGCCCTTTCCACACCTTCACAAAGGTGTTTTGCAGCAACACGTTTGTTGCCCATAAGGGTGAGTTATCCTCAGTAGTAGAAGCACTCTCAGTCCACAGGTCTTGGATTACTGCTGTTTGTGACCAGATGAGACCTGGGACATATTCCCTGGCCTAGTCTTTGCCTTATTTGTCCTATAAGGGCAAACAAAAGTTTTGTTACAACAGATGCTAGGTCTTCAGATCTCTGAGGGTGAGCTGGCCATTTTCCTCCGGTCCTGAGCATCAGATTCTATTTCCATTCCCTGCATCTCCATTTTCTGGTGCCAGCAGAACCAGGAAAATGAAGCCTGCTGTTCACTGCCAGAAACGTCTAAACAGACTTCTCCCAGTGGCAGCCTCTCCTTTTGCATGCCAGTGCTATGAGTGGGAGAGAAGGTGGTGAAATGAGACTAGAATTTCTGTAAATCCAGCAGTGAAAATAAACGTCCAGTACTGCACTGGACAAAAAGTGTGTACCCATGTCATTACTTCTCTCTGTTGGAAGGAACCAGCTGCATGCCATGTTTTATAGGCCAGCTTCAACCAAACTAGTGAAGAGGCTGGACTTCTGGAGTCAAAGGAATACAGTTAATTGTGTGTTGTTACTGAATCAACCGAGAACGTGTTTCCCTCTCCACCTCTGCAGTTTCATATTGCAAAGAGAGGAAGCAGTGGACAAATCCTTACTGCAAGGAGCTTTCAGTTCAAATAGAGCAAAGACAGGCTAAGAGTGTGAACGGCATAAAAACACAGTGAACATTAAGGGTGGGACAGTAGGTTGCATTTCCACACACTGGGAAAACTTTTTCCACCCGAAATTTTGTTCCAACAAAGGAAGAGAAATTTTATTAATTTCCAGTTTATCCTGTTTATCCTAATATATTTATATTATATTCCAATTTACTTTTATCAATTTATCCTTTGTCTGGAATTGCAGTTTATAGCCCAATGCAGTCAGAGCAGGAACTCTGACAGGACTGCCTGATGATGGGCGGTCCTGATGCAAAATAACTGCTGTTACGGTCTGCAGGTTTGACTGCACATGTCCAGCGCACCCACTGCATACTAGCGGGCGTATGCCGCTAAGCTTATATGAACGGTCTCTGAAGCACACACAGCAGCTGTGGCCTGCTCTGAACATCCACCTCATGATGTGTACATGTGGTGGGTTGACCCTGGCTGGACGCCAGGTGCCCACCAAAGCGGTTCTATCGCTCCCCTCCCCTCAGCTGGACAGGGGGAGAGAAAGTATAACAAAGGGCTCGTGGGTTGAGATAAGGACAGGAGAGATCACTCACCAATTACCGTCATAGGCAAAACAGATTCAACTTGGGGAA
>NW_010972909.1:6101756-6101969 GCF_000737465.1 Haliaeetus leucocephalus | reverse complement strand
CACCTCCTGCCCTCCTGCTGCACTGACCTGGGGGTCTGCAGGGTTGTTTCTCTTACATGTTCTCACTCCTCTCTCCAGCTGCCGTTTCTGTGTGCCCTGCAACTTTTTTTCCTTCTTAAATATGTTATCACAGAGGCGTTACCACTGTCACTGATGGGCTCGGCCTTGGCCGGCGGTGGGTCTGTCTCGGAGCCAGCTGGCATTGGCTCTGTC